>NW_023425358.1:7541206-8091172 GCF_014108415.1 Molossus molossus | reverse complement strand
CCATGTCCCCCCCCCGAGCACCACCAGGATCCCATGCACATACAGGACTCTTTCCGTCAAGCATACCTAGTCCCGCTGACTCAGCCGACCCCCGTCCCCGTAGACAAGGGTCCCCATGAACATCGACTCATTCCGTACAGCACACCTAGCCCCGGCTGACTCACCGAACACCCCCCGTCCCCGCAGGGACAAGGGACCCATGCACATGACTCTTTCCGTACAGCACACCTATGTCCCCCGCTGACTCATCACCGAACCCCCCGTCCCCGAGACAAGGGACCCATGCACATGCACTCTTCCGCTACCAGCATAACACCTAGTCCCCGCTGACTCACCGAACCCCCCGTCCCCGAGACAGGGACCCATGCACATGACTCTTCCGTACGCACACCTAGTCCCAGCTGACTCACCGAACCCCCCGTCCCCGAGACAAGGGACCCATGCACATGACTCTTCCCGTACAGCACACCTAGTCCCCGCGACTCACCGAACCCCCCGTCCCCGAGACAAGGGACCCATGCACATGACTCGTCCCGTACAGCACACCTAGTCCCAGCTGAATCAGCGAACCCCTCGTCCCCGACGACAAGGAGAACCGATGCACAGACTCTTCCGTACAGCCACCTCGTCCCGCTGCCTCCCGAACCCCCCGTCCCTGAGACAAGGGACCCATGCACATGATTCTTCCGTACAGCACACCTAGTCCCCGCTGACTCACGAGATCCCCCCCGTCCCCGAGACAAGGGTCCCATGCACATGACTCTTCCGTACAGCCACACCTAGTCCCCACTGATCACCGAACCCCCCGTCCCGAGACAAGGGACCCATGCAAATGACTCGTCCGTACAGCACACCTAGTTCCCCACGACTCACCGAACCCCCCATCCCCGAGACAAGGGACCCATGCACATGACTCTTCCGTACAGCCACACCTAGTCCCCGCTGACTCACCGAACCCCCCGTCCCCGAGACAAGGGACCCATGCACATGACTCTTCCGTACAGCACACCTAGTCCCCGCTGACTCACCGCACCCCCCGTCCCCGAGACAAGGGACCCATGCACATGACTCTTCCGTACAGCATACCTAGTCCCCGCTGACTCACCGAACCCCCCGTCCCCGAGACAAGGGACCCATGCACATGACTCTTCCGTACAGCACACCTAGTCCCCGCTGACTCACCGAACCCCCCGTCCCGAGACAAGGGACCCATGCACATGGACTCTTCCGTACCAGCACACCTAGTCCCCGCTGACTCACCGAACCCCCGTCCCCGAGACAAGGGACCCATGCACATGACTCTTCCGTACAGCACACCTAGTCCCCGCTGACATCACCGAACCTCCCCGTCCCCGAGACAGGGACCCATGCACATGACTCTTCCGTACAGCACACCTAGTCCCCGCTGACTCACCGAACCCCCCGTCCCCGAGACAAGGGAACCATGCACATGACTCTTCCGTACAGCACACCTAGTCCCCGCTGACTCACCGAACCCCCCGTCCCCGAGACAAGGGACCCATGCACATGACTCTCCGGACAGCCAACAACCTAGTCCCCGCTGACTCACGAGCACCCCCGTCCCCGAGACAAGGGTCCCATGCACAGACTCTTCCGTACAGCACATAGTCCCCGCTGACTCACCGAACCCCCCGCCCCGAGACAAGGAACCCATGCACATGGGACTCTCCCGTACAGCACACCTAGTCCCCGCTGACTCAGAGAACCCCCCCGTCCCCGAGACAAGGACCCATGCACATGACCTCTTACGTACAGCACTACCTAGTCCCCGCTGACTCACGAACACCCAGTCCCCGAGGACAAGGGACCCTATGCAACATGACTCTCCCGTACAGCACACCTAAGTCCACGCTGACTCACCGAACCCCCCGTCCCCGCGGACCAAGGGACCCATGCACATGACTCTTCCGTTACCAGCACACCTGCTCCCCGCTGACTCAGGAAGAACCCCCCGTCCCCGAGGACCAGGGGACCCATGCACATGACTCTCCCTGTACAGCACACCTAGTCCCCGCTGACTCACCGAACCCCCCGTCCCCGAGACAAGGGTCCGATGCACATGACACTTCCGTACAGTACACCTAGTCCCCGCTGACTCAGAGATCCCCCCGTCCCCGAGACAAGGGTCCCATGCTCATGACTCTTCCGTACAGCACACCTAGTCCCCGCTGACTCACCGAACCCCCGTCCCCGAGACAAGGGACCCATGCACATGACTCTTCCGTACAGCACACCTAGTCCCCGCTGACTTCCCCGAACCCCCCCTGTCCCCGAGACAAGGGCCCATGCACATGACTCTTTCGTACAGCCACCTAGTCCCCGGCTTGTACTCAGAGAACCCCCCGTTCCCCGAGACAAGGGTCCCATGCACATGACTCTTCCCGTACAGCACACCTCGTCCCCGCTGACTCACCGAAACCCCCCGTCCCGAGACAAGGGACCCATGCACATGACTCTTCCGTACAGCACACCTAGTCCCCGCTGACTCACCGAACCCCCCGTCCCCGAGACAAGGGACCCATTGCACATGCCTCTTCCGTACAGCACACCTAGTCCCCGCTGACTCAGAGAACCCCCCGTCCCCGAGACAAGGGACCCATGCACATGACTCTTCCGTACAGCACACTAGTCCCCGCGACTCCCGAACCCCCGTCCCGAGACAAGGGACCCATGCACATGACTCTTCCGTACAGCACACCTAGTCCCCGCTGACTCACCGAACCCCCCGTCCCCGAGACAAGGGACCCTGCACATGACTCTTCTGTACAGCACACCTAGTCCCCGCTGACTCACCGAACCCCCCGTCCCCGAGACAAGGGGACCCATGCACATGACTCTCCGTACAGCACACCTAGTCCCCGCTGACTCACCGAACCCCCGTCCCCGAGACAAGGGACCCATGCACATGGACTCTTCCGTCACAGCACACCTAGTCCCCGCTGACTCACGAACCCCCCGTCCCCGAGGACAAGGGACCCATGCACATGACTCCTCCGCTACAGCACACCTAGTCCCCCGCTGACTCAGAGAACCCCCCGTCCCCGAGACAAAGGACCCATGCACATGACTCTTCTGTACAGCACACCTAGTCCCCGCTGACTCAGAGAACCCCCCGTCCCCGAGACAAGGGACCCATGCACATGACTCTTCCGTACAGCACACCTAGTCCCCGCTGACTCACCGAACCCCCCGTCCCCGAGACAAGGGACCCATGCACATGACTCTTCCGTACAGCACACCTAGTCCCCACTGACTCACCGAACCCCCCGTCCACGAGACAAGGGACCCATGCACATGACTCTTCCGTACAGCACACCTAGTCCCCGCTGACTCACCGAACCCCCCGTCCCCGAGACAAGGGTCCCATGCACATGACTCTTCCGTACAGCACACCTAGTCCCCGCTGACTCACCGAACCCCCCGTCCCCGAGACAAGGGACCCATGCACATGACTCTCCCGTACAGCACACCTAGTCCCCGCTGACTCAGAGAACCCCCCGTCCCCGAGACAAGGGACCCATGCACATGACTCTTCCGTACAGCACACCTAGTCCCCGCTGACTCACCGAACCCCCCGTCCCCGAGACAAGGGACCCATGCACATGACTCTCCCGTACAGCACACCTAGTCCCCGCTGACTCAGATAACCCCCCGTCCCCGAGACAAGGGACCCATGCACATGACTCTTCCGTACAGCACACCTAGTCCCCGCTGACTCACTGAACCCCCCGTCCCAGAGACAAGGGACCCATGCACATGACTCTCCCGTACAGCACACCTAGTCCCCGCTGACTCACCGAACCTCCCGTCTCCGAGACAAGGGACCCATGCACATGACTCCTCCGTACAGCACACCTAGTCCCCGCTGACTCAGAGAACCCCCCGTCCTCGAGACAAGGGACCCATGCACATGACTCTTCCGTACAGCACACCTAGTCCCCGCTGACTCACCGAACCCCCGTCCCCGAGACAAGGGACCCATGCACATGACTCTTCCGTACAGCACACCGAGTCCCCACTGACTCACCGAACCCCCCGTCCCCGAGACAAGGGACCCATGCACATGACTCTTCCGTACAGCACACCTAGTCCCCGCTGACTCAGAGAACCCCCCGTCCCCGAGACAAGGGACCCATGCACATGACTCTTCTGTACAGCACACCTAGTCCCCGCTGACTCACCGAACCCCCGTCCCCGAGACAAGGGTCCGATGCACATGACACTTCCGTACAGCACACCTAGTCCCCGCTGACTCAGAGAACCCCCGTCCCCGAGACAAGGGTCCCATGCACATGACTCTTCCGTACAGCACACCTAGTCCCCGCTGACTCACCGAACCCCCCGTCCCCGAGACAAGGGACCCATGCACATGACTCTTCCGTACAGCACACCTAGTCCCCGCTGACTCACCGAACCCCCCGTCCCCGAGACAAGGGTCCCATGCACATGACTCTTCCGTACAGCACACCTAGTCCCCGCTGACTCAGAGAACCCCCCGTCCCCGAGACAAGGGTCCCATGCACATGACTCTTCCGTACAGCACACCTAGTCCCCGCTGACTCACCGAACTCCCGTCCCCGAGACAAGGGACCCATGCACATGACTCTTCCGTACAGCACACCTAGTCCCCGCTGACTCACCGAACACCCCGTCCCCGAGACAAGGGACCCATGCACATGACTCTTCCGTACAGCACACCTAGTCCCCGCTGACTCAGAGAACCCCCGTCCCCGAGACAAGGGACCCATGCACATGACTCTTCCGTACAGCACACCTAGTCCCCGCTGACTCACCAAACCCCCGTCCCCGAGACAAGGGACCCATGCACATGACTCTTCTGTACAGCACACCTAGTCCCCGCTGACTCACCGAACCCCCCGTCCCCGAGACAAGGGACCCATGCACATGACTCTTCTGTACAGCACACCTAGTCCCCGCTGACTCACCGAACCCCCCGTCCCCGAGACAAGGGACCCATGCACATGACTCCTCCGTACAGCACACCTAGTCCCCGCTGACTCAGAGAACCCCCCGTCCCCGAGACAAGGGACCCATGCACATGACTCTTCCGTACAGCACACCTAGTCCCCGCTGACTCAGAGAACCCCCCGTCCCCGAGACAAGGGACCCATGCACATGACTCTTCCGTACAGCACACCTAGTCCCCGCTGACTCACCGAACTCCCCGTCCCCGAGACAAGGGACCCATGCACATGACTCTTCCGTACAGCACACCTAGTCCCCACTGACTCACCGAACCCCCCGTCCCCGAGACAAGGGACCCATGCACATGACTCTTCCGTACAGCACACCTAGTCCCCGCTGACTCACCGAACCCCCCGTCCCCGAGACAAGGGTCCCATGCACATGACTCTTCCGTACAGCACACCTAGTCCCCGCTGACTCACCGAACCCCCCGTCCCCGAGACAAGGGACCCATGCACATGACTCTTCCGTACAGCACACCTAGTCCCCGCTGACTCAGAGAACCCCCCGTCCCCGAGACAAGGGACCCATGCACATGACTCTTCCGTACAGCACACCTAGTCCCCGCTGACTCAGAGAACCCCCCGTCCCCGAGACAAGGGTCCCATGCACATGACTCTTCCGTACAGCACACCTAGTCCCCGCTGACTCAGAGAACCCCCCGTCCCCGAGACAAGGGACCCATGCACATGACTCTTCCGTACAGCACACCTAGTCCCCGCTTTCTCAGAGAACCCCCCCGTCCCCGAGACAAGGGACCCATGCACATGACTCTTCCGTACAGCACACCTAGTCCCCGCTGACTCACCGAACCCCCCCGTCCCCGAGACAAGGGACCCATGCACATGACTCTTCCGTACAGCACACCTAGTCCCCGCTGACTCACCGAACCCCCCCGTCCCCGAGACAAGGGACCCATGCACATGACTCTCCCGTACAGCACACCTAGTCCCCGCTGACTCACCGAACCCCCCGTCCCCGAGACAAGGGTCCCATGCACATGACTCTTCCGTACAGCACACCTAGTCCCCGCTGACTCACCGAACCCCCCGTCCCCGAGACAAGGGACCCATGCACATGATTCTTCCGTACAGCACACCTAGTCCCCGCTGACTCAGAGATCCCCCCGTCCCCGAGACAAGGGACCCATGCTCATGACTCTTCCGTACAGCACACCTAGTCCCCGCTGACTCAGAGATCCCCCCGTCCCCGAGACAAGGGACCCATGCACATGACTCTTCCGTACAGCACACCCAGTCCCCGCTGACTCAGAGAACCCCCGTCCCCGAGACAAGGGACCCATGCACATGACTCTTCCGTACAGCACACCTAGTCCCCGCTGACTCAGAGATCCCCCCGTCCCCGAGACAAGGGACCCATGCACATGACTCTTCCGTACAGCACACCTAGTCCCCGCTGACTCAGAGAACCCCCCATCCCCGAGACAAGGGACCCATGCACATGACTCTTCCGTACAGCACACCTAGTCCCCGCTGACTCAGAGATTCCCCCGTCCCCGAGACAAGGGACCCATGCACATGACTCTTCCGTACAGCACACCTAGTCCCCGCTGACTCAGAGATCCCCCCGTCCCCGAGACAAGGGACCCATGCACATGACTCTTCCGTACAGCACACCTAGTCCCCGCTGACTCAGAGAACCCCCCGTCCCCGAGACAAGGGACCCATGCACATGACTCTTCCGTACAGCACACCTAGTCCCCACTGACTCACCGAACCCCCCATTCCCGAGACAAGGGACCCATGCACATGACTCTTCCGTACAGCACACCTAGTCCCCGCTGACTCAGAGAACCCCCCCCCGGCCCCTCCTGCACGGCCGCGGCGGTCATTGGCGCACTGCATTGCTGAAACCTGAACTCAATGGGGGCACATTGCAGGTGCTCCAGAAATATTTGCCAGATAAATGAATGATTCACTGAACCCACTCTTCCGCACCTCGGTTTATTCTACCTTCTGAGATGACAACTAGAAGTGAAGCGCAAATGAGGAGAAGCACAGGCCAGGCCCCAGGGCCCTTGTCCACAGAAAGGTTATTCAATGGGCCTGCAGGGTGGCGGGGGTCCCGGGAGTCACAGCGGTGCCCCGCACAGTCCCTCCTGGCAGCACGGTTTAGGTTGATCGTGTCTCCGTAAGACAGTGTCCGTTTGGATGTTTGCTGGTGTGATTAAGAACCACGTGTTCTGGAAGGGACACCCTTCCTGGGAGGGGAAGCTCGGCAGGGACGCGGTTCCTGGCAATGACTGGCTCCCCCACCACTGGTCTGTGTCCTACATGGCCTCGAAGGTGAGGTCATCAGGCCAGTCAGCCACCGACACCCTGAAGCAGCCGGCCACTGCTGCAGACGAGGGCAAACCCCTCGCCGTGACACTCGGGGGCCTCTGACGTTGACGGGGCTCTTCCTTCCTGTGCGGTCCCTCTGCATCCCACAGAGCCCCCGTGTGCGTCACCCAGACCCTCAGCATGTCCCGTGTCCACAGCCACGTGTGGACTGCTGTCCTGCCTGCTGAGCACGCTCCCTCTCGCTGTCTCCGGCTCCGCAGTGTTTCTCTTTAGCGGGAGCTTAGGACTCACTTCCCCATGCGCTTCCCCCCCACCCCGAGAACCTCACCAGCTACACTGTGTCCTTGGTGTCACCCTCCCTGCGTGTCCCCAGTTCCCTCCGCTCTTCTTGGCTCTGGCTCTACTCAGCCTGGTCCTGGGGAGCCCAGGTCGCCCGCTCCGCCCACAGCCCGAGCCTGAGCCACCGGCCTCTTTCTAGCGCCCGCTCTTTGTGCCCCCGAGCTTCTCCCGCTCCCGCTCCTGAAAGGTTCCCCTTCCAGGCACAGCACATGTGTGGGAATTCCCAGTCGGACCGTCCTAGACCCAGAGCAGGCCCTGAGGCTGTGTGCCGTGACATGAAGTGCTCCCACAGGAGGCGTTGGGGAGCAGGGCAGGGAGGGCCAAGAAGCCAGGTGTGGGCTCAGTTTCAGGCAAGTAGCCACGAGGGTGAGACCCAGGCCGGTACTGAGCCGGCTCTCACACTCCCGCGGCCCCAGGGCAATGCCCCGCTCCTGGGTGGGTGGCGGGGCCCGCACAGTGGACAGCTGGCCTCCAAGGACAGTGGCAGTTCGATGCAGAAGGACAGAAACCCGGGGCCCGGGGACTGGACTGCCACTGACACCTGGGAAGCCCTGCCCAGGTCCGGCCTCTGGCCTCCTTCACAGTGGGGTCTCCAGCTCCAGGCTCCGGCCCCCCGGGCTGCACATCCCGTCTGCAGCCTGGGCTAGCGTGAGCCCGGGACCCTTGCCCGGGCTTTGTCCACAGCTGCGGCAGAGCAGTCGGGGTCCCTCCCTTAGGTGTTTTCTAGATTTTTCCCTCTGGCCTTGCAAAGGTACTTTTAGGACTTTTCAAAGTCAGTCCACGTGTGGGGTTGCCAGCTGCCACCCCCCTTCCCTATGTCATGGGCCCTCCTGGCAGAGGCTCCATCTTAGGACGAGAAGGGCTGACGCTGTGAGCAGCCACGTTACCAGCAAACAGGTTGAGACGTCCGTGCTCCCCTGCTCCCCTGCTCCCGAGAGGGAGCTCCCCGAACAGCGGCTGTCACAGGGGCAGACGCAGATGGCGGGAAGACCGGGAGCTGCAGCAGGCCTGAGGGAGGCGGTGCCCTCCGCTGGGAGTGTTCCACTTTCCGGGGGATACAGCCTGCCCCCCAAGGTATCACAGCACGGAGATGAACTATCAGGGGAGCTCCAATTACCTCTTCTGCACTTAATTATTCTTGCATCTCGTTGTAAGGAGCCTGCTTCCCCGGGCCCTGGGGACCCCCGCTCCCCACAGGCCAGCAGAGGAGGTGCGAAGGGAGGGGCGGCCGCTCCAGCCTCCGTCTGCTTCAGCCTCTCGGGTGGTAGGAATGGCACTTGGTCAGCGCGCAGCTGCTCCCCTGGCAGGAAGCCAGCCGACTGACCACCGCCCCTCACTTCTGGGGGCCCCAGGCAATCACTGTAGACACAGCGCACCACCGAGAGGTGACACTAGGTGGCTAAGGCCCTTAGTGAGAAACCCGGGAAGGCCCCTGTAACGGGGAGCCCCCTGGCTTTGGAGTTCCAGCTCCGTCAGGCCCTCCCTCCTCCACGCACTGCGGGAGTTGGATGCAGTGGACGGTCTCTTCCCAGGACGAAAACCGACAGCTCTGGTCTTAAACTGGATTGCTTTCATCTGACTCCTCCCAGCCCCCAATAGGGGTCATACGGGCACAGTCTCTAGGGTGAGAACCAGAGAGTAAGGCAGCTTGTCCGCTGACCATCGGACCCGTCTGGCGCTGGCTTCACACCTGCTGGCCGGAAGGAGAACCTCAGTCCAGGTCGCGCGGTTTGGTCTCCTGAGCTGTGAGCACGTACTCCCCAGAGCCCGTACCACTGGTGTTCAAGTCCTTAGAGATGATCCGAGGGGCCCAGGCGGGGGGCAGGAATTTAAAGTGTTTTCAACAAGGAACTGGAGTTGGAACTAGCTCCCGAGATGCGGCCAGGCACCCATGCTGATTTCAGCTGAGCCTCACGCCTCCGCACAAGGCCTGCCGGGGCTGCAGATTTCTCGGCCGTTGGAGGGCCTGGCTTGGGAGAGCTTGCAGACCCTGTCCAGCATGGCACGTGCCCGATGGGTGCCCTCCGTCCCGGTTGACCTGAGTGAGTGGGTTTTCAAGTGTGTAAAAGGTGTCTGAATTGGACAACAATTAGCAGTCTGCCCCCGTCCTCCGCCAGCCCCACCGCCCACGAATGCCCTGCCAGGCTGCGTCTAACTTCTCCAAACGGTCCAGCTGGTGAGGACAGGATCGGAGACAAAGACGAGAAGACAAAGATATAGCAGACAGATTCATTTTCGTGGAATCCCATTTCTTCTTCTCAGACCCATCCTGCCAGGGAGGACAGCCCTCTGCTTGCATAACCATCCGCACATTTTTGAGGTTGCCAAGCAGAGTTCTTCCTTTTGGTGCCCTGGTCCTTCTTGTCTTTGGGATGAAGCAAAAAATATTTCACGTGACCTACCGCACTACTGAAACTGCCAGGGTTCGCGAAGGAGAAAGGTGGCCTGCTTACCTGGGTAATTTGAGGGGAGTTTAATAAAGTGGATATTTACAAAGGTGTAGCCAAAATGCAGAAATACCGCAGGCGCTCTGGACTCTCCCCCGGGAAATGCTGGTCTCTGGGATGGGGCTTCAAGAGACCCTCGTCTGTGTCTGCATGATTTCGAATATATTAGGAGGAAAAATGGAAAGAAGAGCCTCCAGGTGGCCTGGTTTTAGTCACCGAGGGGGGAAAACGGCTCCGTTGCTTTTTGTCTGTGGTCCTATGACACAACCGAGACTCCTTTGCCCAGATCCTTTAGAGTTCAGAGTCCTTCCTTGCCACATGGCTGAAACACAGTCACTGAATGAAGACATGGCTGTGGGAGCTGTGGCTGTGGGAGCGGTGTCCGTGGGAGCGGTGTCCGTGGGAGCTGTGACCGTGGGAGCGGTGTCCGTGGGAGCGGTGGCCGTGGGAGCTGTGGCTCTGGGAGCTGTGACCGTGGGAGCTGTGGCCGTGGGAGCTGTGGCTGTAGAAGTTATGGCTAACAGTGTGGTATGGCCGTGGGCACTGTGGCCATGGGAGCTGTGGCCATGGGAGCTATGGCCGTGGGAACTGTGGCTGACAGCATGGTGTGGCCATGGGAGCAGTGGCTGTGGGAGCTGTGGCCATGGGAGTTGTGGAAGTTATGGCTGACAGTGTGGTGTGGCCGTGGGAACAGTGGCTGACAGCGTGGTGTGGCCGTGGGAGTTATAGCTGACAGCGTGGTGTGGCCGTGGGAACAGTGGCTGACAGCATGGTGTGACTGTGGGAGTTGTGGCTGACAGTGTGGTGTGGCCTACTGAGCAGCCCAAGCCTCCCTCAGCATTTGGATTAATATTGTGTTCAGGCACCGAGACAAGTCTAGTACTGTGCCATTCATTTGAGCAATGTCGTGGTCCACCTAACTCAACTGGGTTTGGTTTTTGATGATGCTACTTTGGCTCAGACAGGAAGGACAGATGGACAGGTGTGCTTATGGAGGATTCTGCTCAGAGGTCCCCAAATCCAAGCCTGCTTGTTACTCTGAGACCTAGGAGACGTGAAGGTGATGCCTCCCCTGTTCTGATTCCCACAGAGTACAGGGAGGGGTGTGCACTTGTGTTTGTCAGTTCAGGTCGGTGGGACTTACAGGGCAGACATCCTCCCAGCCAGGCCTCCACGGGCACAGGCCCAGGGCTTCAGGTCGGTGGGACTTACAGGGCAGACATCCTCCCAGCCAGGCCTCCACGGGCACAGGCCCAGGGCTTCAGGTCGGTGGGACTTACAGGGCAGACATCCTCCCAGCCAGGCCTCCACGGGCACAGGCCCAGGGCTTTCAGGTCGGTGGGACTTACAGGGCAGACATCCTCCCAGCCAGGCCTCCACGGGCACAGGCCCAGGGCTTCAGGTCGGTGGGACTTACAGGGCAGACATCCTCCCAGCCAGGCCTCCACAGGCACAGGCCCCAGGGTTTCCTACTCCTCAGGAGTCTGTGGAAGGCGGCGATTTTAATCACGGATTAGTCAGTCGGCAGGTATTTCCTGAGTGCTGACTTTGCACTCAGGGCAGCGTTGTGTAGCAGCACATAAGGGAAAGAGGCATGTCTTAGTAAGAACCTTGCATCTACTCGGTGAGTGACGTGTACATACACCTGGAGAGAAAGCAGTGTGTCTAATAGGTTGTATGATCTCATTATTTGCTGTGTCCCCACAACATACAGAGCAGTGCATTGACATGAATGGTTCCATTCAGTCTTCTCAGCAAGGCCATGCAGGGGGGAAAGGGATTTCCATCAGATGGGTTGAATGAACCTTGGCGAGGGGAGAGGACTGTGGGAGGCAACGAGAAGGGGGCTGGGACTTGAGGCTGTCAGACGTCAGAGCCTGGCCTCTGGCCTCTGCCCCCTCCTGCAGACAGCAGCCCCTGCCTGCGGCGTGGCCTCCCCATGAGCACGTGGACAGCTGTGCGTCCGCCTGGTCCCCTCACCTCTGTTTGAGTCCCCGCTGCTTCTACCCAGGCATGACCAGCCCTGGCCTGCTTTCATAGCTCAGAAGAATTTCATACCCGCCTCTGTTGTTTTGATCCTCACCAGAGGAGAATTTTCCACTGATGTTTAGATAGAATGGAAGGGAGTTGGGGGCAGGGGGGAGAGAGAGACATCGATATGAGAGAAACACATCGATTGGTTGCCTCCTGCAGGAACCCGGCCAGGGATCAAATCTGAAACCCAGGTACATGCCGTTGACTGGGAATTGAACCTACGTCCCTTCAGTCCGAGGACTGACACTCTAACCCCTGAGCCAAACCAGCCAGGGTGATGTTGTTTTGTAACATACAGCGAAATAGTCGTGGTTGAAAGATGCAGGGCCCATGTGAACAGAATGTAAGTCCATTGTTTTTCTCTCCATGTGACCCACAGCAAGTTCATAATATCGAGATGAGCTCAGATTCCAGTAGGTCGAAGTGAGCGCCCCCCAGTGGAGGCTCCTACAGTGAAGAGTGAAGGCGCGTGGGTGGTGATGAAGCGCCTAGTCGCCTGTTTGCTCCTTTCCCCAGAAGCACCTCTGGGTGTGGTGCTTCTGAGCCAGCCACTTGGCGGTGTTTCTCCAGGAAGCTCAAGAGCAGGCTGGGCACAAGCCCAGTGCTCGGGGGAACAGAACTGGGGCAGCGGGAGCATTTCTGTGCGATAAGAGGAGACTGTGACCAGGTGCTGTGAAGGTGGAACACATTTCCCTGTAGCCTCCAGCCTGGCTTGAGACGTGTTGCTTTTCCCAAACAGCTAAAGGGCCATTTGATGGAAGGACGGGCTGGATGACCCGCTGCCTGGACCCATCAGAGTCCTCAGATCTTTGGGCAGGTGCAATTAAGAGAGACCACGCTTGGATTTTCCCCTCTGTCTTCAATAATCCTTCCCTTTATTACAGCACACTCTTTGTCTTTAGAAGAGTCCACGCATAGATACACTTTAGCTCTCTATTTCTTTCAATTGCTGGCTCTCCTTCTCCATCTCGCTCCCATCTCCTCCCCACCCCAAGCAGCTTAAGGCCTCCAGTCCACGCTTTTATGGTTTGATCTGTGCAGCACTCATCCTGAGTTGCTTAAGCATTTTTTGCTATTTTTCTGTGTATAACCACAGCGAGTGTACTAAAGCCCCTGCCCATCAGCAAGAGGGTGGGGGCATGGCGGGCTGCCTCTGGTCGGCTGTTGGTGCAGCTGCAGACAATCACAGGTGTGGCAGCTCTCGCCACGTGCTGTGCTCGGGTGCAAGGTCTTCCCTGGTCAACTGCACATGAGGTGTTTAATCATCAAGGAAGATGAATTGATGATTCATGCAGGCTGGACATCTTTGATAATCTGTTTAAATATAGCAGGCTTATTCTCTCTCTTTTTTTTTTTTTTTTTTGTTCATCTTCACCCAAGGATATTTTTCCATTGATTTTTAGATAGAATGGAAGAGCCGGGGGGGGGGGGGTAGAGAAACACAGATGTGAGAGAGACATGGATTGGCTGCCTCCTGCACGACCCCGATCAGAGCCGGGGTTGAGTCTGCAGCCCAGGTACGTGCCATTGCCTGGGAATTGATGCTTCGCTCCGAGGGTCAATGCTCTAACCACTGGGAAGACGGGCCAAGGCAAGCCTCTTCGCTTTGAGGAGAAACTTCTCCGAGGAAAGGAACAGAGTGCAGACAGACACACAGACAGAGAAGGGCACTGGCTCAGCAGTGAAATAATAACAAGAGTTCCTCCTGTCTGTCCGTCTGGATGTGCATGGGTCAGGCCAGGGGCTGTCGGTGGGTGCAGACAGGAGCGGGGCGCTGCAGGCCTGGAGAGGGGAAGGCCCAGGCCGCTTCCCGGAAGGCTGGGCTGTGACGCAGCTGTGAGCAGCACCAGGCCGGACGCTTTCATGGCTGAGAGGTTTCAAGTCTGCGGAGCTGGGACTCTCAGGTCTCAACCCAGAGGCCCGAAGTGTGCAGGGGTTGCCTCCCTGCTCCCTCCATGTGTCACAGGATGCGCGGACCGGGTGCGGGCGGGAGTGTACCTGTGCCAGGACTGTGAGGGGAGGGGGAGAGGCTCCGAGGCTGGGGCAGGACACTTGGGACCCTTCTCTCTCCTTTCTCTCCTTGGCGGCCTCATGCCGACCTGTGACTGGCTCCCTGCTGACCGGTGGCCGCCTCCAGCGGCACATCCCTGGGAGAGTCAGGGAGACTTGAGCTGGAACGGTCCTCACTCCCACTGAGTCACCTTCCCGGGGGAGGGGACACAACATGGTGTGCTCTAGGTGTCATCTGGCAGAACTGTGTTAAGGGCAGCTCTGTGTGCAAGGAGCCAGCTGACTGAACTCTCACCCAGATCTTCTGACGCCCCGCCAACCACAGCGTTGGCTCTGGCTCCGAGATTAAGCTCATTTTGCTTTTTTTAAACCCGGGAGAATCGTCTCCTCTGCATTGTTGCGGAGACTCGATAAATGAGACAGAGAGATGGGGGCAGGTATGAGGAGGTGACAGGAGCTGGCGGCCGAGTTCCCTTTGTGATCCATCTCCGCAGAAGCCAGCGGGAATGCCGGAGAGACTCGGCAAGACCGATCTCCTGCAGTGACAGCTTGGACATCTAAACATGACCTTGGATGTGCCCAAACCACAGCTGAAGCTATGCCGACTTTTCAGCGCAGTATATCACAGGGGCCGCGCACACCCGTGCGGAGAATCGGCTGCGCGTGGCGTGTGAGCGTATCTGCAAATGAACGTCTCTGGCCCTGGGAGCGGGTGCGGTGGGGGAGACTGCCTGCCGGCGCCCGTCCATTCCCAGTCATTAGACGTTCCCGGGGACGCCCGGGGCAGCCTCCTGCATTCAGCAAGAGGCCGTGAGCGTCCCCACGGTGAGCGTCCATCACACGGATTCAAGCAGTTAGAGGTTGGTGATCAGCACTGCCTGCACCGTGGCCGTTCGCCTGGTGTCTGGTCAGATGTTCAGCTGTTGGAGGAGAAAATAACTAGGGCTCTGCCCCCCCGAAGACACCAGTCATGAGAAGGTGCTCCCCTGGAAAGTAATGGAAAACGGTCTCACACCAGACTCGTTTCCGGGTGCGCCTGCGCTCTGCTGTTCCCGTTTCACCAGAGACCGGATGTCTAGGTTGATGGTTTGAAGTGTGCTCACCAGACCAGGTTGGGGCCCAGCAATCTGTATTCATCGGGGGTGCCTGGTGGATCCAATGACCATCGAAGTTAAATGTTATTGAACCCCTTGGGAGGTCTGATGAGGACATTCGAGAATACTGAATGTGAGGAAGAAACCAAAAAACAACAAAAGCAAACCTGGTTCTGAATCTTGGGTCTGCCGCTGAATATTGGTGTGATCTTAATCAACTGGCATATTTCTTAGGCTTGGTTAAGCCCCTCTGTAAATTGGCAATGATAAGTGAACCCAGATCAGTTTTGAGATATAAAATCGTGTGTGTAATAGGCTTGCTCAGTGTTGAGCACAGAGCAATGTGTGTTCAATAAACATTAGCCATGAATATGAATTTCACTGATCTCTCTGCTTGTGTCCAAGCAAAATTTAGGGTAGGGACCATGTTTAAGGTCATTGACACAGATAACACCCCAGGTATGTTACTAGCAAAGCAAGTTGTGGACTGTGCTGTTCTTAAGGACTTTCAGATCACGGTGGTTCTAGACCCACCTTCAGGCGAGGCAGCCCGAGGAGAGTCGGGTCTGCAGGAAGGCTTGGGCCGGCGCCTGCCAGGGCGTCCTCCATGGGCGGGGCTGCGCTCTACCTGTGTTCGCTCTCAGAGCGAGTTCTGTACACTGTTAGCAAAGCCAAGGGAAATCTCGAAGCACGTCGCGGACTATCCAAGCTTCACGTCCATCTCTCTGGCTACCTAGGCACCTTGCTTAGCACGGATTCCAGTTCATTACATCTGCAGCAAGGCCTGAAATTCTGCATTTCTAACAAGCTTTCCACTGATGGTTTTCTGACTCCACTTTTATCTGGTGAGGGGCTTACTCGGTGCTTCTCAAATCCTGACGTGTGTATGCTTCTCCTCTGGATTCATGACCTAAAAAGGGGTGGTCTGAGGGCGTCAGCATGCACACCTGCTGGGGGTGACTATAATGCAGACTGCCAGGCCCCACCCGGACCTACCAAATCACAGCGTGTATTTCCGTGAGATCACAGGCGCTCCGTAAGCGTGGTGATGCCTGAGACCGTCTCAGGCTGTGTCTTTACTCACACAGGGTCCCTCACCCGGAAGGAAGGGCCCTGCCCTCCGTCAGATGCTGCGCCGCCACCTCCTTGAAGTCGTTCGTGCTCCTCGAGCGCAGGGCTCTGCATCTTCCTTCTGCACCACGCCCCACAAATTAGGCAGCTGGTCATGGGGATCCACGCTCTCCACCAGTGTTTTCCAGACTTTGGTGTGGATATGACTTACCAGGGATATTATTAGAAATTCATATTTTGGGGGCTTCCAAAGATTCTAAGTCGGAAGGAAAAGAATCTGCAACAAACTCCTCGAGATTCTGACGCAGGTGGGCTCTGCCCATTTTCACAAATAGTCCCCCGGTCCTTTCCCAGTCAGACCTTCTTCCATCATTTCCATCCCGGGCTGCGCAGACCGCTGGACACCCGGGCGGAGGCATCTCAGTTGAGCGGTTCCCTGCAGGGTCTCTCCGCAAGGCTTCCCACCTGCGCCTGGGTCCCTGCGGCGGCCGCGTGACATTCACACGAGTGTGCCAGCGGAGAGGAGGCAGAGAGCCGGGTGGCTCCTCCCGAGGGACCGCCCGGGGAAGCTGGCGCGCTCGGCCGCGGTTCTCGGGCTGTTCGTGGTCACGGACCATTCTGAGGGTTCAGCGGGAGCTCCCACTGAAAAGTTCACCTTTGCAGCCCGAGGAGCACACAGGACCGGGCCTTAGACAGCCGGACGGAAGGTCTGGCCTCACTTCTAGCTCTTTAACCTGGAGGAGGCACCAGACCACTCCAGACCCCGGAGCCCCGACCTTCCCAGGAGAGAGTGGTAAGGTCATCTGTGTCACGGATTTACTGCAAGAATCAAATGAGACGGTGTGGTTGTAAACGTACTTTCTACACTGCGAAAGAATGTAGCAGGTACACACGGTGCTGCATTGCTATTTCCAGCGTCATAGCCGGATCAGGACACTGCTTGTGAATTTAGCCCAAGGCCATAGCACACAGTCGGCGCGGCCAGGGAAGGAAATGGATGCAGACAGGGGTGCGAGGAGGGCTTGGCGAGGGGAGCTGGCAAACTGCAAAGTGTAGGAAAAGAGACGGGAGCTGCTGCCACATTTGGGGGACTCCAGATGCAAAAATAAAAGAAAGAACATCTATTTTTATATGTGCAGCCAGTGTTGAGATATGGAAAATGCCTCTAGTCTAGCAATAATTGAACGTTTCTGCCTTGGGGTATGATGAAGATGCGCAGCGACGGTGGTGGTCCATATTTAGCTTTGATTTCAGAAGCTTTCCGTCAGAATTCGCTATTCTGAGACGAGAACGCGAATGCTCAGTAGTTAAAACCCGGGTCTCTGATCTAGCACACATTGACTGTGTGACTTGGGGCAGTGTTCAGTTTCTTTGTTCTTCCATTTCTTTTACCCGTGGAACCTTCCTCATAGGGTTGTCATGAGCGTCAATTGACAGTGCACCTCGAACACCTGTTAGGTAACCTGAGGGATCCCCATCCGCGTCAGGGAGACCCTGGAGCGAAGGGAGGGCTGGCGGTGCTGGGAGGCCCAGCACTGTGGTGTGGACGAGCCTCCAGGTGATGCCTGTGGACGGCTAGGACAGCTGCAGTGGTCCTGTGCTCAGCGGTTTCAGGAGCACTGAACTGCCCAGGACCCAGAAGCCTGAGATATCTGATACTCTAGCATGCACAAACCTCTGCTGCCAATTCCAGAAAGCGCCATCCATGACAAGTCAACACGGGAAATGCATGTGTGTACACGGGGGGCGGGGCGTGCAGACGAGGCATAAAAACACCCTGCTCTTGCCACAGACCCCACTCTGATGGCTCGCGTGGTCTCTGACACCCATCTGGTCTTCCCCCCAGGTGCACGATTGACAACCGGGTCACCCGGGTGGCCTGGCTGAACCGCAGCACCATCCTCTATGCTGGAAATGACAAGTGGTGCCTGGACCCACGCGTGGTTCTCCTGAGCAACACCCAAACCCAGTACAGCATCGAGATCCAGAACGTGGACGTGTACGACGAGGGCCCGTACACCTGCTCCGTGCAGACGGACAACCACCCCAAGACCTCGCGGGTGCACCTCATCGTGCAAGGTAGGGTGTTCGGCTGGGTGGTCCGCGTGGGCGGCCGGGGAGCCTGCGGTAAACACTGTTCTGTGATCCTCAACAGAAACGCATTTTGTCTGCTCCATCCAGCCAGGACCCCTTCGTAATTATCATCTTGCCATTAGATGCTGAATTTTCAAATCATTTTCCCATTGAATAGGACTAGAATTTTTCACTTTTTTCTTTTGTTTCAATAATATGTTTTCTCAGAAAAGTATCTTCTAATTACTGCTTTCCTTGGCTTTTCTCTTCTCTGCATTTGTTTGGGTCCATCCGCTTCTAAGCTCGCTTTATTTTAGAGCGGCTGGGGCCGTACACCTGGCGCAGCCTCACGCCGCCCTCAGCGGGAGAGCCAGGCTCGGCTGGGCACCTGCCTGGGACGCACCCTTCCCAGCACCCACACTCTTCCCTACTTACCTCGTCTCCTCTCAGCTCCCGGCCCCGGTGTCTGGTACCGCCTCTGCTCCCAGGTCTTGCTCTCCATGCTCTGATTGCACCCCCAGCTTCGGGGAACTGGAAATCTGTGTTCTTTTCTCGTCTCTCTTGGTGGTACCCTGTCCATGTTTCTCGGGCCGTGGGAATGGTGCTTGCCTCTTCCCCACGAACCAGGTCCCGGGGCCTTCAGAAAACTCGTGATCTTGGTGAGCACGTTCCTAAGTGGACAGTGAGACCCCCGGGGGCCACTGTTTGGCTGAGACTGTGATGAGGTCCCTAACCAGGCCTCGGGTCTCCTCGTGCACTGTGGGGTCGGTGTCACGAGGCTCTGTGGTGAGGGTCACATTTCACGCACTAATGTGCCGGACTCTCGGGGTGCTGTTGAAGTGTCAGCTGTTCTTTAAAATACTGCTGTCCGTGTCTGACTCTCTAAGGTATCTTTTACAGAGGACCAAATACCTTGCTTTACATCGTAGGCGCTTAGGCCCCTGAGCTGCGGAGCCCGGCCCCTGTGCTGCTGTCTCCTTCCCAGTCGGGGTCCCCACCCCTCCCTCCCGTGAAATGGCAGGTCGGGGGCAGCACTGATCTTGGAGAGGCTCCGCCGCCGCCCATTCTTGTCAGTGCGCCGGGGAGGTGTGAGGATCCTCGGCTGGAGAAACGAGGGGCAGGAAGGCAAAGGCGCGGGAAGAATGAGGGGCGCTGGCTGTGGGGAGGCAGGAGAAGCACAGCGTGGACGGGGGACAGGGGCGCAGAGACAGAGCAGGGTGGGCCCTGGCCAGGTCCCGGGCCGTCCGGCCGGCCATCCGGGCCCCAGGTGGTGGCCGAGCTTAGCCAAACCACACTGGGTTTCATGTTTTTCTTCCTCATTTCCTAAAGGGAACTGTGATGGCTGCTTCTTTTATTGGTTGTATAATTGAATATTTTTCAATCCGCTGGGTGAAGACAGTATTTTTGAAAGGAAATAGAATTCCATAGAAGGCATCAGAGTGTACTACAAGCAGCCAAGTAGGTATTGTCACATAAAATATTGGGTCATTGAAAGGTTTTAATATAAAATACATGTTTTAGTGTGGAGAGTTGCCCCCCCCCCCAAAGCTTGAGAGTCGCTGTTCTCTGAGGAGTTTCCCAGAATGCTCCAGTGGCATCGTTTGCAGTCTGTACCGGGCAGTGCATTTGAAACCATTCCCCAGCCCCATCCGCACCCCTCCACTCTTACTGTTGAGAGCGGAGCATCTCGAAATGACGAACACGAGGACAGGGCTCTTCCAGACATCTGCGTTCGGATGCCGGGCTGTTATGGAACTGACAAATGGAAGGGACGGTGAAGACGTTTGAAGCCTCCTTGAAAACATGGGCCACATTTCTGTACTTTTTTCATACGTGCCATACTCCTGCCTTAAAGTGAGTGCCTCGTACAGAGTGAACCCTGAGTGAATGCTGATCGAACCAGGGGGCTGGAACCACAGCCCCGAGGTCTGACGTGGAGTCCGGGGAGAAGGCTGAGTGTGTGGGGATGGGGAGAGGCGGGGAGGCGAGGGATGGGGTCCACATTCCTGTTCGCTCATGTCCAAGCTGATGGACAGTGTCTAATCCCCAGCTCGGCGTTTCCACCCGGGTGTTGGCTAGGTTCCCTCTGAGCATGACACACCACCTCAAGTATCGGAATCTCATCTTGGGCTAATTTTCGAATGCTGATGGGTGTATTGATCCGGAGACAAGCTGGGTTGAAACGGCACTGGTCTGGTACACAGACGCAGCCCAAGCTAATCCGCTGTCGATATGCCTGGCCGGAGCCTTATTGGCACTTTAATGAATAGAGGACCATCGTTTTTCAGAGCCGACCTGTCTCCCCTCTTAGAAGCAATCAGACAAACTAAACACAGCCAGACACCCCTGTTTCTGCATCGGAAGGAGGATACATCACCATCCAGGATTAAAAATAACTATATATTTATCTTGGGATCATTTATGGTACTGAGCATCGAGCCCGAGTCCCCCAGTTGAAGCTGACTGTGTGGATTTTGTCGAAGTTGCTCTGCAATCCCGAGCAGAGTGCTGCGGAATGAATGTCTCGTTGAGCTCCCAGAATGGTATCGTGATCGTTAAACACACATACACACAATAGCAGCAGCAGAAAGGAACTAAACTGATATTCTGCCCATGAGTATGTGTATTTATGTATATGTAGTCAGCTTTATATATAAATAAACCCACACAGAAGGAAGGTAATGCATTTTTATAGAACCGTGCGCGCTGCCGAAGGTCTGGGATTATGCCTCTCTGCCTACTTTCAAATACGCCTGCTGTCCCCCTGGCTGCTTGTACTGGATCTTCTCCGCGGCTGGGACTCGATGTGCTGGTTCTTGCTGACAGCCGGATGCCATCTTCGCATCTGCCCAGGGATCAGACCCAGGGGCTCTTCGAGAGTGGGCTCCTCGTACCTTCCCTCGTTCACTCCGTCAGCAAGGCCTGGGAAACCGCCCTGGTGGCTGGCACGCTGGCCAAGTGCTGAGCATGTGAAGATGAATACCAACTGCCCTGGAAGAGTCTGTTCCCGTTTGTGTACAGTGTTTGCCCACAGCATCCCCAGGAATTCAGCTCCCAGGCTACAGCTCCTGTTGGATGAACCTGGCTGGACACGGCTGCTGGAAACACTCCGGGACTGTGAGTCCTCTTACCGCTAGACTGGTTTTTTCTACTGTTTTTATTGATTTCAGAGAGAGGAAGGGAGAGGGAGAGAGAGATGGAAACATCAATATAGAGAGAAACATCAATCGTCTGCCTCCTGCACGCCCCCTACTGGGGATCGAGTCCGCAACACGGCATGTGCCCTGACCGGGAATTGAACCAGCACCTCTCAGTCCCTGGGACCACGCTCAGTCCACTGAGCCACACCGGCCGGGCTGATTAGATACCTTGATAGAAATCAGAAGCAACCTGCATTTCAGGGTGGCCAGCTTTCCCAGGGCTGAGTGCTGGCCTGCTCACGAGCTCCAGCCCCGGAGTGAGGGCCGGGGCCTCTCCCAGTTCCTTTTTCTGCAACTTCAGCGTCAGCCTTGTCCGGTGGGTCATCTCTCTTTTCCTCACTAGCTATTGCTGTCGGCTGTATCCGTCCTTTGTGTTTTTAGGGAGATAGCTCTGAGGCCTCCTGCGGGCCGGGGGTTTCCAAAGGTCCCAGCAGGGCTGCTCAGGTGTGTGAAGCCTGGACCGGGGTCAGTCTCCCCTGGAGAGTCCCAGCAGCGGGCACACAGGGGGATGGAGGGATGCCTATTTGGAGCCACGGGAAGCAGCCGACAGAGAGAGTGAGTTTCACGGCGCAAGGAGCCCAGCTTGCACGGCCGGGGGGGTGGGGCCAGCCTGCGGGAGAGCAGGGGTGAGCTTCTGGCTGGCACCGCCCCGGGTCAGCATGGAGGGCGCAGGCTCAGGGCTGCAGCCAGGGCCCGGTGCTTCGTGTGGGACAGGCCTCCTGGGCCAGGCAGGACCAGGGACAGCCTCGGTGAGGAGAGTGGCCCTGGGCCTGTGTGGGAGGGAGGTGGCCGCGAAGGCAGCAGGGGCTGGTGGCAGGAAGGGGTGGGGGTGACAGGAAAACTGAGCTAAGTAGCGATTTAAAATTAAATTGAAATGAGCTCAGATGAAATAAAATTTAAACTGCACTTCTTCAGCCGCACTGGCCTCATTTCTAGTGCTTCAGTAGCCACACGTGGCCAATGGTACAGCTGCAGAGACACGGGCTCCTCCCGCCACCGTGGGAAGTTCCCCTGGGAAGGGCCGTATCGACGGCGCCACAGTCCGGCAGCAGTCAGAGCGGAAGCGGGTTCATCGACTGAAGGGCCGGGTGTGCAGGAAGCAGAATGGGGTTTTGTAGAGTAGCTGGGAATAAGAAAAGATGGTGAGCTCTTAAAGACAGGAGAGAATTGTTTAAGGAGGGACTGGTGTTCCTTCCTTAGCCAGGACAGACGAGGGGCCAGAGTCTGGGGATGTGACCGAGCGAGAACCTGGGGACGGTTGAATGTGGGGAGGGGAGGGGCGTCCCTAGGGCATTTTGACTTCTGCACTGGAGGCCTGGGAGAGGTTGTACCAAGGCAGGTAACATGCCGGGTGGCAGAGGCTCCCTGTGCTGGCAGAGGTGGACGGTTCAGATACGCAGATCGCTATTTTTAAGATGCCTTGAGAACCTCATTCACAGCGAGTGTGTGAAAAGTAAGAAATACCATCCATGGACTTGCATGCCCACGAACCCAGCCGGAATAGAATCTGTTAGGCCACAGTGAGGGCGATCCACCTTAAGATGTGTTCAAATCTGGGTCCAGTGATTTCCCTCACTCTGACCTCCAGTGCTCTTCTTTGTGAATGTGATGGAGAAGCAGCTGCCTCGGGAGTCTGGCTGCCTGTTTCGGCCCTTTACCCCCCCCCCCCCCGATTCTGCTGCCAAACCAGGAATATCCACCATGGTCACCCCTGTCTCCCTTTTCCCTTGGAAGAGACCACATCTGGGGAACACGGAGTGAATAAAAAGCTCCGTGGGCCTGACCGCTCGACGCGTTGAGGGCGGTGTGGTGACCATCTCAGAGCCCTCCCGCGGCGGTGCTAGTGCCGCCGAAATGCCCGGGGGTCTGCACAGGGTTCGGGAGGCCCCCCTCGCCCAGCAGAGGCCCGAGTGGGATACCTGTGAGCTTTCACCTACTAAATGACATATTTACTGGATAGACCAGGTGGGGTACAGGGCTTTCAAAATGGGGATATTCAGGTAAGAATAATCGTAGTGAGAGTACTAATAAAGGCTTTTATTTCTGTAATAGTTTTCCAGGCCCTGGCTGGGTCCCTCCTCTGTTCCCAGAGCATCTAAACACCCCTCCCTTTTGCGTGGTGTAAATGAGTTTTCCTGTTTCTTCCTAGGCAGAATTAATCCGAAAATCCCTGCTATTGTTTGATAGTTAATTACCTGCCTTTTGGAGTCAAACAGCCCTGAATCTCATGTGACGGGTGACAGGGAGCCACCCGGTGTCTGTGGGGTGAGACTGTGAGGGGCCAGGACCTGGCCTGCGTTCCCCGTGTTGGAGGAACTGGAGAGGGGATTAGGCCTGGGAACTCAGCTCAGGCAGGGGACGCCTTCCATTTACCTTTTATTGTCTTCCTGTTCTGAGCCCTCTCCTATAACCCTCCTGATATGTATAATCATGTTGCTTTCCAATCCTGAATAATTAATTGACCTTGTCAAGCCAAACTCATTATTATGATTAAGAGAACAGAAACAATAACTTTTAATTTCTAGACACCTACGCTCCCTAGCCTCCCCTCAGCCCTGAGCCGAATAAAAGGGAATTTGAAATGCAACTTCTCAAAGAGAATAATGTGCTCTAGCCCTTCCCCCGAAGGCCAGGTTTCTGTCTCTCGGCCACATCACCCCGAAACACGGTGCCCTGCTGGCCGGCCAGGCTCCCGAGCAGCTGCGGGGCCTCTGCGCTCCGCGCTTTCCATCCGGCATGATCTTTGCCGAGTCCACGGTGGAGGGAGGCGTCGCCACCCCGATCCGAATCACCAGAGGTCAGCTTCTGAGCACATCGGTGTTCTTGAGGGTCGAGAGCCGTGTGACAGCAGGTCACATTGTCATCCCGGGGTCACATTGTCATCCCGGGCTGCGTCCAGAGTCTCCCTCCTCTTCCTGCCCCGTTCATGTCGATGGAAATGCACATCCGGTCTGGTCAGAAGGTTGTGCCCCAGAATTCCACAGAACTTTCTAAAAGCCAGGAAATTAAATTCCACAAAGAATCAGCGTTCCTCAGAGCACCCTGGAGAATGACAAGGAGGCAGGCCATTTTATCTGAAATTGATTTACAGAATTTAGACAGCATGCAAATGAGGCGACGGAGCTGTACCTGGCGAATTTTAACATTTCCTGATGCGGTGACTGACAACGGAGGGGCAAACGTGCTAGCAGGTTTGGTAACATGTCAGGAAACCCCCCGAAACATCATCCATCTACAAAGCCAAGTACTTTAGTTCATTAGAATAAAGTAACCTGAGCAAATTGCTACAATATAAGTCATAATGGTTTAATAATGGCAATTTCTGCGTTTTCTGGTAAGGCTGGAGAGGGTCCTTCTATTTTTGAAGCAGTTTAGGACACTTGGCACTGCTTCCTGGCGCGGCCTGCTCTGCACAGCACACACCGGCGGGGTCCCTGTGTCCCGGCCACTCGTACCGCCGCAGTTGAAAGGAGAAGACAGCTCAGCAGCCGGGCAGCACCCCCTGGTAAGCAGTTAGAGCTCCCAAGGGGTGGTCTTCAAGCAGCCACCGAACCCTTACGCCAGGTAGTCCTCCCCAGGGACGCCGAGCTGCCGGCAGTTTTAATCCCTTAGAATTGAGAAGAGTGGCCCTCATCCCTCCGGGGTCCTATATCTCCACAGCCTCCAAGTGAGACATGATGCCATTTTACTGGGGGAAGGGCGAACATCTCCCTACATGCATTTCTTTAGACTCCCGTCCCCATATCAGAAACGCCCTGGAATTGATTGAAGCTGAACCTAACTAAAGGTTGCGTGAGGTCTCTTTATGGTCTCATGACTCACTGATACAGATCTGACTAATCCTAGAATATGTCCCAGACAACCCTCATGGCAGTGTTCCCAAAGGTTTCATTGGCTGCACCCTGTAGGGTGTGCATGAAATGACATCAGAAGTGGCATCACTGATCTGAAAGCTACAGAGCACTCCCAGGTCCTCAGAAACCTCAAAAGCCTCTGACAATTCTCTTCCTGCTAAAATGGAAATACCTGGCTTCTTAGGGCAGGGGAAAGGTTGGTGAAAGGTCTCTTCGTCTGCCTGTGGTCACAGTGAGGACTGTCAACTGACATGTTTCAATTGCAGTTAATAGTATTTTGAAGCCAGGTACCGGGAACTAAAGATCCAGGCAGAGTCCTTTCTAGCCAAAGACACAAGTGCATAAATAGGCAGTCTCCTATACGTAGCAGGGATCAGGGTGTTTATGCATATACATGCTGTGAACTCACCCAATGGGATTGACTGAATTGATCTGCAGATTGGGCAAAACTACAAGGTTGCATTTCCCCAGGGTCTGCAGTGGTGAGGACTCCTCAGGGGATGTGGAGAAGAGAAGGCACTGGGTCTGAAAGCACATGACACCTTGGAGGAAGAGTGCGGGTTCCAAGTGTGTGGGGGTGAAATCACTAAGCAGAGCTGCATCTAAGTTGTGGGGGGCTGTGCGGCAGGGGAAGGGGACAGGCTACAGTCACATTCTTTTCCCCTCAGGAGAGTGAAGGTCCATTTCTTTCTGCAAGAGCAAGAAGAATGTGTGGTACTGGGCTCCTGCCTCTGCCGTGGCCCTGATGCTTGTAGCGGGGAAGGTGGGGATGTACGAAGGGAGCACAGCGGCAGGAGGGGTCCACTGTCCTGAGCAGCCACCGCTCAGTGTACCTGAGAGGCCACATGCAGATGAGGACACTCCGTATTCAGACGTCTCCAGGCAGATTTATTTCAGCTTTCAGGTGTCACCACTCGGAGTATATCTTAAGATTTATATTCCTGTTGAACATCGTCCGTGGTAAATTAGTGTCTAACGTTGGCACAACATCTAATTGGCTTCTGCTGGAGTTGGTGGAGCACAGAGTTCTTCTTCTGAGAGATCTTCATTTCATGTTCTTCGAGAAAGAATTTATTGATTTAAAATTAGGACAGTTTAATTTGGTGGCATGTTTTCTTTATGTCTCAATTATATATTCATGTCTTTGTGGTAAACTCAGCTGGTGGGGAGATTAAGAATTCAAAATAGAGGAATTCCACGCAGCACATGGTGCTTTCTCCTGTGATTAATGGAGACTCTGTACCGTGAACCCGGTGTCGGCTCCCTTGGGGGTGAATAGCTCGGTTCAAAGCGTCCATTGCAGGCTCAGGAGTCCTGAACCCCAGCCTGATCTTGACAATAAGTACCTGGAAAAATGACCTACTTTTTAAATCTATGTTAGATTAGGGGCACTTTATAGAAATGTTTTGGTATCTCATATAATCTAATTTGAAGAAAAGTACCAAACAGATGCAGCGAAGCCGGGCACCACTGCGTGTTAACATCCTTCATTTTTGTAACCATGTATTAGCCGTACAAGTGGTCAGGCTGTGCTGTTGATATCATTGTGGCTCTTTTAAGCATCCCTAGTCGTCTGTACCAAGACCTCACACACATCCTGTGGCTGACGTAGGCCTCCACTCCCAAGAACTTCCCTGGACTGTGCCCTCTTTGTGCCAGCCCGTTTCCGGCCTTGGAACTCCAGTGTTCCTGGCTTTCTGTCCTGCCAACCTGGGGATGTTCCTCCTGCCTTGCCACCAGCCTGTGCTCTCACAGTTCCACGGGACAGGTCTTACAGTGGTCTCAGAGCACTGAAGCTGGGCTTCAGAGGGGGCTTCATGCGAATGATGCCCCTCACTCTAAATACCCAAACTGCCAAGTCTTTCTTCCTATCCGGAGAGACAGAGATCAGACATTTTTATTTCTTTTCCTTTTAACTTCTGCATAGACTCCCATGTGTCAAGTACTGAAAGACAAGTTAGAGTAGATTAAAGATGAAGGAGGCAGGTTCATCTGATCAAGATACATAATGTGGGTGGGGCAGCAGTTAACCTGTGAATGGGGAGCTTCTGTGACAACCATTCACCCCTGGACTAAGCCAGGGAGCCTCCAGGAGCCTGAGGGCAGGGCGGGGTCTGGGAAGCCAAACACATCGCTCTTTTGAAATGGATGGCCTGACATTTTATTTCTAAGGGGTTAAAATGAAAATAAAATAGCTATTCTGCCCACACCCTCTCTGCTCTCCATTACCCACCCTTTCTCCACTCCCTGCTGAAGTGATCTTTTCAAACCCAAATTTGATGGTACTTCTAGGACTTTCTTTTTCTTTTTTACTGACTTTAGAGAAAGAGGAAGGGAGAGAAAGCGAGAGAGAAACATTGTGAGAGAGACACAACGATCGGTTGCCTCCTGCACAACCTGGACCAGAGCTGGGAATCACACCTGCAACCCAGGTACGTGCCCTTGATCGGGAATCAAATCCCCCACAACCCTTTAGTCCATGGGCCGACAGTCTACCTGCTGAGCCAAACCAGTCAGGGCATTTGTTGATTCTTATATGTGCCCTGCCCTTGGCACCCCAGAACGTTGGTGTGTGGGGACAGCGCTGTAACCAACAGAGCAACCTCTCCCTTACCTGAGTCCTGGGGAAGCCTGGAGGCTCCGCCTTCCCCCCTGGTCCCGGCTCCCCACACCCCTGCCTCGCCGCGTTCCTTCTGTCACGCTCCTTCTGCGTCCTCTCCCCCTGCCTTGCACCTGCCCCCCCTTGGCACTCATTAACCCCATGTACCCTTCCAGTATTAGCCGAACTGTGCTTCCTCAGCCCGCTCCCTTAGGGTGCCCCTGCCCCGGGAGGTAGCCCAGGGACTGTTGGCTCTGTGCTTAGTTGAGGATGCTCCAGGCCTCCCGGGGCAGGAGCCGGTCTGCTGCTGTGTTAGTGCCCGGCTCGCGAGTCTCTGTGTGTTGAGACTGGCTGCGGTGGGCAGAGTCAGGGCACTCACAGTTTACCGGGTCCTAGTCCTTGGGATTGTATCACCTATATGACGCCGTCTCTGCGGACGCGATTGAGGTCAGGGTCTGAGATGGGGAGCCTGCCCGGGGTTATCCGAGGTGCCCGTGCAGAGGAGGCCGAGGAAGGCTTGACACAGAACACACTGGGGGGAGAAGGGGTGCGTATGGAGCGAAGGGAGACACCCGAAGTCTCTGGCCTTGAGCTCTGGAGTTGTGTGGCCTTGAGGCCAAGTGTCAACGGCCACCAGAAACGAGGTGGCCGGGGACGGACTCTCCTGAAGCGTCCCGAGATCGTCCGGCCCTCCCAGCACCGGGGTCTCAGCCCAGGGACGCCGACTGTGGCCGCCTGGTCTCGGGAGCTGCGAGCAAAGACATGTCTGTTATTCTAGAGCCGCCGAGCGGGAGGGGCCGCGTGTCACAGGAGCCTGTCGCTGGCCTTCAGCAGAGGCCGCCCGGACGGCCGGGCATAGGCGAGGCTGGCGTTCCAGATCCGCTGGGAATTCAGGTTGGATCATCGCGAGAAGTAAGACTCGCCTTTGGGGAAGACTACTTTTTATTATTTCTTTTTAGAGGAATCTCTTTGGAAATCCTGCCCTAAGACTCTACTGTTTTGATGTTGAAATAACTGTCCTGGGTCCACGGGGAGGGGAGAAGCCACATGGGGCCTGATGGAAGGAGGCCGATGCTGCTCCACATGGGCTGCGGGATGTGCCTGGGACCTGGGACCTGGGAAGGTGACATCGCCGACTGCTCTCTTCCAGGGGGAGGGGCTACTCCCGGACTGGACCCCAGTATCTGTGTCATCGGCATCTCAAATGCATTCTAGCCATCTCCCCCACTGTCCCCCGACCCCGACCCCAAGCTTAGTCCTGCGGTCTTCCCATCGGTAACTGGCACCCCCATTCCCCCGGCAGCCCGTGTCAGAGGCCTCAGCTTGGGTCTGCACCCCGCCGTTCTCCCGTTTCCTCAGTCTGGGAGGTGCCTGTTAGGTCCGCTGAATTCTGACACGCACGCAGGATTCCACCACTTCCCCCACGTTCATCTCGACTGCCCTGTCCCAAGCCACCCTCCTCTCGGGACTCCTCTGTGGCTGCCTGCCCCCGCAGTCCCCGTTTCTCACGCGTGCCCCCGTCATCGGTTCCTCACAGTCCCCGGTGTTCTCACAGGGTGTCTTTTCCCTGATCCACCCCGTAGTCACCCTCACTCAGGGTGGACCCGGGATGCTGTCCATGCCTGAGTCTGTTCACCGTCTGACCCCCCTCCCAGCACACCCCCTCTTTCTCGTCTTGTGCTCCTCCTCACCTTCGCAGAATGTGCCCAGGTGCTGTGCCGGGAGCCCAGGCCGGGCCCCGGGTGCTCCCCTCTCGCAGGTCACTAGGGAGAGGCTCTCTGACCACCGTGTGCAGCAGGTCCCCCCCCCCCACGCTCCCTCTTCGTTTCCTGCGTGGTTTTCTGCCTAACAGAGCCCACCTGTGGGCATGGAGGGTGTCCACATCTTTAGGAGGTGTCGTCTGCCTCACCCACCAGAACACGTCCCACGGGGTCTGGGCTTTGACTTTGGTCACTATTGTGTCCAGTGCCCAGAACAGTGTCTGGCACACAGTAGGCCCTGGATAACTATTGAACAAATAAATACGCCAAAACTAGGGCCAGCCATGAAGTAAACGTTTTTTAATCTGCTCTGTGTTTTTGCTTGAGTGTGAGTGTGATCTTTTCTGTTATTTCTTTCAAAATCACCGACTCACCCTGTTTGCTGACCCAATGGCACTCGGGCGGGTTTACCCAGTGGGTTTTCTGAGCAGGTAAAGAAAGGGGCTGGTGCTCAGCCTTAAGGAACAGCAGGCTGGCTGAGTGACAGGTGTGCGTCACTCCACCTGGTGGACCAGATAAAGGAGAGAGGAAAAGGACCCGGCCTCTGGTGACCCGGGAAGTTCATATTTCGTGGCGGAGGGGACGGGGAATCATAGGAAGCTCTAAGCAAGGACAGTATGTGAGCTACGTTTTAGAAAGACCCTTGGCGGCAGAGTGCAGGGTGGTCAGAGGGCAGCATTGAGACAGGGCGCCGAGAGGGAATACCAGTTCGTACCATGTCCTCCTCTGTCCCTGACCTGGGCAGACCCTCTCCTCGAGGGGCTGGACCAGCAGGGCTTCAGAGCAGCTCACTGAGGCCAGAGGTGTGCATATGCAGCAAGGGGGCTTCACCCCAGTTTTCCCAGATGGCCCAGTTCCGCAGAGAACAGTGCTTCTCTCAGTGCGTGCTGTGGTAGGGTTGAAGGTAGATAGAATTCAGTCTTTACACCTTTGCAGAACTTTCATGTTTATGCATTTACAAATCAGGAGGAGGAGGGAGAGGAGGAAGGGAAAGAGGAGGAGGGAGAGGAGGAGGGGAAGGAGGAGGAGGAGGGAGAGGAGGAGGGGAAGGAGGAAGAGGAAGGAGGAGGAGGGGAAGGAGGAGTAAGAGGAAGGAGGAGGAGGGGGAGGAGGAGGAGGAAGAGGAGGAGGGGAAGGAGGAAGAGGAAGGAGGAGGAGGGGAAGGAGGAGTAAGAGGAAGGAGGAGGAGGGGGAGGAGGAGGAGGAAGAGGAGGAGGGGAAGGAGGAAGAGGAAGGAGGAGGAGGGGAAGGAGGAAGGAGGAGGAGGGAAGGAGGAAAGGAAGGAAGAGGAGGAGGGAAGGAGGAGGAGGAAGGAGGAGGAGGGGAAGGGGTGGACCCCTTCCCAGACCAGCTGGATCTGAACGGCCAGGTGGAGGTGTGGGTGCAGCCTTGCGGAGGTGGGTTTGGAAATCACAGGTCTGGGGCCCGCAGAGCTAAGGGATGGAGACACGGCAGGTCAGACAGAACGTCTCTTATATAAAAGCCTAGGTGAGCCCGCGCTCCTTCGTGGGAACTGTGTCAAGTCCGGGGAGCAAGCTTGTTCCAAGCTCCTATTGCAGGGCGGCCTCCGTGTCCCGAGCTTGTTGCTGTGCTGTGGTTCAGGTGAAGTACAGGAAACACAGAGGAGCTGCTCACACCGCGGGGTCCGCACGGTCCTCCACTCATAACCCCAGGCTTGCTTTAAGGTGGTTTCTCGGGAGTTACGAGGCCTTGACCCTTCACTTCGATGCACTGAGACATCTGCAGCCCCTTCGCTCTCGGGACAGGCAGCGTCCAGCCTTCAGCGTTCAGTAAGGCACAGTCAGCCCTCCCCTGGAGCTCAGGTGACCTTCCCGCGTAGCCAGGGTTAATGGGTTCAGGAATCGAGTGGGGGGAGTGGGAGTGGGAGCCATTCCCCATCACCCCTACTGACCCATTAGTAAAAAGGTTGCCCCGACTTTCTACTTTGCTGGCCTATAGACCTTAGTTGTAACGGGAGGCATTGTCTTCCACGGGGGGACAGTGATGGTCCCAGTGGGCTGGACGTCAAGACTGTGCCCGGCCACTATGGGCTCCTCATGCCTGAATCGGGCAGGAAGGGAGTTACGGTGCCGGCTGATGTGACTGACCCTGACTCCTGGCTTCCAAGGGGAGACTGGATTGTTCCCCACAATGTTGGGAATATGGGTCATCCCTTAGGACATCTCTGAGTGTTACCATGCCGTATGATTGAAGCCAGGAAACAAACAAAATCCCAATCCAGGCAAGAAAACACATGGCCCACATCCTGCAGGTCACTCTGCCAGGGGACAAACCGTGACCAGCGGAGGTGCCGCTGAAGGCACAGGGATGCCGAGGAGTCCCTGGAACGCGCTGGTTGTACGCGCCAGCTACGGCCACGTGATCAGTTGCAGAAAAGAGGACGTCATTGTCATGGTAGCTCAGTAGGCCCTCGGTTCCGAATATGTTTGTGTGTGCGTTTACACATATTAAGCAAATGTCTTGGCTTTCTTTTCTTTCTTATTTCCTTATCATGTAACATAAGATGTATTGATTTGGTATCAGTGTTCAAGTGTCGTTAACTTTGTATCATATTATTTAAGTTACAGCATATCAGCAGAGTAGACATTACTCAGGACTTGACCTCCTTCCTTGGGGAAGAGATTCGCAGATTGTGTCTCACTAGGTGCGCTTAGGACTTTGTTATTGTCCTTCTTTGGGGATTAAGTATGATTTAAAGGGGTGCATGTGAGTGCCAAGTTCACAAGGTGGACTTGTGATTGCTCATTTAATTTGCCAAGTTGACTGGACTAAGGGATACCCAGATAGCTCAGAAAGTATTATTTCTGGGTGTGCCTGTGCAGGTTTTGCAGAAGAGATTAGCTTTGATTCAGTAGACAAGTAACGGTTACCCTCCCGAGTGCAGGCACGGGCCGTCCGACCTGCCGGAGTCCTGAAGGCAGAGGAAGGTGAGTTTGGTCTCTGCTTGAGCTGGTACATTCATGTTCCCCTGCCTCCAGGCATCCGCTCGCCGTGCCCGGGCCTTCTGACTGTGGCTGAATTACACCAATGGCTTTTCTGAATTTCTGCCTTGCAGAAGGCAGATTAGAAGACAATAACCTCTTCCTTCTCTTTATCAGAGAATGCTGACTCATACAGATGACAAGTGCGTTTTCCATACCAAAAAGCTACCTTAGAATTAGAGTAAGTTGGGCTCTGTGGGAAGCAGCTAATGACACTGGGTGATGTAGGCACACTCCGTAGACCATAGCACTCAGAAGAACAGGGAGCCCTTGGCCTGGCAGCAGAAGGTAAGCGGAGAGGGGCCATTACCATCTCCTGCCAAACACGTAGAAACCCTGGCTCACCTTTCCGCCCTGGGCCTGGTTGAAGAAAGAACATTTCTACCATCCACACTTTCTTCATTCATTCACTATTCAAATGTTCGTTGAGTTTCTACTATGTACCACAAATCATGCTCAGACTCTGGGTGTAGAACACAAAGACGAGATACTTGTCCCCCCAAAATAATATTCTAGGGGTGACGAGAGAAGCAGCGGTTCCCTGTAGTATAGGGAGACAGCCAGGGCCGTGCCTGGTTTCCGAGAACCCCACGGGCTTCCGAAGGACACGTTTCCTTAGCTGTGAATGAACAGGGGTGTCTAGGTGAAGTAGGGACGGTGCACTCCCCTAGACAGTAGCCGTGTAATCAAAGAGGAGCAGATGAGCAGGAACATGGCCCAATCAGAGAACCAAAAGGCATCCCACAGGCAGACCCTAGGAGGAGGAAAGAGAGAGAGGGCTGGGACCAGAGAGGGGAGCTGGAGCTGGGTCACAAGAGGCCTGGTGAGCTGTGCTGCAGAGTTTGGAATTTTTCTTAAGGGCCAAAGATGCCCAAATTAGGGAAGAGCAAACCCTGCTCAGGAGGGTTTCTCACAGGGTGTGAGGTGTGGAAACTGGATATGTGGGCGCAAAGAAAAGACCAAAAGGCCCTCCGTGGTTCATCATCTTTACCCAGTTCATTGCTCAGCCATGCCTACCCAGAGCTGCCCTGGGTTAGGAAGAGGCGATGCCAAAGCCAAGCTCTCGGCCTGGGATTTCACCTCCAGCAGGTGTACACTCTGGTTCCCCAGCTCGGCCCCGGAGCTCCTGTGCAGCAGAGGCACCGCTGACCTTCCTGCGGCGGGCACGTCTCTGCCTGTCACTCTCCATCCGTCCTGGGCGGGTTTTCATCTGGTCTCACCGGCAACTTCCTTTTCATTTCACATTTACTTTTTCTTATCTTCTGCCTGTGGCAGGTTTTCATATTTTCTCATTCCTTTCTAATCTTGTTGCTTCACTCTTGTCACCCTCCTCTGTCTGATCCCCGTTCCCTCGCCTGTCACCTGCACCGTTCTCCCTTTGCACCTGCTCTTCTCTGGGCCGAGCTTTGTTCTCACACGTGCGGAATCTTCTCCCCCACCCCAGGCTGTCATGCTTGCCTCTCCCCTCTATCTTCTCTCCTCGGTGCTTTATCCTCCAGCACCCCTCCCCGCTGCTGCTCCCCCAGTTTACAGCCCCTGCCCTGCAGCCTGCTGCCCTCTCCTGGTCCTGCCGTCTCTGTCCTCCAACCTGTCCATCATTTTGCCTTCAACACCAAGAACTCCCATTGTCATTGTGGAGAAGATAGGTAATCAAATGCACCTATTTAGTTATTTATTTTTATTTCACGTAACAAGCACAGCGTGAAATGGAGCAGCAGTTGCCCTGGGGAGTCTGCCTGCACCCTCGGTGGAAGCTCTCTCCTGCATGTGCAGAGAGGGAAGATGACTTTTAAGAAATCTTTGTTGAGACTCAAACGTGTGGTGCCTGTGTACTTTGTCCCTAATGTCATATGTATGTGCATGCCGTTTGCATTGTGTGTTTGTATGGGAGGCTTCCATTCATTTCGGAGCCTGAAGGAACTTGCAGTTGATCGTGGATTAATGGACTCGTGGTGTTTATCCAGAACCAATGTGAAGAACAGAGGGACAGAGGGTCTAGCCTTGGGGCTGGAGACTGCTCGGATGACTTTAGAGGAGGGGCCATTTCCAAAGGCCTGATGCTTCATGTACTTCAGCCAACTCTCCACTGAGCCACTCTAGAGAATGGCAGGTTGAGAAAGTACCAGTAATCAGAAATGTCTTGGTCAGTCCACCAAGCACCTGGGACTCTCTCTGCAGAGAAACACTGCCTCTTATCAGTCCTGGTCTGGTCTGGCCACAGAGAAAACATCTGGGAAGAGGGACGTCCTCAATGCTGCCGTGGACGCGGTACAAAACTGTAGGCTGAATCCCAGGGGTCTTCTCTGGCCCCCACTGTGCCCAGAAGCCTCTTCTGCTCCAGACCTGGGTACTTCACTGGGACACAGTGACTCTGGATGCTGTGGTCATTGAGATTGTAAACAGAGCCTCTCACCTCATAGCAATATTACAGGCAGCTGCAGGAGAACGGCAGCAGGTAGGCTTTCGTCAGACAATGATGTTTATAGTTACACCTTATTAAAGCCTTGCTATGAAGCAGCCAGGAATTGAATGAAGCACTTAATCTCATTTATTTCAAAACAATCCTATGCAACAGATGCTACTATTACCCTTACTTGGGAGATAAGGAAACGGAAATTAAGGTCACGCATCTGTAGGTGGCAGAGCCGGAATCTGAACCAAACAGTCCGACCCCACAGAGCCCACCCTCAGGCTCCACACTGTCCTCTACGAACAGACTCAGTTAGTCTGACTCAGAGGACTGGATCCAGGTAGGACTGGGTCTGAGCATAGGCTATGGGCTCAAATTATTTCCGAAAGAGAAGCCGCCCTGGAAGAGCACCTAGCCAGTGGTTCCTGACTGCTGCACATTGTAATTCTTGGGGTACTGTTACACCCCAGGGATTCAGATTCACTTACTGGGATGAAGGCTGTGGCGTGATTATTTTTTAAAAACTCACTGGGTACTTATTTTTTCATCCATGTGGAGAACCACCATTTCAATACTACAGATGGGAAAACATGGAACTTGAGAGCTTCACTGACTTGCCAAGGCCATGCCACTGGTCAACAGAGGAGCAGTCCCGGCCCTCCTGGCTCTTACCTGTGCTCTTTTCCTTACCTGAATCAAAGACAACGCTGTTTTGAGGCTCCTTCCATGATAGTGGTGGAGTAGGTGCAAGTTACACTTACCTTCTCCAGTGGCAAAACTAGAGTTACCGCTAAAATATTGAGCAATCAGCATGAATAACTAGCTGAAGACTAGCTGAACAGCAGTCTTAGCACCACGGATATACAGAAGAGGCCAGATGGAGACAGGTAGGAAGGGCGGAGATGGGAACAGGGCTGGCCTGCTCCCACGGACAGTGTCTGAGAATCTGGAGGGATGTCCGAACTGCAAAGGTTCCCCCTGAGGAGCATGCGGTATCAACCCCACACCCATCTCCCGAGCCCTGAGCCCTAGAGCTGGAAAGAGGAGCCCACGTAACTTCTGGTTGTGAAAATTAATGGGGATTCTGATAGCCAGGGAGAGAAGGTAGTCTGCTAGAAACACAGGTGCCTTCTTTTTTTTTTTATCCTCACCTGAGGATATTTACTTATTTATTTATTTATTTTGCCTTCATCTTCAGATAAAGCGGGAGGGAGAGAGGTAGGAAGAGAGAGAGAGAAAAATATTGATGTGAGAGAGACACATCGACTGGTTGCCACCCACATGACCCCAACCCAGGCAGGGGAGGAACTGCAACCAAGGTGCATGCCCTTAGCAGGAACTGAACCTGGCTCTCTCTGGCTCTCTCTCGTCCGTGGGCCGATGCTCTAACTGCTGAGCCAAACTGGCCAGGGCCACAGGTGCCTTCTTAAAGGGCCAACACACAAAATCTCATTTGCAGCTATTCACCCTGTGCTGCAGAGGAGGACGGGTGGCTTGGAGCAGACTAGAGTCGCGCAAGGAGAGGCTGGGCAGTGCGTCTCCAGGGAGACAGCTGAAGGGACAGTCTTCAGAATCCCTCTGCTGAGCCCCTCTCCCACACCTCACACAGATGGCATCTTTCTTGAGTCAAGCACCATCTCCATGTGGCATCAGCCTGGGGAAATACAATAGCACCGCCTCCTGATTCCCTGCTGCTTCCCCCTGTGGAGCTCATGCCCTGTGGAGGACTAGGCTACCTGGTCTCAGGGCGCAGAGTTACAGGTGAACTCAGCAGGTGTCAGGGATGGAGTTGTGTGGTTCTAGGTGGGGGCTATTCACTCCCTTTCCTGCAGCCTGGCTTGTTCCATCCCACCTGAGAAGATCCACAAGCCCCACTCCCCGAATCCTGGCACCCAGCCCTACTGAGGTCAGGCTCTCAAGGAGGTCCTGGAAGACTCTGGGACAGGCTGAGTTGCGTGGCTCTAAAATGGGGGCCACTTTTCCTTCGTACGCTTGACCAGCTCCAGCATTCCTGTGCAGAGCCCTCCCTTCACACGACAGAGCTGCACCTGTTTGGGCCTGATGCACTCTGCTGGCCTCACCCTGACAACTTCCTGAGCCCACCACCCACCACAGAATTTTGAGGGCACCAGGCAATGGCAGCTGGCCTTGGTGTACCCCGGAACTTTTGCTGAGTGGCTTCAGACCCAGCACTGGCACCGAGTTTTAATCTGTAGCGATCTGGTGAGCACCACTTGCCGTCACCTGGCGACTCACGGAGAGCCGACTCACAGCTTGCATACCACTAGAGCCTCCTTTGGTGACTGAGCCTAATAGGCAGCTGGCAGGTGAAGGCAGAAGGAGGTGGATCTTGGATGCCTTGGGCCTTTTGCTGAGCAGCCCCCAGGCTTGGTTCTGGTGGAAGCTGGCTTTGATACACAGCTTGGCTCTTTCCTCACACACCTGGGCCCAGCATAGATAACCAAAAATTGTGGGTTGCTTTGTAGCTCTGAACAGGTTGCTCTTGGCTAGTCATAGACAGCATCTGACATTGACCTGCAACAGAGTCCCTCCCAAGAAGCCCCAGAACCAACACACCCAGTGGTGGATTTCAGACAACATCAGAGCAGGATCCACTTAGCTTCACAAGTGGCGCGTCCAAAGGCAGATTTGGGCAGACTCCAGACCATGCTGAGGTGAACTCTCTTTCATGTGATCAGCTCTTGCACAGCAGCTCCCACACTGTGGTCCAGGTCAGTCCTCACAGTTAGTTAGACTGAAGGCTGACCACGTGCACGGACAGGCCAACAGCAGTCAAGACTCAACTACAAAAGGAAGGCTTACATAACACCCCCAAGGGGCATTCCTGGATCACCCAGATCAGGTGATGAGGGAGATTGTGTCGCTGGGTCCCACAGAACACCTAATACATAAGGCCACATCACAAGACTGGGAGACATAACAGATCTACCTAATACACAGAAACTAACACAGAGAAGCTGCCAAAATGGGAAGACAAAGAAACATGCACCAAGTGAAAGAATGGGACAAATCTCCAGAAAGGAAAAAGTGAAATGGGGGGCAATTATTTACCAGATAAAGGGTTCAAAACAAAGGTTATAAGGATGCTTAAGGAACTTAGAATTTTAACAGCATATAAAATGACATAGTAACAACAAAAAAGAACCCATTGGAAATGAAGAATACAAAATCTGAAATAAAGAATGCACTAGAAGGTATCAATAGTAGGTTAATTTAAGCAGAAGACTGAATCAGTGATTTGGAAGACAAGGTATCAGAAAACACCCAATCAGAGCAGCAAAAAGAAAAAAAAAAAAAAAGAATTTAATAAATGAGGATAGTTTAAGGGATATTTGGGACAATATGAAATAAAACAACATGTGCACCGTACAGATACCAGAAGGAAAAAGTGAGAGCAAGGGATTGAGAACCTATTTGAATAAATAATGACTGAAAACTTTGCTAACCTGGTGAAGGAAAAAGACTCACAAGTCCATCAAGTTCACAGATTCACAAATAAGATGAACTCAGAGGTCCAAACCAAGATACATCACAACTAAAGTGGCAAAAATTAAAAGAGAATCTTAAAAGCAGGAGGAGAAAGACAGTAGTTACCTACAAGGGCACTCCCAAAAGACTGACAACTGATTTCTCAACAGAAACATTTCAGGCAAGAAGAGATTGGCATGAAGTATTTAAAGTGATGAAAAAGTAAGGACCTACAACCAAGACTATGCTACCTAGCAAAACTATTATTTAAAATTGAAGGAGAAATTGAGAGCTTCCCAGACATCAAAAAGCTAAAGAAGTTTACAGACTTCTTTGTTGATTTTCTGGAAGTTCTATTTTTTTATGTCCACAGGGTGTTAAAATCTCCTACTATGACTGTAATACTGTCACCAAACCAGTATTATAAGAACTGTTCAAGGGTCATATTTAAGAAGTGAAAAGAAAAAAATAATAGAGGAACTTAGTTATAGAGGATAAAATGGGTATAATTACCTAACTATCAATAATTACTTTAAATATAAATGGCGTAAATACTCCAATCAAAAGACATAGGGTAGCTAAATGGATAAGAAAATAAAACCCATATATAGGCTGTCTAAAAGAGACCCACCCCAGAAGAAAAGACACACATAGACTGAAAGTAAAAGGATGGAAAAAAATATTTCATGAAAATGGAAAACAAACAAAAATCCTGGGATAGCAATACTTATATCAGACAAAGTAGACTTTAAAACAAGGGCTATAATAAGAGACAAAGAAGGACACAATATAATGATGAAAGGATCAATCCAACAGGAAGATAAAATTGTTGCAAACATTTATGTACCCAACATAGGAGCACCTAAATATGTAAAGCAAATCTTGATGGACATAAAGGGAGATATTGACAGTATTACAGTCATAGTAGGAGATTTTAACACCCTGTGGACATAAAAAAATAGAACTTCCAGAAAATCAACAAAGAAACAGTGCAGTTAAATGACACACTAAACCAGATGGCTTTTATTTACCATTATAGAGCATTTCACTCCAAAGCAACAGAATATACAATTTTTTAAGTGCATATGGAATGTTTTCTAGGATGGACCACATGTTAGGACACAAAAGAGGTCTTAATAAATTTAAGAAGTTTGAAATCATATCAAGCCTCTTCTCTGACCACAATGATATGAAACTAGAAATCAATTACAAGGAAAAACACAGTAGCACATGGAGTGAAAATAACATGTTACTAAACAATGAATGGATTAACAATGAGATCAAGGAAGAGACTGGAAGTTACATTAAGATAAATGAAAATGGAAACACAGTAATCCAAAATCTGTGGGACACAGTGAAAGCAGTCTTAAGAGGTAAATGTATAGTACTTCAGGCCTATTTCAAGAAATAAGAGAAATATCAAATGAACAATCCAAACTTATACTTGAGGGAACTAGGAAAAGAACAACAAAGAAAGCCCAAAGTAAGTAGAAGAATGGAAATAATAAAGATCAGAGGACTAATAAACAAAAATAGTATCTATAAAATCAATACAAAAGATCAATGAAACTAGGATCTGCTTCTTTGAAAAGATAAATAAGATTGATAAACCTTCAACAAGACTCATCAAGAAAAAAATAGAAAGGACCCAAATAAAAACAGGAATGAAAGAGGAGAAGTAACAACTGACACCACAGAAATACGAAGGATTATAAGAAAATATTATGAGCAAAAATATGCCAACAAATTTGACAGTCTGGAAGGAATGGGTACCTTCCTAGAAATATAAAATCCTCTAAAATCGAATCAAGAAGAAATAGAAAATCTGAAGAGACCAATTACAGAGAATGAAATTGAAGCAGTAATCAAAAAACGTCCAGCAAACAAGTCCTGGACCAATGTGTCCACAGGTGAATTTTACCAAACATTCAAAGAAGAACTAACACTTATGTTTTCCAACTATTTGAGAATATTCAAAGGCAGGGAAAACTCCCAAGCTCATTTTACAAGACCAGTATTTTCCTAATTCCAAAATTAGATAAGAACATTTCAAAGAAAATAAAATTATAGGCCAACAGGTTTGATGAACATAGACAGAAAAATTCTCAACCATGATCAAATGGGATTTATTCCTGGGATGAAAATTTGGTACAATATCTGCAAATCAATTAATGTGATATACCATATAAACAAAATGAAGGATAAAAATCATACCAATAGATGCAGAAAAGCATTTGAAAATATCCAGCACTCAATTGTGATGAAAACTCTTAGCAAAGTTGGAATAGAGGGAACATATTTCAACATAACAAAGCCAACATATGACAGTTCCACAGCTAACACCATACTCAATGGAGATAAACTAAAAGTGTTTCCCTTGATATCAGGATCAACACAGGGTTGTCCATTTCACCACTCTTATTTAACATAACACTGGAAGTCTTAGACATGGCAATCAGACAAGAATAAATAGAAGTATCCAAATTGTTCACAAAGACTTAAAACTGTCATATTTGGAGATGACATGATACTGTATGTAGAAAACCTTAAATATTCCACCAAAAGAACTACTAAAATTGATAAACAATTTCAGTAAAGTTGCAGGATACAAAATAAATATCTAGAAATTGGTTGCATTTTTATATACTGATAATGAATTATCAGAAAAGGAAATTAAGAAAACAATCCCATTTATAATTGCATGAAAAAATAATATACCTAGGAATAAATTTAGCCAAGGAGGTAAAATACTTCTACTCTGAAAATTATAAGACACTGAAAAAGAAATTGAAGAAGATAAAAATAAATGAAAGCATATACTGTGCTCGTGGATAGAAAGAATTAACATCATTAAAATGTCCATACTTACCCAAGTAAATCAATAGAATTAGTTCAATTCCTATAAAAATACCAATGACATATTTCACAGAACTAGAAGAAATAATAAAAAAAATTAATGTGGGACCCCAAAAGACCCTGAATAGCCAGAGCAATCTTGAGAAAAAAGAATAAAGTTGGAGGTGTCATGGTACCTGATGTCAAACTATATACAGTGATACCTCGGTTCTCGAATCCTGATTTGGTCGAAAACCGAGGCGTTCGAGAACCGAGGTATCACTGTACAAGGCTATAGTAATTAAAACAGCATGGCACTGGCTTACAAACAGACACCCATAGATCAATGGAACAGAATAGAAAGCCCAGAAATAAACCCATGACCATATATGGTCAATTACTATTTGACTAAGGAGGAAAGAACGTGCAATGGGGTAAAGACAATCTATTCAAAACTGGTATTAGGAAAATTGGACAGATGCATGCAAAACATGAAACTAGACCACCTTTTTACACCATATACAAGAATGAACTGAAAACTGGTTAAAGACCTAAATGTAAGTCTCAAAACCATAAAATTGCTAGAAGAAAACATAGGCAGTAAGATCTTGGATATTTCTTTTGGGAATATTTTTTCTGATGTATATCCTCAGGCAAAGGAAACTAAAGAAAAATAAACAAATGGGACGATATCAAACTAAAAACTTTTGCACAGCAAAGAAAGTGATCAACACAATGAAAAGAGAACCCACTGAACGGGAAAAGATATTTTCCAATAATATATCTGATGAGGGGTTAATATACACAATTTAAGGCTGCCTGGCGGAGTAGTGATATTGTGAGTTGATAGACCACAAAAAGGTTTCACAATCCTGCCCAGCATATTGTTTTTTGTTTTTTTATTTTTTACTGTATGGAAAGTGTTATTCATTAAACAGCAATCTCGCCTACCATTCTCATGGCTGTCATCCTAATGTCAATCTAGTGTTTTAAGAAATAGTATATAAGTAAAGAATATTTATTAGACTAAACACATTGAAAATAACATGTGTTCTCAAAATGTATATTTAGCAAGTTATGGGCCCTCACTGAGTATTCACTGATGGCTGGTCTGACCACTGGTTTGGCTGGGGTGGGCCCAGCATTCAAGTCCTGGGTTGCCATGTTGCCTTTCTAGCACATGATCACAAATGGGGGTACTAATCTGCCTCCCCCATTCTTTTCAATCTCATCACAAGAACAAAAGTAAAGGTGTTCAGCCCCGCTGGTGTGGCTGAGTGGTTAAGCGTCGACCCAAGCAGCAAGAGGTTGCCAGTTCGATTCCCAGTCAGCGCATATTCCTGGATTATGGGCCCGATCCCCAGTTGGGGGGCATGCAGGATGTGGCCCATTGATGTCCTCTCTCATCGATGTTTCTGTCTCTCTCTCCTTCTCCTTTCCTCTCTCTAAAATCCATAAAGAAAAACAAAGAAGTAAAGGCGTCCGTAGAGTTGAAGGCGGGGAACAGCCCTAGCACTTACCTTGTAGACGAGCGAGGCCTTCCCCCAGGGCCCATTGCTAGGAGGCATGGTGTTTTCAATCCTATCCAGTGAGAAAGGCATGGTAGAAGGGAATTTGCTCTGCAAAGATCACTTCTCTGAGCATTAGCAATGCTATTCCTCCCAAGTTTCCTCTTACATCACTAGACCTTTCCTATGTGACTGCTTTATACTCAGCTTCCCTCAGCCGCTGGTCACCACACCCCTCGTTCTTGTCACTTCAGCTACGTCCCATCCAGTGACCTGCCCCAGCCCACATGGTATCAGTAATGACTGCCTCCAGCCACCAGCAAAGCTTTATCTGCAAGAGCCTGTTAGAGTCTCCTCTTGATAGTGCCACCATGTTCTGGTTCAAAAATAAAGATATATCTCACCACTACCCTTGCCGCCACATTCCTCTGGCTTCTGTGTGCAAAACCTCGGTTCCCTTACGCAGAGCAGAGCACAAAGGTTGTCCTTGAGCCTTTCTTCCCGAAACACCAGGCATCCAGTCAGGCCTTAGCTTTACTGTCAGTGGTCACAGTGATACTAATAACACATTTTACTGGGTTCTTCTCAGATGATGGGCACCAGGCTTAGCACTTACAAATCTCATTAAAATCTCACAATTATGGTTAGCAGATAATATGATATTTAGCCTGGCCAGTGTGGCTCAATGGTTGAGCATCCACCCATGCACCAAGAGGTCACCGGTTTTATTCCCGGTCAGGGCACATGCCCAGGTTGTGGGCTGATCCCCATTGGGGGGCATGCAGGAAGCGACCAATCCGATGTTCTCTCTCTCCCTCTCCCTTCCTCTCTCTCTCAAATCACTAAAGAGAAAATAATTTTAAAAAACAGAATATATCTACTCTGTAGACAAGGAAAGTGAGGTTACAAGGGGTCAAAATCTTGCCAGACCATAAACCTTCCAAGTGTATGATGAGGTCTGAACCTTCTCTGCTATTGCGAGAACGTCCATGACTGGCGCTGCCCCGTCCGTCCTCAGGAGGCTGAGCTCTCCTGAGCTTTCTCAAAACCACCTTCTTGCTAAGTTCCGCTTTATGCACAGAACCTTTTTTCTTTTATTTTGGGGGTTTTCCCTGTTTCCTCAGCAATGTTGATTTCATTGCATTTTCATAATATTTCATGCTTTAATTTAATTTATTTAGTGGTATTGTACAGTGCCCTGAGCATCTCTCAGAAGAAGTGAGAACTTTATAAATAAAATTATTATTACAGCTGCTCTGATAGCAGCCCCTGAGCTATTTAATAGAGATATCAATTACTCTCAGTGTTGAAAATTTTCACCCAGAGCCCTTTATGGCCCAAGTTTTTCTTGTCTGTTGTTACACTATTTTACGTGTTGTGGCCTTGACACAGCCATGTAGCATTTCTCCTTACTGTCCCCACCAGAATTGAACAGAGAGCAGCTCAGCCGAAGTTCCATGTAATGTATTCTGGAGAACATGACCTAGTTTCCTTAACCTTTTTGAATCACTGAAGTTCCAAATCCCATTTGGACCTACAATGTCAGCTTCGCAATGAGTCAACCCTCCATGCCCACTTTATGCTCAATAAGATCTCATTACTTATTAGTCTGCAGAAGCAACTTCTTCCATGATACATGGGTATGAATTGATCACGGCACTTATTTGAAACCTGGGATTTTGAGACTCTAAACTTTGAGACCTGTGAAGACAACATTTTTGTCAGTATTTAAGGGAACTGAAGCCCAAACAAGGGAAATGGGGAAGGGTCCCTGTAATATTGACCATCATTTCTCCTATCAAGACTGCTTTCTGGAACCTGCCTGCTCCTCGCAATCTCATGGCTCTTTACCAGCCAGAGATGTGACAGGACCATTGCCTTCTACTCACGGTGTCAGTGACATGGTGAAGCATTCGCAGGATAAACCAGTGGCCAAGCTGGGATTTCTCCCTGCACATCTTTCAAGTCCTGCTGACCTTCACTCTCTCAGCTCCCGACACAGCACGCTCCTTCGCCATTCTGTTCAGCACGCTTTGCTGTCATCCACTCAAGGCGCACCCACTGAGCTGGCTCCGTACAGCGCTGCGAATGCCCTGCACAATGACACGCGAGACTGACACAGCTCCTCACTCCTTTTGGAATCTGGTTCTTTACTTTGCATTTCATCTTGACGTGCCTCCCTCTCAAGCATATCTTCTCTTCATAATTTACAGTTGTATTAAGGAGCTGAAAAAGTTTCCTAATTAACCAGGAGCAATATCCTGTTCTGTTTCAATTCTGTGTTTTTTTAGGAAACAAATGCAAGTAGCCAATCTGTCCATTACAAATGAGTTCATTCCTATTCAAGCAGCAGCTGTCACGTACCTTGCCTGAGGCTTCTTATGTTATGTGCAACATATTGGCTTCAGTTGTCTGTACTTCTTCCCAGCTACACCAGGAGCCCTAAATGAATGGAAGGCACAGTAACTCAAAATAATTTATTGTATCATACACGGTGGCCATGCATAGTTTCAGTAACAGAAAGCAAAGTGAACTTGTTCAAGGTGGGTATGTATAATTCTCTTTCCTGGCCAGACAGAAGTTGTTGCATTTCTAATAATTATATTTCCTTATAGCCAACTAAGAATATGAAATGAACGTGACCCAGATATCCAGGTCAGCAAGTAATAGACAGAATGAAGCCTTTCTGTTTCCAGAGAGAAGAATAATTTTCAGTGAAAAAGGACTAACTAGAATTATTTAAATTGCTACAAAAGATGCACCGTAGTGAACTGTCTAAATCAGTTCTGTTTTCCTACAGCTCATAATTATTTTGCAATCCACATAGTCATCTGAGAGAACCCCAGAAACTCTACATTCCTGGATCAGTATTCTCCAGATACTGATGACAATTTGCATCCCTACTAAGCGCAAACCACTCTCCTCGACGTTGCTTGTGCTGAACAGGTGCATTCCACCGCAGTTCCTCGTTTTATGATGAGTTAGACCATCACTCGCCACCTCTCTGGAATGCACCAAGTAAGTTACAATTCTAGGCCTATCGTCCCCCTTCCATTCTCCAAATAGACTGTGAAATTTGGGGACTCTTTTGCATGGGTCAAGATAATCCTGGATTGCTAATTGAAGGCTGGCTTGGCCCATTTGTCCACACTCTGTTGGGTATCTCACATCGCTCTCATTGTAATTCTGTGTTAGTCCTTTAATAAAAATGGCCAGCAAGCCCAGAGATAACAGGACAGGAATCAATGGGACCTGCGATTGTCTGCATGCCCGATGCTCTTGTCAGTCTAGTCCCCAATCTCTCCTGCCGACCCAACCTCCTCTGGGACTGAACGTTTGAAAGCAGAGCGGCCGCCTCATCTCCCTGGCCGTGTTTTTCTCCATCATTTGCTTTATTAAATATTGATTTTCTGTTGCATTATTAAACCTTAAGTCCAGAGCATAAATTCTGGCCTGATACTTTAATCTGGCTCTCCTCATTTTTTTTGTTGTTGTTGGCTTCTAGAACTGACTTTCAGGCCAGCTCCCCTGGGGAGTCTTTCCGTGGACCAGAGGCCTGAGAGAAGCCCACCTGCAGGAAAGGGAGGAGCCCCGACTTGAGAAGTAGCTTGTCTCACCAGAGGAGCACAGAAAAGACTGACATTGTTTAAAGCAGATTTTTACTTTACCCTTGTTCCAGACACAGAAGCCTGTCCCCAGGGGGATGCAAGTGGTTGTAGCAAGGAAGGTCTTTGGATCCACTTCATGAAAGCTGTGGAGCAGGCAAATGGTATGCTGAAGCAGACTTCACACAGCTCTTCAGACATTGCCTAAGCCATTATGCATGCGCCGACTCTTATTTTGGTTTCTATTATTCTAGGATTTGAATAATCAGTTCCAAATAGATGGCCCTTTGGTTTTTCATTTATTTTGGGCCTCTAGTTCATTCTTATTTCCTCTTCCTCTTCCTTTCCTCTAAGGGCCAGTGGTGAAGTGGTCAACTATCTCCATCTGTTGTTGGGTGGAGCCGTCGCACACTATATAAAACTCATGCTGAGAGATGTGGACATCTCTAACCAGCCAGGGCAGCTAGGATGTTCTCCAAGTTTAATTCCCCATCCCTTGAACAGCTTCCTAGCCTGGCACTGTCGTTGGCCTAAGCCTGGGGCTTAAGCCTGAGGATAAGGCACAGAAGGGATCATGATGTTCTCTTTGTCTTCAACAATGACAGACAAACAGGAGAAAAAATGGAAATACATCCTTAGGGGTTTCCTCTGGCGGGACTGGGACATGGTGCCGTCTGCATAGCTGTTTTCAGAGGGCTTTGACCACCGCCCTGTGTGGACTCGGTGTACCCAGCTCTCTCTGGGCCCTGTTAGGTCCTACATCTCCAGGAGTCTAGTGTTAAGAAGCTATACCAGCCCTGGCCGATTTGGCTCAGCGGTTGGAGCGTCGGCCTGCGGTCCGGAGAGACCCGGGTTCGGTTCCCGCTAAGGGCATGTACCTCGGTTGCAGTTTGTCCCCGGCCCTGGTTGGTTGTGCGGGTGGCGACCACTCGATGTGTCCCTTTCGCATCGATGTTTCTCTCTCTCTCTCTTCCTCTCTCTCCCTCCCACTCTATCTGAACAAAGAATGGAAAAATGTCCTCGGGTGAGAATGATTAAAAAAAACAAACAAACAAAAAATTGTTAAGAAACTATACCAGGGGCTGGCAGAGCCCCTAGTGAGTGGCCAGGGGTTAGGAGGGTTGTGAGCAGTGTCGCCCTGGAGTGTAGAGGCAAGTTGGCCTCTGACACCTGAGAATGTGCACCGCCACACGCCACGGAGGGCCCGCGCAGCCTGGGTGGCCAGCAGGACGCACTGTGAAAAAGATTCTTGCGGAATGTTTCACAGAAAGTATGGGAAGGTCAAGGTTCCAGAGACTCTCGACTCCATTTTCTGCAAACAAAGAATGGGAGAGGTGCTCTTGAAGATCGTGCGGATTACAGGCATATATATTCCTACAATTGTTTCCCCCAATCTGAATCTCTTCATGGCAGCTAGGTAGGTGGATATTACCTCTCCCTCACTGGGACACTGTGAGAGGCAACTATTCACTCAACTAGGTCCTACTTCCCTTAGAAAAGCTCTAGCAATTCCTGTATATTAAGACAAAATCCGCCTCTCTCTAATATCTGCCTCTCGGTTGTTTCTGATAGAACTACATAGCACAGTTTGAGTCTTTTGTAGTAAGAAAGAGTGGTTGGCTTTTAATTAAGATGTATGAATTTTGAAACTTACTACCTATGTAAATTTCCACAAAGTATAGCTCAAAATGGCTGAATATTAGCAGTTGTGTGTTTTTAAATATTTTTTATTGATTTTTGTAGAGAGAGAGGAAGGGACAGAAGATAGAAACACGGATGTGAGAGAGAAACATCGAGTGGCCGCCTCCTGCATGCCCCCTACTGGGGATCAAGCCTACAACCTGGGCATGTGCCCTGACTGGGAATCAAACTGGGACCTCTCAGTCCATGGGACACGCTCAGTCCACTGAGCCACACCTGCCAGGCACTTGCATGTATTTTAATCTGATATTTAATCTCTCTGAGTTCCAGATTTCTCACTCATAACAGCTTGAATATAACAACTCATCAGTTTATTGTGAGGCGGGATTGGAATTAGATAAAATATTTAATATTAAGAAAAATTCAATATATTTTAAAATTCAATTTGACAAGTATTATTTAAATGCCTACTGTGTGTCAGACACAGTGGCAAGTGCTGGGAATAAGAAAATGAGCCATAAATGGTCCCTGACCTGACAGTGGGAATTACAATATTTGAAGATGCCTATTACATTCCTTAAGTCTCCTCTTCTTCTAAATAGTTCAACCATTGCATATGTCTAGTATTACACTCACTTCATTATGTTGTAATTACTGCTTCACCCAAAAGATGGAACTCTTCTGGACCTAAGAGTCATTCCCTGAATGTCAAGTATTTTCTTCACTAAATGTGGGTTGTTGAAAGCATTTCTAATTCTTTCCTCATCATTCCTTTCGTGATGGATCCCCGTGTCCTCACTTCTCTCTTCAGATGTTCGCTGACGTTCCCTGGTCAGCAGCGCCCTGTCGGGAGGCCACGCAGCATCAGTCACCGTTGCTACCCTCTGTCATCCTGCCATGCACTTGACTACCTCTATTTTCCCTTTGATTTTCTCGCTGACAGTTTCCACCCACCCAGTCTGTGTCATGGTTGGAAATCCCTTTGAATTACAGAACTTCACTCTGAGTAAAACAAGGTCTATTAGAAAGATGAGAAAGACTCTGTAGACACAGGTGCAGGAGGAACAGGCAGACCCTGTAAGACGCGGGTGCCCTTGGCATTGCCCCCTGTAAGCGCCTCTTGTTGGGTCTCTGGGGTCCATGTGTGCTTTTTTCGACACACGTCTTATGGTCTCTTGAGTCTCTTAGGATTTGTCACGTTGCCACTAACTTCATTGCACATGTGGCCTTGGCCTGCCTGGGTGCACGTTCAGAGAGCCTCACAGGTCCGCCACCTGACTGGGGTTGGTGCTGTAATCTGAATGATCGGGAACCTTGGTCGGACTGTCTTCATTTGAGTCAAGGGACCACTCTTGTTCCTACCAGCTATGGCTGGGGTGAGGGTAGGGATTGTATCACATAGGATGTTATCTATGTCTATTTAGGGTTCTCCTATTTCGGAAAGTTTATATGGGTAAAGGGTCAGCAACTGGCAGCGATGCTACAGAGATATTTTGGATTGTAATGTCTGCAAAGTTAAAACACAAGGGTGGTCTGCTCAGACCCCCTCTGCCTTCCTCAGTCTTTTTCATCTACCATAATCCCTTTCTGAGCACTGTCAAGGATACGTTTGTGCTTAAGACAAGGTCGGAAAATGTGTCCAGGGCATACAGAGCTTTTCTCTGAAAGACAGGACTTGGGGGAAAATGTGTTCAGTGGCTAGAAATCGCCATAGCTTGAAATGCTTTGGCTTCACAGATGAATGAGACTATTAAAATCTACTGAAATGTCAATAATTAAATTCAGGAACAGTATCGGAAAGGCCAGCCATGTTCCGGGCGAACTTCCAGTTCTCCCCTGAGTGCAGCCTCACACGATGTAAAATTTCCCATTTATACATAGTGGAGGGCTCCGGGTCACATAGGAACACAGCAAATGGGCTGAGGACCCAGGGTGCGGGCTATTTCTGTCTCAGGTTGTTTTGACTTTTCCACCTGATGCCATCAGAAACTTGGGAACTGATCATTTGTGCTGGAAATAGCACAAGTTCTGCCCTTTGTTTCGATCGCGTTTGCCATGTTTGATTGGTGAATTTGATTCCTGGCCACAGAAAATTGCATTTGTGTCAAGAGCATTCTGAACAGATCAATGCAGGAGGAAACCAAGCAAGATCAATTGTAATTGATCTTGGACTAGTATAAATGGATCAAAGGACTAGTATAAAAAGTCATGTAACTCACACGTCATCCTGCAACTCTCAGTGCCTAAACATCCTCCAGGTTCTTCATCACAATCCATTAAACATCGCAATACCCCAGGTGGTCAGTTAGTGTCTGTGGTGAGACACCTAGACAAGAGGGAGAGAACACTGTCAGCCAGTTGTCCTTGCACAGAAAATTTGCAAAAAGTGAGACAAGGTAATAGTAACACAAATAATTCTTATAATTGTTTTAAAGTGTTTCCAGGTACTGCGTCATGTACATTTCTAATTTAAACTTTGAAAGAAGATTATGAGTTAAACAGCTTTAATTAATTAATTAATTTATTTATTTATTTAATTTGTTCAACTATTTATTTATTTACTTTTGATTAATCCTCACTCGAGGATATTTTTCCATTGATTTTATTTTTAATCCTCACCCGAGGATATTTTTTTCCATTTTTTTGTACAGATAGAGTGGGAGGGAGAGAGAGGAAGGGAGAGAGAGGGAAACATCGACGTGAAGGGGCACATCGAGTGGCTGCCACCCGCACGACCAACCAAGGCCGGGGACAAACTGCAACCGAAGTACGTGCCCTTAGCGGGAACCGAACCCGGGTCTCTCCGGACCGCAGGCCGACACTCTAACCGCTGAGCCAAACTGGCCAGGGCCATTGATTTTATTTTTTTATGATAGAGTGGGAGGAAGGGAAAGAGAGAGAGAGAGACATCGATGTGAGAGAGGCACATCAATAGGTTGCCTCCTGCATGACCCTGACTGGGGCCAGGGATCAAACCTGCACCCTAGGTATGTGCGCTTGACCGGGAATCAAACCTGGGACCTGTCAGTCTGTGGGCTGATGCTTTAACAAACCGGCCAGGGCATGCGTAAAATTTCTTTACATTAACATTTTATGACTACGGGATCAGACCTAGAAAACTTAAGTAATGTGTTTACGATTGACTATGAATGCACAGAAAGTGGGGATTGGGACTTGTGTTCTGACTGTTCCAAATTCCATGCTTGTAACTATCTTCATTTCTTTTCTTTGTAGTTTTAAACCATGGTGTGTGTATCAATATGAATAAGCATTATGATTTCTGTCACTATTGTCATTTCCCTAATTTCACCATATATGTACTAGCTTAGGCATTTTCTGTTCTTCATGAAGGGACACTCAGATGCTTGAAGGACAGTCATTCAGCCTTCTGTTACATATGTAAGAATTGTGTGTATTTGACTCTGCAGTGGTTCCCTGGCCATTATCATAACCAGCGTATGAAGTAAGTAGGGCAAGTATTATCAGTTCCATTTCTAAGTAAAGAAAGTGAGCTCACCGAATGTGACTAGTTTCCATGGTAGTAAAGAATGGAGCCCCCTGGCTAGAGATCAGCTGGTCTTTCAACTTCCTGCCTTTCTATAAGATAAAAAGCATTTATTTTTAAATACATCACAGCCTGAATAGTATGAACCTATTTTTTTTTTTTTTAACGTTGGCCTGCTTCTACCCCTATTCCCTTAAAAAATGAAGCAACAACCAAAAAACTGTTGAGAATGCTTTCGCTAAATAGTGTGTCTTACGTTTTTTTTTGTGGCTAGTCCTTCCTTAGGAATCTGTTTGGCCTCACCTAGACATTAGTAGACTACCTGCAACAGAGATGCATTGGAAAGAAGCCTTAACGTGCTCCTAGACTTTCAGTGCTTGATGACAGTCACACATTCGGTTACCGAGAAGTGTGTGTCCGTGGCCTCTTGTGTTCTAGGCGCTCAGCTGCGCTGACCTTGGACAAGACACTTAGCTTCTCCAAGCCTGATTCTGCCATCTACAAAACAAACATAATAGTACTCATTCTCCACTTAAATAGTTATTGTAAGAATAAAATTGAATTATGAATGTAAACTGGTTTTATAGACTAACCAGTCCCCATACTCCCATACTCGTGTGCTATATGGTTTTAAGTTCTCAAAAAGTGTTGGTGAATGGATTATCACATTAAGAATGTACTTTTCTGCATGACCCAGAGCTAACAGGAAACAGTGCTGGAAAATGACATTAGGGGCTCAGGGGCGTTGGGTGAGGGACGGAGCAAGAGGGAGTCACTGTGTCCTGTCGTTTTCCCTCTGGGTGGAGAGGGCTGCCTTGGAAGGATTCAGCCAGTCATCTTGCTCTTGCCACTGCTGGCCCTGAATGGTGTGGTTTTTGTGACATAGTCTCCTTTTTCTTTCTCTTTCTGGCAATGACTCTTTGAAATATTATTTTTGCTCCCTTGACGGCAGGGCTGTATAATTGATGGCCTCTCTGGGCTGCGGGAGCCCTGCACTTAAAGCTTGCTTGCCTTGCTTCCGCGCCTCAGAGTTCATTACTTTTTGAAAAGCTTCACGTCTGTTTGTGCTCAGATTATTGTTGCTCTGGAGAAGGGAGGTTATTGTCAGGCAGGAAGAGGAGTGTGGAGCAGAATTCACGATAATCAAATTCTCTCTTCTCCTCAGATGAATATTTCTGGGTAACAGGACTTCACATTTATCTGAGATGGCTGTTCGGAACCAGGGGACAAGGACCTTCACTTTCCCCTGCAGCATGCTGGAGGGAGCTCAGCAATATGCAGTCCTGGGACGTGGGAGGCTGCTGCTGTGCAAATAAAGTGGGTGATAAAAGTGCCCAGCTCTGGTACTAGCGAGTGATCGAGTGCAGAATATGTACATGTAGGACTTTTAATTAAAGGTGCGGGAGGTACTTGGTTCTCAGTGGCAGTGTGGGCGGCGGGCACGTCCTCTCCACCAGAGCCTGTGGTCTTCTGTGCAGTGACCCGCCGCGGCTCTCAGCCCTGTCCCCCTCGTTCAGCGCACAGGACCCCTCACACTGCCATCACTCAGGGTGTTCACACCCCGTCTTCTGCTCGCCGTGTCTTAGCACCTCCATAAACATGAGAGCCTCAAATTTGGTAAAGTCGACCAAGTTTGTATAAATGTAGAATATACCAGAACACAGTCTTGATGGCAGATCAGGAATGGTTCTTCGCTTTCCAGAGACGGAGTCACAGAGACTGTCTGAAGGGGTTGTAGAAGATGTAACTGAAAATTATTAGTTTGGATTCCACCATTCTCTGTGTCTTCCTTCTCATCCTGAAAAAAAAAAAAAAAATCTTACCCCATTTTTTAAGACTGAAATTAACTGCTGTTTTTTGGAAGTCACCCTTAGGTACCCTCACACACCACCCCACCCCATCTCAAGAAAGTTGCTGGGTCCTTCCCTTGAACCTTCAAAGATGTTTGTTTGTATTGTCACTGTAGCATTTCTTACACTGTTCTGTGACTGTTCATCTCATGGGCGTTCTTGTTGCCCTCACTGCATCCCTTGAGGACAGGAGCCAGGTTTTTGACATGTATTTCTGTATTGTCACCCTCTATTGTGGTCCTGACACATGCTTGACACCAAAGAGCAGTTCACTGAATAAATCCATGAAAGGATTATGCTGGATCAAAGCATAGTCAGGTTTTCCCTCCAGTTACTGTATGCAGAAGAGAGCCTGTGTTGTGTGCAGAAGGCTTGCTCATTTATCTGTTTTGTGGAAACTCACATAGGTTCTCTTTCCAGAGGGAGAGGTGGTCAGGTACAGTGCTGCGGGTGATGCAATTTGCTAAAAAGTAGGCATTTGAAAAGTAAGATGGGTTTTTGACATTTTGGTCAGTTAGAGAGATAGATTCAGCCTTCAAATAATAAAACCCACAGAAAAAAATCAGTTTCAGAAAGAGTTTTCATCTCTATGGGAGATGAAACACTTTTAAGTTGGAGGCAGTTTCTTTCCTTGTTGCAATATAACGAGTAGAACATATTGCCACATCTTGTCCTTTGAAGAGTGTAAAACTGGGTTATATGAGCAACAAAAGGCATCATGCCTATGTTTGTGTTTAACAAATAATAAATATTTGAGAGATTATTCTCTATACATACCAAAGGACTTTCCAAGTAAGACACCAAGGAGTAGATTTACTTCCAGATCATGCTTGAGATGGGATATTATATCTATATATTCCTTAGTATTCTGGGAATGGATAAGGATTTTAACCTAAAAGTACATCTGCCTGAAGTTTTTTATTGTTTCTGTGTTACTCAACCTTCTCCTTGATTCATTCCATGCTAGATTGTGAGAATTATAACAGTCTGACGCTCAGTAAAGTGGAGGTGATTATCAGAATTTGAAATGCTTTGACATTTTGCTTCCAAAAGTAATTGATTTATTAGAGACATTACAATACATGCATGATTCAACGAAAGAGGTTTCTTTAAACTTATTCAGAATGAAATCCTGTGGGAGACTATTTGCTTTCAGCACCACGGACAGAAGCTCTCTTTCACTCTCATTCAGTTGGCCTTATACAAGTAAATATTGCAGCTCAACAGTAGCACTCCAATCCAATGGCCACAGTATGATTCAATTTAATAGCTCTAACAATTTCAGCTGGCAAGTGCTAGAATATTAATACATTGTTTTGCACTTATGTTGCCACAAAGTGGAACAAAGGACAAGATCCGATGAATTTATATCATTATCATTACTATCATTATGTTGCTAAAAATAACGATAATATTTCACAACAAATCAGATAAAATACAGAGCCATTCAGAAGACATTTGACTTTTTCCTAACAAGCAACTTCTTAGTAATGCTATACTTCAAAACTCTACGCGAGGAGCCATAATTGAGTTCAGTGGTTCTACACCTGAGCAATGAACCGAACAGACTAACAAAATGCCTAAAGTTAATGGAAATCCTGTTGTTGAAGTCCCAATGGGGCATGGGGTGAAATTCTGGGAAGATTAGGATCTTTGCCTTAATGGCTGTGAACTAATATACTTATTCTGACTAGGTAATTTTAAAATGCTTCAGGCTCCTGTTCAAAATCATTTAAAAAGAGACACAGTCTTGATCTAGGATACTGTTTGCTTCCATATACAATGTTTATTGATTATAAATGTTTCAAAGCAACTTTATTCATCTACATACACGTGTAATAAGAAATGAAAACTATCCCAGCCAGAGTGGCTCAGTTGGTTAGAACATCGTCTTGTGCACTTAAAGGTTGTGGGTTTGATTCCCAGTCAGGGCACATACTTAGGTTGTGAATTTAATCCCTGGTTGGGAGCATATGGAAGGCAGCCAATTGATATTTCTCTCTCACATCAATATTTCTCTCTCTTTCTCTTCCTCCTTTCTACCCTCCTTTCCTCCTTCTCTCTAAGCATGTCCTCAGGTGAGGATTAAAAAATTTTTTTTTGCCCTGGCTGGTTTGACTGAGTGGTTAGAACGTTGTTCCCGCTAAGGGTATGTACCTCGGTTGCAGCTTGTCCCCGGCCCTGGTTGAGGTCGTGTGGGTGGCAGCCACTCGATGTGTCTCTCTCACATCGATGTTTCTCTCTCTCTCTCTTTCTCTCTCTCTCCCTCCCTCTCTATCTGAAGATGAGTGCAAAAAATATCCTCGAGTGAGGATAAAATTTTTTTTAATTATCTTTAAAAAATGAAAATTAATAACGGGGTAATGCAAGAGGCTTTCCTGAATAACTCACATTAAACTGAATTATAGAATGCATATCTATGCTGATGCCTGAACTAAAAATGTTTATAGGACCCGAGATAATACAATTTTTAGATACTGTGCAGTCCATGTCTAGTTAGGGAAACTGTCCTTACAGACGGGAAACTGGATCACCAGGATCATGTCACTTGACTGAGGTGTGAGGGATAAGCTCATGGCACATGCTTATTACTTGTTTGGGAAGAAGGGGTAGGGATAAACTTTAATACTGTGTAAATTATCTTTCTTCCTTTGTTATTCAGAAAAGCTGAAATGCTTTTTTCATACTTAATAAAACATCCATATAACTAAACATCATTCCCATTTTACAGTTTCTTAAGAAAAAACAAAATGAAATTTAAAGCTTACCATCAAAACTTATGCTGACCTTTGTGGTTCTACTTGAGGTATTCTCCTTTTTCTTGAACCCTACTTTGTTTATTTTATTCTTTTATTTTGTGTTTCATTATAAGATGCCTGAAATGTGTTGTGGAAAGAGTGGAATATAAATAAATGTGGATAACTTAATAAAGATTGTTTTTTTATCCTCACCTGGGGACATTTTTGCATTTATCTTCAGATAGAGCAGGAGGAGAAAGGGAGGACGAGAGAGAGAGAAACATCGATGTGATAGAGATACATCGAGTGGCTTCCACCCACACAGCCCCAAGGCTGGGGACAAACTGCAACCAATGTACGTGCCCTTAGTGGGAACTGAACCCAGGTTTCTCTGGTCCGTGGGCCAATGCTCTAACTGCTGAGCCAAACTGACCAGGACAAGATTATTTTTATATATAATTTAATATTGTTTTAAATATGCCATGGACAACTGACCACTGTACTTTTATGGATGGGAATCCATTTGTCCACTTTAAAACCTGTGGATGGGGAAGGAGTGCTCATCATTTGTTCATCAGTAAAGCTCGATCGGGAAAAATAAATAAAAAATTAGATGAAAAAATAATGATTTCATTAGTGTAGACATGGGCCATCTAAAAGAGGAAAGATTTGTATTCAGAACAATTCATTTTTAAGTGTGGAAAATGTAGGTTGTAAGAATTTAGCATTTAACTTGTCAATAGATTAATGGTTTCAAAATAAAGGAAAACTTGGGCATTTCAGTTATTCAGTCAAATAATTGCATTAATTAAGTGAGATGCATTCACTTTTTATTCCTGATTTTATTTGTTTGGTCGTTCATTTATCGGGTACCCGCCATGCTTCAGGTGCTCTACATTGCCTGCGAATTCAGAGATGAAAGAGAACTGCTGCTCTCTGTGAACATCTGATGCCATGAGTCATTGTAAGATGCTAGAGAAACAAAGGAGAAGGTCAAGACGGAACTGTTTCAAGGTGGAATGGAGTCAAGGAAGGCTTCCAGATCTAAGTGTGAATTTAAATACCTAAGAGGAGTAACATATGTGAAGACCGAGTGTGTGCCAGTTCAAAGAACTAGAATGGACAGGAGAGAACTCTGGGGTGAGGGGGATGGGACAAAGATGGGGTTGGGGAGGCGGGAAGAGATAAACTAATGAACTTCTATGCATATATGCACAACCAATGGACACAGACCACAGTGTGGGGAAGGCAGGAGGTGGGTGGGAGCAGGAAGGAGGGGATCATTGGGAAAAAAGGGGGGCATCTGTAATACTTTCAACAATAAAAAATAAATATATAAAAATAAAAACTATATCAAAAACAATACTATCAAGTTTACAGGTTATAATGTTTAAAGATAGGTGTGGGTAGGCAAAAGCTATGTGTGTGTGTGTGTGTGTGAATGTGAGTGTGTGTGAGTGTGTGGAAGTGAGCGTATGTGTGAGTGTGTGAAAGTGAGTGTGTGTGTGAGTGTGTGTGAGTGTGTGAGTGTGTGAAAGTGTGTGTGTGTGATTGCACTGTAGTGAAGGATAAGACTGAAGAGGTATACATGTGCCAGTCCTGGAGGTTCTTATTTTATACATTCCGCTAAGGATTTTACACATGGCTAACCCAAAAGAAAAGTGAATACTTTAAAATATTATCCGTAGATGAAATTTGCATTTCTGGAGAGATAATGCAAAGTCATTTTGGAAGATGGCTTGTAGAGGGGACAAACCAGGCGAGGCAGTGAGAAAAGCCTCAGGTTATTAGCATGGTGATGAAGAAAATAGAGTTGAATGACTCTTCACCAGCAAGGATCCATGGAACTTGGTGATGGATGGGTGTGGGGAGGAAGGAAACAGAGAAGAATGGGAAAATCCCTTGGTTGAGGTGGAGCATGGAGCAGTGGTGTAGCATGTGACCACTGAGCTCAGACTGGCTATTTTTAAATCTGTCTCTTACCATGACATGTTCCTTAACCTCTCTTTGCTTTGGTTTCCTCACCTAAATATGGGGAATGATAGTGATAGTCATGTTATTTTGGATACACTTTAAGAAAGTTATTAGAACATCTGATTTTCTTGAACCTCTTTAAAGGACCACGGATATTAGTTTAAGAGCTCTTGACACAGAAAAGAAGCACCGAGAAAGGTGATTGGGTTTGGATAAAAAGGTGGTTCATTCAGTACGGGACTTCCATTCATTTTGTATCATGTATTCACAGTCTAATAAATTATTACATAATCTGTGAAGATGAAAGAGCATAAGAGTGTCCTTAAAGTGGGTGAAAGCACCTGCTGGAGAGAGATTGGAGATGATTAGCAAGAGTATTCAGATGGCAGAGAGATGTTGACAGTCATGCTATGTCAAACATAACTTTTAAGGAAGCTGCTAAGTAGTGATGGATTATTGGTAAAGGCAGAAGATAGCCAAGAAGTAAAGCAAACAAATTCAAAGCAATGAGGAAAATGGGGGAAAAATTGTTTTAAGTCCTTAAAGTAAAAGAACAATGGATAGAATTTTTCTACAACTGAACAGCTTTGTAGTAGTTCCGGTCTGTTCTTGATTCCAGAACTGCAAGCTCATAGGTTTCTAAGCCAAGAGAAGAAAAACAAAAAAAATTCTCAGACTTGGTCCTGCAGCTGGCCGGAAACACAAGGACCTGAGTCTGTGATCGCTGTAAATTACCACACTTGATAGTTCAGCTCTCACCTGAACAATTGAAGAACAATTGAAGATGTTCTCAGAAGAACCATTGAAGATGGATGAGGCTGTGTCATGAAGTTACCTTTCCATTGTCTTCTCCTGTCCCCCAGCCCCAGACAAACATTAACCCTTTCCTGGATCAGAAGGAAAAGAAAAAACATAAGTGGAGTGAAGAGGAAAGAAGTGACACATTTTGTTCATCACTTTTTGTACATGGTCAATCATCTGAAATATAAATCAGAGCTACTAATGGACTTCAGGTTCTCAGAGTAAGTTATAAAACATGACGTGAGCTATTCTCCTAAAGACACCAGTGATTATGGCCAAATCTCATGACATCTTTTTAGTGTCCTTTCTGCTGAAATTGATGTAGTTGTTACCACTCTTCTTAATATTCTCACGTTTCCAATTTTTCATGAAACCCCGTTCTCTTGACTTTTACCCAGCTCTGACCCACTTCATTTCGGTCCTCATCTTTTTTCATTCACTTCGGTCCTTCTCACAAATCGGAAATGTTGGTATTTCTCTGGGTTTCATCTTTGGGGTTCCATCTTTCATGTCTTTTGTGAGCAGTGCTGCTCAGTCATGACATTGGCAGGGAAATACTGCTTTGGGGAGTCACCAGGGTGTGTTCTGCCTTCTCTCTTTTCTAAATTCCCCAATGAGTACATGTTTTCTATCGGGCATCTTAATTTGTATGTCCTGCTGACAACTTGAACTAAACATAGTCCAAAGGGCCTTATCATCTCCTGAACCTAACCGGGCTCTTGGTATCAATCAACAGAGATTGATTCAGGCTGACTTAACAACAACAACAAAGGAATTGATTGCAAGTTATTATAGAATTCAAATAATTGACAGAAGGTTGATTCAAAAATGGGAAAGAGGTCAATACACAGAAAAGTATCACAGTATAGGAAGAGGATTCAGATTCTGGGTAGTAGCTTAAAAGAAAGGCCAATGCATACTGTGTATTCCGTGAGGTAAATCTCTGCACCTGGTATTTCTCATCTCAACAGATGGCACCTACGTACATTCAGTCGATTAAGCAAGAAACCTCATGATCATCTATCTGGAAGTTTTTCTTTTTCTTGATGGTACACATCTACTTTGCTGGTGTTTATTTAAGTCACTAAGTCTTGCGATTCCATCTACCAAATATTCCTTAACACTTTTTCACTCTACTCTTTTAGCTCTCAGATCAACCCTATGCAAATTCTTTCTTTTCTTTTCTTTTTTTGGTGGTATGTGCCCCTAACGGGAACCGAACCCAGGACTCTCTGGTACGCAGGCCGACGCTCAACCGCTGAGCCAAACTGGCCAGGGCCCTATGCAATGTCTAAAGAGGACTCTAGGTACTTTCAAGCAATGATGAGCTTAAAGGCATTAAGGGTGTGGGCTCCTATATCAGACCACCTATGTTCACATGATATTTCTATTGCTCACTAGCTGAGTGATGTTAGGCATTTTACCTAACCCTGCTCTTTGTCATATGTAAAATAAAGTTGCTGCAAAGGTTGATTGAGGCAGTATGTCTAATTTTGAATGCTCACAAACAAGAGGCAGTCAAGAAAGGTAAGGTAATGCTAAAAGTGAAAAGTAGTGGTGGTGGGTGAGGTGCTGAAGATGGTAATCGTGGTAGTATAAATAGTCTTAACTACCACTAATCAGTACTTTTTCAGATATGCAGTCTACATTGCTGTCAGCATTATCTTTCCAAAACATGAATTTGATTTGGTTACTCTCCTGCTTAGACTCCTTTGATGGCTTCTGTTTCCTATGAGATAAAATCCTAAGTCTTTAGTATGTCATATAAACTCCTGCAAAACAGGACCCAAATTATCTTTTCACCCCTGTCTTCTACCACGCATGCTGTTTCTGCTTCCTACAGCATGCTCCTTTGCAGCCTTGGAATGCGACATTTCCTGTCAGGCCCAGGCGCAGGGCAGCTGTCTCTGCATTGCCCCTCCGGACTCCCTCCCTGCATTCCCATCCCACTTGGTTCATGCATTGCACATAGCGGCGCTGCAGTAATTATTGCACATGTCATCAGTTCTGCAGCCGCTCCTGTGCCCTTGAACTGAATGCTCCTGTCTTATCCATTTGCATCTCTGTTATGTGGGACTAGCACAGAGTAGGTGCTCAGGGAATGGTTATTCAACTACTGCATTAAGGAATACATTTGCAGTGACTCTTTGAAGACTCGGAGGAGTCCGGGGAGAGGTGTACCAACTTCTTTCAGACCAGCGCACTCTGTCCCACTGGCCACATTTGGCAGTGACATGAGCAGGCACAGCATCTGAGACCCTTGACTCCTGCAGCTCGGCTATCATCATTTCCAGTTTGTGCTTGGCACCAGGCATCATGCTAGAAACTTTGACAGAGTACCGGGAAGACCTTTTTTTCTGAAGAAATCTTGATTCCGGTAGAAACTTTAGATTAGAGGACATCATGCATATGGGACTCTGGAGCCAAATGTGCAATCAGCATTAAGGGAATGAGCCAAAGGACGGTGCAGGTCCTCGCATGGTATTCTAAAATAGAAATCACTACCTTCGCAAACACAGGTGCCATTTGAACAAGTTCCATGTTCCTTGCACGATCCGAGGCCAGTATATTTTCTCTAGATCTGTGAAGTGGTAGAAACTTTAGACCCCCTGTACAAAAAATGAAACAAAGTCACAAATTCTTACTCAGGTGATCTGCCACATTCTTTTTAATTTTTTTTTCTTTAAATTTTTTTCTTTATTGACTTTAGAGCAAGAGGAAGGGGCAGGGAGAGAGAGAGAGAAACATCAATGAGAGAGAACATCGATTTGCTGCCTCCTGCATGCCCCTACTGGGGATCAAGCCCATAACCTGGGCATGTGCTCTGACGGGGAATCGAACCAGCGACCTCTTGGTGCATGGGTTGATAATCAACCACTGAGCCACACTGGCCGGGCATCTGCCCCATTCTTTATGGCATTTGAAAACAAATACTGATATTGGATGAAACTCAATTATCTAATTGGAAGAAAGAAGAAGAGACCAACTGAATTCAGAAAATAATTCTCCAAAACATTAACCATTGAAAAATAATAATTTTATAAAAACGCATGAACCTTCTTTCCATTTGTAGACTCTGCCACACCATTCAGAAAGAATCCCATGAACTAGTCAGCTCTGGAGAGTAAGGTTGGGAAAATACTGGTGTGAAATGCTTGCATTCTCGTCACCATGCCCTGACTCAAAAATAAAGGCTTTCAGTGGGTGCGTGGAAATGACAAATCATTATCTAACAGACCAGGGTGAGCAGCAAAGGCATAGCACGCCCCTCTCACGGATCTCCTGTCCCAGTGGCTGGAGCAAACACCATCGAGTCTCCGTTGCCAGATAACAACCATTGTTGCTTTAGAATCTGACGCCTTCACCCTTAACCTGAACGCCAGCAACACTTCCCGATGAGCCGTTTGGGGGATGTTTCCTATGTTGTTACTGTGGGAAGTGATTTGATCTCAGCATCTTCTATACATGTAATTGAACTAAACTAGGAAAGGGAGGGGTTGTATATTTCAAACGGTCGTTTGGTTTTTGAGAGACTTGAAAGGACTGAGTGTAGAGGTGGCCGCGGTTCTTCCTGCCCCATATCCTCTGTCAAACGGCAGAGGAGGACACTTGCACCCAGATATTCGCCTTCTTGCTAGGGCTGAAGGAAATGCTTCCTTCCAGCTCCCTCGTGCTCTCTTGGAGAAGCCAGGGGAGGCTGGGCTGCTCCGGACTTGCAAAGCACCCTTCTGTCCTCAGCCCGTTCTCTTTGGACCCTTCTTTGCCTGGGGGTAGCGCGCAATTGCCCTTCCTGAGTTCCTGTGCTACACTGATAGGTGGGTTCTGCTCCTTCTGGTAACACTTTTCTGCCTGCTGTTGGATAAGTGGAGCAGCTTGCCTCCAGGCAGAGCTGTGCTCTTTGTGTCAGGAAGAAGGAAGCCGGGCGCCCTCTTTCCTGCAGACCCCGCGGTGTTCTCCGTCCCGTCCCAGCAGGAGAGCAGGTGGAGCCCCTGGATCCCCGAGGCCTTGCTTCGTCCATCACTGCTTACGACCTGGAAGGAAGGGTCAGGAAGGACGAGCACCCTAAAACTTCAATGGTGCCTTTTTTGATTTTATGGTATTTATCATTCCAACCCGTGATGTTATGTGGTACGAAGAATTAGCCACACGGTTTTCCGTTATAGGTAGTTGACCGTCAGGCAGGCTCACACAGCATTGTTAATGGACTGTGCCGCTCCTCATCGGGCACAGTGTGCATGTTTAGGGGCAACACTCTATGAAACTGTATGGCGGGCCCTTCTGTTTGCAGCTCCTCATTTTTGTTGTGTTAATGTCTGTTGATTTGGATGAGGATGTTCTTCTGCCTCAGCACACCAGATGCTTTTGCTGAGACTGTTTATACAGTGTAACAACTTTATGATGGTATCTGGTCTGTTATCTTTCCAGTTCCTTTGAGAAAGTCTCTGTCTGTTCAATGCTATAGAAATAGAAGGACTTCTTGACGGCGATGAAAAACAAAATGAAAAAATCTAGGCCTTTGACGTTGGAAGATATTACAGCAGATTCTCTCTCTGTCTTTCTCTCCACTGCCCTCACTGTTATGCCTCCTAGTATGTGTGCGTGGATGTCACATGTACATATATGTGTGTTTATAAGTCTGCATACTTACAGTCAGGCAGATATACAAACATAGTTTCCACCTTTTGTGCAAGAGATAGCAAACCTTTTCTTGTCATATTTGATGTTCTCTTCTCACTTTTCTTTCTCAAGAGAGGAAGGCTCCTTCTTCAGAGTATTGCTCGGACATGAGCCTGCATTTACAATTCATGTGAAGTTTTTCCTGTGCTTGTCTCATGAAGAGTAATACCCCAAATGAGAGCATGACCCCTTCCAGTTATTCTATTTGTATGATTTTGTGATGCCACAAGTACTTACTTTCTTCCTTCCCAATAACTTCACGAATGGACCATGGTAATCTACTCTAAAACAATTGGACAAGCATTGCTAATTTTGCTGTACACAGAAAAGAGAATACACCAATTTTTTTTTTTTAAAGGATATCTGGTTAATGTCTGCTGGTCACAATCACTGAAGAAGGCTCCTGATCTTTGGCGTGGAGGCAAGTTGGAAGCCAGTTCTCCAAGAGCACAGCTTCTCTGAAAGCTTGGAGGGAGCCCAGCATAGGCAGCGGGATTCAGAGACATCAATTACTTTCACTTTATTTTTGGCCCTGGATTTTCTGATGTCGACCCTGCTTTGTGCTCAGCCACATAACGGGTCAAGGCACTCGGAGCAGACAGCTGCACTGGCCCCGATTCATCCTAATCAAAAATAATGGCTGTGCTTGCCTATTAATCTTTTCTCCACCCCAGAAATGAGAGATTAGGAGAAGAATGAAGTCAAATCTTAAGTGTTCTGCCTTAGATGGTTAAGAAGATGATTGAAATCAATAAAATCCCAGGCTTTTGGGAAGCCCATTTGATTCCAGATTCACTAAGGACAAAAAGAAACACCAGCAGGAGCTTTTTGGTGACCAGAACTTGACCACTGAGAACTGTCCCTTCGTTGACCTCCTAGGGGGCGCCTCAGTTTTCCTTGATTCCACCTCACGGCGATGTTCTGTCCTGAAGGAGCGTAAATCATAGTGAGAACATGAGGAAGCAAGTGGGAAACAGATCAGCCCGAGTGAAAGGAGTCAGACCATGGCCAGCACACCCGTGAATGGGTTGGTCCGTCTGTTTCCAGTAGCCCCAAACCTGCTCGGTGGAAATCCAACCAGGCTCAGGTCCCCGGGCAGCCCCCTGTTTGAAGTTTGGTTCTAGTGTCACTGCTCCCTGAGGGGCCTGCAGCACCCTTGGAATTCACGGTGATAGCAGCAGACAGAGACACCGCCTTGGCATCCACGGGCCACTGCCTTGGACGGCTTTCCTCCGGCCACGGCACTGCAGCCATACCGCTTTGTTTTCCTTCATTGCTATGGAAACGCTATCCTATAAGATGCCTAATTTGGTTCTCACAAACACTCTAGAAGGCAAGGTCATTGTAATAATTCCCATTTTTTTTTTTACAAAGGGAGCCTGAGAGAGCAACCCTTTGGCCGCAAAGTGTACTGGCACTGGAGTCCGGTGGTTTCTCCTGGTTCCGGCGCCCATGGCATGGCTCCTCCGGGCACCCTCGGCTGCGGTCCCTCTGCCCTCCCCCAGGAGGGTCTGGCTGGTCGGATGACTGGCGTGGGATGCACTTGAGGTCGCCCTTCTAGAGAGGGGTGAGAGGTGCTGACAGCCTGTGAGCGTGACTGCTGTTCTGACCCCACGGCCAGGAGAATGTTGTGTCCCTGAGTGCCACCAGCCACAGCTGTGCCCTCCAGCAGCTTGCACGTGGTGCACGACGGGAACGGAGCTGGCCAGGGGCCTGTCTCCCGTCGCCACGCAGTTCCACAGGACACGCTGAGCTGTGGACTTTGCGGTTTGGCTTTCGTCTGGCTTTTCTTCTTCTTCTTCACTGGGAAGAAAGTTCTCAGATGGTATGATTTGTATTTGTTTCCTTCGGTTTGTGTGTGTATGTTTAGACTCGGGTACCCTGAAAAACAGGATGTTCAGCAACATCGTATCTGGTTGCTCTGCACCCCATTCCGCTTCGTATTTTTCTTAGCTTCTGTTTTAGTTAGCTCCAATATAGTGCTCCCTCCCACGTATCCCTTTAGGGTGAAACGCCTGCTCAAGTATGCTTCGGAAAGGCAGTATATTTTAGGCAGCTTGATAAAAGACTCTAATGGCCCCAGATTAATGCATTCATTCCTCGCCAATGGGAAGAGTCATCACAGCACTGAGGCTCAGGCTCCTCGCTCAGAATGTGCCCTGGGTGATGAGCCATCGAGCAGCTGCTGCCCTGCACTGCTGGGAGCGTGCGGAAGGGGCAGTGAGGCAGCCTGGCGGGCCTGGGTGCAGAGCGGGGCGTCGGGGCACTCCAGGCGCCGGGGATCCGCTGTGAGAGCCAGAGGGGCTGGGCACATGCGCCTGCCTGTGCAGCAGAGCACACGGAGGGGCCTCCGGCGCGTCCCGGGGACGCCGGCAGTGCCCACCGCGCCGCTGCACTCGTCACGGCCGAGAAGCCAGGCTCATGGCCGAGAAAGTGTGTCTCCGCTTTGAAAGTGACCCCCGATTGGGCACCTAGGAGGCGAGTGACATGGGAAGAAGCTGCCAAACAGTTGCAGCCTGTGTCTCTGACTAACGTTTCTACGTGGAGATTTTCAGAGAGAGAGTCAGAGAAACCTAGGAGACGTCCCCAGGACGTGTGAGCCCAGGGGTTCTGTAGCGTGTTGAGGGGTGTGCTGGTCGTTTACCAGGGGATGTTTGTCTGGGGACATTCTTGCTTGCCAAACTTTTGGGGTGGGGGGAGTGAGATGCTATTGAAGTCTAGTGGGTAGAGACCAGGGACGCTGCTAGACGTCCGACAATGCCCAGGACACCCCCATTTGGCAACGACACTTCCAGCCCCAAGTGCCAACAGCACCAAGGGTGAGAAACTCTCGTTAGCCCGCACCCCTCCTACCCTGGGGAGAAATCTGAGGCACGACAAAAGGTGACAGTCGCAGGGCCGCACTGCTGGAGACCCACAGGGCCAGGCGGCGCAGAGGCCTGTCTTCCTCTGGGCACCCCCTGAGAACCAACCGCGAGCCCGTTTCCAAATTCCGCACTGGTAAGCGCTCTCGGGAATGGAGTTCTCCCCAGACCCCAGAGCACCCTTCCCAGCCCAGCTCTCCGGGAAGGGGACTCCACTGCCGGCCGGTGTGACCGCGTGCGGCGCCCTGGCCGCTTGGTCTGGCAGATTGTTCTGGGGCTTGGCTTGGGATAGTTGTCATGCATTTCGGAAGTAGATGGTACTGCTGATAAAAATAGGGATTGCCAGAGGGGCTAGCGCCAGGTTGTGCGAGGCTGCGTATGCAGAGTTGCACACAGCGCCCCACGAGGATGGAAAAGAGCCCCTCTCACGTGAGCAGAACCGTATCTCACAATTATTAAATATTGATTCATCTCACCGGGGCCTGCGCCTGATTTCGAAAGAAGGCAGTGCATTAACGGTGCTCATCTCATCTGGACCCGGAGCCCTGTGCCCCCGGGCGTCTCTGCTGACCCTGCTTCTCTGATTGACAGTGGAGATGGGCCGACTCCTTTGCCAACCAGTTGGATTCTGGAAATAAGCATAAATGAATTTTTATCTGGAGATACAGGATATGTGGGGTGTGAACACTGGCACTTAATAAAAAAGCCAAGAATCCTACATGGCGATGAATAGCAATTACAGGGAATTAGATGATTATCGGTGTTTGAATAATCCTGTACACTTTCTGGTGCCAGTGTTGGACGGCATTGGGAAGATCGGGGGAGCAGGAGATAGAGAGGAGGAGAGGACAAAGATAAGGACAAAATGCAGGTCCGTGGTGTATGCTTAATGGAAGTGAAATTTATTTTTCTATGTGTCTCTTTAAGCCTCTAGGTAGATCACTACAAATACAGCCAGGCAGGAAAGTAATAGCCCAAATGTAATTTTAAGGACAACTTTTTAACCAGTGCTTCAGCTTGAAGACACCTGTCCTATGTTCTTTGAAGAAGCCCCGCTCTGGGAAGGAGTATTAAACTGATTGATTTATCTTCAGTAGCATAGACCTATTTTTAATTTATTGCCCAGTGACAGTGTTTTTGTTTCACTTTTTGAGGTTACTCAACATGACCTTCTCAGTAAAAGAAGAGTAACTCCTAGGTTGTTGTTTTCTTTGATGTCTTAGTGCCTTAGAGGAAGAAGCTGAACTTGGACTTCTCGAAAGCACAGTGACACTCTCTGGCTTCATGACAAGCAGCACACTTTCTACTAGGAAACATGGCTGCCCTGCCCTCTGATTCATGCCGGGGTGTGCGTGTGTGTGTGCGTGCGCATGCGTGCACGGACACACAGAGCACCTGTGCGTGGCTCTGGGGAGTGTGTGTGTGTGTATGCATGCACGAACAATCAGAACACCTGTGTGTGTGTGTGTGTGCATGCGTGCATGAACACACAGAGCACCTGTGTGTGCCTCTGGGGAGTGTGTGTGTGTATGTGTGTGTGTACGAACACACAGAGCACCTGTGTGTGGCTCTGGGCTGTGTGTGTGTGTATGTGTGTGTGTGTATGAACACACAGAGCACCTGTGTGTGGCTCTGGGGTGTGTGTGTGTGTGTGTGCACGAACACACAGAGCACCTGTGCGTGGCTCTGGGGTGTGTGTGTGTGTGTGTGCATGCATGCACGAACACACAGAGCACCTGTGTGTGGCTCTGGGCTGTGTGTATGTGTGTATGTGTGTGTGTGCACGAATACACAGAGCACCTGTGTGTGGCTCTGGGGTGTGTATGTGTGTGTGTGTGTATGTGTGTGTGTGCACGCATGCACGAACACACAGATCACCTGTGTGTGGCTCTGGGTTGTGTGTGTGTGTGTGTGTGTGTGTGTGCGCGCGCACATGTACAAACACACAGAGCACCTGTGTGTGGCTCTGGGGAGCATGTGGCAGTAACAGTTCAACCATCCCCGTGTCAATAGTTAGGCTATGGAAACGTTTTACCAGAAATGTGGCATTAAATAACATCGAGCCACAGGAGAGATAAAGTATATATTTCAGTTAAAACATACAAATGAACATCATTTGCTGAACCTTTGCTCTTTGCAGGGAACACTGCTCCATGCCGGACGATGTACAGGTATAGCACAGAAGAGATAAAGCACTAGACATCTTTTCCCCGTGAGTCTTGTATTCTGGTGAGGGTGCTGGGCGTGTAGGGCAGAACAGGATATGCTGAGTGCGAGCACATTGAGCAGAGGCTGCAAGAGGACAGAGAAAGGATGGGCTCGCTCTGACCAGGGGCGTTTGCTCAGAAAGACTTACTGAGTCCTCACTGTGCGCTGGGCACCGCGGCCCAGAGAGAGGCAGGGAGACATAGGGATGTTCTGTCGTCCTGCAGCGTCCAGTCCGGTGGGCAGAGACCTGGCGAACAGGAACACGTCCACGAGAAGGGAGGGAAGGGCATGTGCTGCAGAAAGTGCTGCAGCAGAGCATGGGTGGGCAGGAGCTGTTTCAGAGGCACGGTCAGGAAGGGGTGAAAGGGGTGGCGGCGAAATGAGACCCAGCTGATAAACACCTCAGCATCCGAACATCTGAGAGCGATGCCAGGAGAGGGAGAGGCTGCAGCGGGCTAAGGGTGGACCCCGCTTGGCACCTTCGAGGAGCGGAATGTGGCTCGTGGGACAGGAACTGGTCAGAGCTCCTAGGGACCAGCGTGCCAACCCTGACAGGTACGCGCTCTGAGTTTCGTTCCACATGCAGTCAGGTACCAGTGGAGGTTCACAGGCAGAGAAGGATATTATCTGACTTGCGTTGTTGTTTTTTATTATTCCAGCTATGACTCAGAGGACACACTGTATAAATAGTAGAAACAGGAAAACCAGAACAGAGATGTTAGACATAGGTAGTAAGAGGAAAGAGGATGGTATTGTCATGTGAACATCATTTTTGAGATAAAGCCAACAGGACTTAGGGATTAGAGGGAAAGAGAGAAACCATGGATAATTCGAGGGTTTTTGTTTTGAGCAGTTAGGTAGATGAGAACGTCGTTGACCAGGATAGGGTAATTAGGACGGCAAGACAAGGAATGCCTGACTCTGAGTCCGCCCATTGAACAATTAAATAAAGATGACTAATGAGCTAAATCACTAGCCTCTACTGAGCACACACTATGTGCTCAATAGTATTCTAGGCTCCGTGTGTGTACGGACTCATTGAATTCTCCAGAACAGCCCTCTAGGAAGGGTAATTATTAAATATATATATTTATATATATATATATTTATATTTATATGAGAGGGAAGAGGCGCGGCGAGGGCGGGGCCTGGGCTGGCAGCATGCGCCTCTGATGGTAGATGAAGCCCTGGCCGACATGCGGTACCTTTGTCGTTCGAGAAGAGACCAGTGGTCCAGCAGGAGGACGTGCCAACATGGGGAGTGTGGGGGTGAGAAGGAGCAGTCAGTGAGGTAGGGGAGCAAGAAGAGGGACACTGCCAAGCAAGGAAGGAAGTAGAGGTCTGGGCCAGAGGCTGCTGAAAGGTTGACGATCACAAAGACAGAAACTCACCGTTAGATTTGGGAAGGTGTAGCACCGTGCATTTGTTTGTAGAAACTGGACAAAACCATTCTGGGGGGAGTGGTGACCATGAGTGTTCGGTAGATGTTTTTATTTTTGACCACTTAACATGTGCTTAGTATTTGATATTAATGATCTTAATCATTCATCATAACCGCCCTGTTAGGTGTTGTTATAGGCACTGGGCAGATGAGGACACCAAGAAATGACCTGTTTCAGAAACACCTGACTAAGAGAGGGTGGCCAGGGTTGGAGTCTGCGTCTGGTTGGCTCTAGAGCTGAGCTGCTGGCTGCAGTGATATCTGGGAGTTTCCTAGATGCCCTTCAGTGCATATCAATGTGTGCACATGTGCAGAGAAATGCATGTTTGGTCCAGAACAATTAGAGGGAAGAATAGAAAGGTAAGTGGGAGAGAAGGGGTGGTCTGATTCTCAGACCAAGGACTTTAACCTTTATTCCCTGCATGGTGGGAGCCGGCAGACATTTGAGCTCTTAAATTAGTTCACTCGATCACGACTGGTCATTCAACCGATGTGCGTTGAGCGTCTGTTGCATGGAAGGCACAGGCTGGGTACTGTTGGAGACCGGAGGTGAGGGCAATGATGGCAGACCTTGAAGCCCCCGCCGACCAGAGGGAGCAGCGAAAATTGTAGCCCTAGATAATGTGAAACCTGTGCTAAGGTGTCAGCAGAGTCCAAGGGAGGAAGAGACAGTTCCAGCGGCGCAGGTCCCGGAGAGGTGGGGTCATAAACGCCTGGCGGGGGACAGGTGGACTCCTCCGCGAGCTACCTGATGAGCAGGGCTTCCTATGACCCCCCCTGAGAAGTGAATCCGGTCTGAGCCTCGAAGTCGGGAAAGTAACAGAGAATGTCGTGCTGGGACATCATGGTCTGCGTGGCTGTAAGGTTAGTTCTCAGTGATACAGGGCCTTGGGTGACAAAGCACGGATTTCTAAGTTCTATTCTGACAACAACTCTGAGTCATGCAACATAAAGGTCACCCGCTGGAATCCAGGAATGGGAACACGGCACGTGGAGAGAGTTTGGGAGAGTGCAGAGCACGGCGGAATCGAGTTGTCTGCCTAATTCCCAAGGCAGGTCTGTTCCACGGGGGAAGATGTCCAGGGGCCTAGATTCCGAACCGTTGCCAGGCCGGAAGCACAGTATCTGCGTCTACGTGGCTTTCTGGGACTGGGCGGACTGGACAGGGTGGCCAGGCTGCCTTCGTGAGCACAGGTCAAGGACCGTTGTTCAGAGGTGCACACCCCTTACGGGCAGGGCAGACGCTGGTGTGACCTCCATACCCTGTATTTTCCTCAGGCAGTGGGCAGATGCTCTGCACCCCTCTGTACCAGGAAAGGAGCAACCTCCTGGGTGATGCTGGGAGCACACCCACGCACCTCCTGAAGGGCCCACTTGTCCCTGCTGGCCTCGTGAGGGAGACAGAAAGTTCTTGTCAAATTCCCAACTTGCCCTTTTGGATAAAAAGTTCACTTGATAAATAATTATATGTATGTATCTATTTTTACTTCGGTTGCTAATGCGTCTTGTTCTCTGGAGGAGGAGAGACCAGCTTCCTGTGTAATCTTTAATTAGTTTCTGGATGATGACATCTCCACCGAGAAGCAAGTGGTTTGGTCCCTCCGATCTCAGGGGGAGATGAAAGAATCTAATAAAGACGTTCGGTATTTCTAGGTGATGCATTTGACAAGCTTTGTATTAACAAGAAGTCATGTTGGAACTTTTTTCGCTCCCAGCCGCACTGTCTCCCCCGCTGCAGCACGGTGACATTTCACAGGGGGTTAGCCGCCGCTGCTCTGACTGCGAACCCGGAGCTGAAACAGCCCCCCGCTCGCCAGCCCTGCGCTGGAGGGGACGAACTCCGCCTTGATCTGCTGCACCTTAACCTTTGCGAGGGATTTAGCGGCAATAAGACCTTGGAACAAAATATCGGTTTAAAGCCAAGTGACAAGTTACTTTGGACAACCTGGGACCACGTCCTGAGCTTCAGGATTCAAGGCCAGATAATGAGATGTTTCTTCCACTTGCTTGAGGTATTCCCAAAGACAGTGGTACGGGGAGTGTGGGTGTCCCTGAAGTTGTCGCGTTTTCAGACTCAGCAACACCGGTGCTCTGGAGGAGAGACAGACGGTGCCGCCAGGGCTGTCTGCCTGCCTCTGAACTCAGCCTCGCGCACCTGGGGAGGGAGGAGAGGGTGGGGAATTTGTACCTACTGCAGCCACGGCTGAGGCCAGGGATGTTGCACAGTCCCCCGCAGTCAGAGCAGTGCCCGCTGCCTGTCATTTTATAGCTGGTGTTTGAGTGCGTAGCTACCAGGGCACTTGGGCAATTAGGAACTTAAGTGCTGATGACGCCATTGGGGCAGCCGCAGATGTCAGTGAGCTGGGCACTGTTGGCAGCCAGCCGATTGCCAGCGCAGAGCGGGCTCTGCAGACGGACCCGGGTGCAGAGGAGGCAGGCGCCCTGGCTCTGCCCTGCTGCCTCCGTCTGACCTGCATGGGCAGCCGGGACACAGGGCCGATGGGGCCGCCCACCTGGCAGAGCCGAAGGGCCAGAGACGAGGATGAGCAGAGAGGAACATTGCCAGGAGCCCGAGACATCACGGTGACAGTACATGCCCAGGTTTGTTTACTGGTGTGGTCTCAACATGCGGAAACATGAACGATGAACATCACCCCGAGAGTGGCAACAGCACCCACCATTGTCGGAGGACCTTCCTCTCTCCACGAGGTGGGCTTGTGAGCAGGAGCGAGGCATCTATCCAACAGGGAAGAGCTAGCTAAGCTCTTCCTGAATTTGGAAAACAGTGAGCCCTGTTGAAAAGGAAGTGGTACCACAGGACCTGCAGACCCTAAACCCGAAATGTGTCTGGAGGGTCCCCCCAGCTGCCCGGGGGCCTGCCTGCCTGTCCCGAGCCGGACGGGGTCTGCGTCTCCTTGCTCCACGGAGCTTTTAGCGCTTGTATTGAAAGTCTCTCTTGAGGAGAGAAGAGCTGGTGGGACTGGGATCCGACAAATGTCACAGACGCAGTTGTATAGCTTTTCTCAACAGGCCATGTGAGTTTCACAGACGTCCACGCATTCTCGCTTTGGGCAGAGGGAGACATAGAAGGATGCCAGGTTCCAGGGGCAAAGGAAACGGCTCAAGGAGACCATGAGGCCGGGCCTCTGGCTGGTGGGAACCGGAGGAATAAACAACCCCCAGGGAGGAGACATTAGGAGCCGGAGGGATCAGAACCCCTCTCCAGCCTGCCTGCGGGGTGCATGTGAAGAAACTGTGCGTGGCGGAGATGTTGCAGGTGTGCTAGGAGGAAGTCCTGGTCAGCAATTCCAGGTTGTTTTTCACAACCGATAATTATGCTGTTTACCACTAATTGACTGAAGTCTGTATTATCTCAATCACAATAGCATTTATTTGTAGACTGATTCGCAGTTCACTAAGTGCTTTTAATTATACCTACATATTTCATCCGATCCCAAACCCTGTAGGAAAAGGTTGGGTCTGACCTGGAGACTGTTATGCTAAGTGAAATAGGTCAGGCAGGAAGAGACAAGTGCCATATGATTTCACTTTATGTGGCATCTAGCGAACAGACTAACAAACAAAATAGAAACAGACTCATAGACACAGAGGACAGACTGACAGCTGTCAGAGGGGAGGGAGTCTGGGTGAAAACAGTGAAGGAATTAAGCAAAAAAGCAACCACAGAAATACTCAGACCACAGTATGGTGATTATCAGAGGCCAAGGGGCGTGGGGGGAGGTAGGAGAGGGTGAAGGGGCACAATAGTGGTGGAAGGAGACTTGACTTGGGGTAGTGAACACACAATGTACAGATGTATTATAGAATTGTACCCCTGAACCCTATATCATTTTATTTAACCCATGTCACCCCAATAAATTCAATAAAAATAAAGTAAACTAATAAAGAAAGAAAAGAGAGTGTGGGTCTGAGATCTGCCATTGTCTAGCTCAGTGGCTCTGAGCACATTGTTAGCTATTTAAAGTCTCAGTGTTCTGGATTGAATGGGAACTGTACAGGAAGTACCTGTCCTTATTAAGTGTTCAACAAACATTAATTTTCTTCCTCAAGGAATAATAATAATAATACAGTAATTTTGTCCTGGGTTTCTCTTCCCTCTTCCCTCGTGCAATTATATAGATGAACCAGGTTATGAATAGACTCCCTTTCCTTAGGATATTTTTTAATTTTTGAGGACCTCTAGTTTGTGTCAAGTTTAGCGAATAATTTTCGGTGCACCTTACTCGAAAATCTGCAGTCGGGTGGCTTCCTGTGTGCTGAGGTTGGCTGCTTGGGCTGAGTTTCATCGTCTGTCCTGAACAGCGAGGGTAATGTCTGTGAGTGATGGTGAGGATTCAAGGGGAAGAAGCAAACGTTACGCCCCCGGCCACGTCCTCGGCATGGAAGGTGTTCGGGGGTCTCTCCTTTGCATCCTGTCTCTGCTCCCTTCATGGACTGTCCTTGAAGGGCTGGTCCTGTGTGGGGGAGGGGAGGGAAGCCAGTCTGGAGCGCTCTGCGCTGGCTGCCACATGGCCAGGTCTGTCCCAGGGTCAGGTCCACATCCAATTAGCTTTGTTCCTCGAGGTTTCCACTTCAACAACTGATGAAGAGACGGCGTCTGAGCCATTGTCTTGGATGTTGCCAAATACATGGAGCCCCTGAGGTTACAGGTTGGTGGCGGTGAAATCCAATGGACACTCACGTGCCCGAAGCAGGGAAGCTGGGTGAGGAGAGCTGGCGTCTGCTTCGCCGCCTGTGTCTCTATCGGGCGACTGAACCCAGGGAGCAGAGCTCACCGACCCCTCCCCCCACGTTTCCGCCGATCCCGGAGGCGCACGCTCCAGACCTCAGAACCAGTGGTTTATGACTAATCCCGAATAAACTGTCAGCTTTTCTCCCGGGGCGTCCTCCTTTCCAGCAAACACAGAGGGTTCTCATCTGGAGACAGGAAGAAAGAGATGTAAGAAATGACGAAAGGGTTCTGGTAAAAGAAATAGCAATCTGCCTGGGGCTATGTCACCAAGGAGTCCTTGGCGTGTTCAGAATCTAATTCAGGATTCTGAATGTGATCTGACCGTCCCTTCTGGGAAGGGGAGCAGTCAGCACATTGCTGGCAAGGAAGAAGGGACCCCGTCTGGGCGGTGCCCTGTGCCCTGTGCCCTCACACACAGCGTTTTATCCCAGACCCACTGGTGCATCGGAAGGAGCGCGTGATCTGCGTGGGAGGTGGGGAGGAGGCCTGTTCCTCTCGCCTCTAAACCAGAGCACCCCACCTCATGCTCGTAATTCTCCTGACGTCCAGAGGCCTGCATTCTTAGCAACACGAATGAATCACATTTGAATAGTATGTCATATGTAACATATAATTTCTCATAGGTTTTTTCCCCCTGACCCATGGAGCATTTATTTTAAGAAGCAAGATAGTTATTAATAGAGTTAAAATAATGCAAGTTAAATGATTTACATGAGTTTATACAGCCAGCATTGTTGGGTCCGGGCTCCACACCTGATCTTCTGATGCAAAGTGCAGGGTTGTTATTGAAGGAGATCCACAGACCCCACAACGCTGGGAGATGCATTCTGTCACCCAAACACTCCTGTTGGAAGGAAGGCAGAAGGAAAGGCTGAAGGAGGAACAGAAGAAAAAGTGCTCACCGAACAGTCTCCACAGTCAACGTGAAACAGACCCAGCTCGGCGGGCTCCGCCGTGGGTTTGGTTATTTCTCTGGTACAGAGACAGCAGGAAACGCCTGGGGGGACAGCAGCCCCAGGGCCCCCGCTGACGGAGGCCGTCCTGGGAGGCCCTCCGTGTGCACGGGGAGGGGGTGGACCAGGGGACGATGACCAGGAAGCACTGGTGACGGACTGGGGAGGAGGAAGAGATAGTCACCCAAATGCGCAAAGGTCCAAACACTGTATCAATGAAACCTCCCACCCATTCATTCTCCTGATGAAGAACAGCACCCCGTGCAGGGAACCACGGGGGCAGTCTCTCCCAACTCACTCTGGGTACAAAGATGTTCCCATGGAATTCTACAAGGGCGTGCGAGGGAGGAGCTGATCTGCATGTGGACGGTGACTTGGTGACTCGGCAGGAGCCAAGCACATGGTGGAGAACCTGCATTCTGCGTGCTTAACCCTCGTGAAGGAATAGACTTGGGAGCATACGTAATCCAAATTCAGGTCTCACCTTTGACACTTATTTCCTGGGTAACCTGGAGCGAACCACTGGAATCGCAGTAGGCCTTAGTTTCTTTATCCATAAAAGGGAACAATAATAGTACTGTCTCAGCGGGTTCTCGTGAGATTGAATCAATCAGTGGAGTCAAGTGCCTTGTCAAGTGTCAAATGCACAACAGAGATTCACAGTGTGTGTGTTTGATTCCTGTTGATCGTTCACGTGTGCATCCATGAGTCTGTGTGCATTTATTTCCTACCCCATATCATTCCTCATTGAAAAACAGCACTGTAGCACTGCAGTTGTTAGTGAATTGTTCTTGAGCAAGTTTTGTGACCACTCTAAAAATAAGTACCATCTTCGTAAAATGTGGGAAGGGAAATAATTGGGGTGACCAGTACTTCACCATTTGCCCCAGGCTCCTCCGGTGTTAGCACTGAAAGTCCCATGTTCTGGGAAACCCCTTAGTTCCAGGTAAACCAGGACAATTAGTCACTTTAGAAATAATATCCACTCGTGGGGTTAAGGCAGGGGCGAAATAAAGGAAAGGAAATATATGCAAAAGACCAGTCATACCGCAGGGATTTAACAAATGCAAACTGTCAATGTTATTGTAGATGCTGAAATTTTTTGGAGGCTATTTAAAGAGCTTGTGCAAGTTCCTTCATGTCCATTTATCTGCATTTCCATACGCCTTGTGAAAACACTCATTCATTCAAAAAATATTTGTTAAACACTGACTGTGCCAGACATCCTGGTATGTGCTGAACCCATCAGTGAACAAGACAGCCAATGAAACATATTTTATTTGAGAGAACAGACAATTATGCAATAATCGAATATGGGGAGTTGTACTTTTGAGAAAGTGATCAAGGAAGGCTTTCTAGAGAAGCAAAGATTTAGAGCATAAGGCAGAGGCACCGGGCGAGGAGCAGGGAGACAGGCAGGCAGACAGGACCGCGTCCGGGAACGCCTTGCTGTCTGAGGAGGAAGGGGCCAGCGGAGGGAGAAACGAGAATGACACGGTGGGTGTGCGGAGAGGGGGCAGGATCTGGTTCGCTAAGGTCTTTGAAGCCAAGGAAGGAGTTTGTCTTCATGCTCCAGGATGATCTCGTCTCTTTGTTCAGTCTGGATGAGAGAAGGGAGGTTCTAGATCAAGCATGATTTTTATAGCCTGAATTCACACCTCAACAAAGCAGCCTTGCGCTAGTGTTTGCCTTGGTCCACAGTGGCCAGTGTGGAGGATGGATTAGTCCATGAACCACTGTTAGCTTAGTTGTGTCTTTAAGAGTTTTCTGGTCCAGATTGAACACTCAGGCACCAGGCTGTTGACATAGTGTATCTGTGTGGACTCTGCAAATCAGGGAAGTTGAGGGCACCCCAGGCCGGGCTTTGTGATTATGTACAGACAGAAGTCCCAAGGCCATAGCAGTGCCGCCTCTCTCGCTGTGAAGACTGTACCGAGTCGCCATGGGCATCTCAGAGCCTCACCACAGACGGGGGGCAGGCGGAGACATGCCACGGGCAGCACTGGGGGCCCCTGGGATGCACGGACCTGCCTGTGCCCTGCACCCTGCAGAGGAGCCGGTCCAAGCAGCTGACGTGCATTCTCAGGCCCAAGGACTGTCGGTGCTGAAGGAAGCCTCTTAATTTGGATTTAACAGGGTATCCACTGGGTCTAAAAATAGCAAATTGCTATTTATTAATGACATAGCTATTAAAACTTAACACCCTGGCAGTGGAAGCTAAACCAAGAGTGGGGATGTTCTCTATAATACTGTTTTCATAATTATGGTATTTAATTATTTACACATTTGAATGAAGTCAGTATGAGCCAGGTTAAACCTTCACGTAGCATATTGAATGTGGAGCCGTGTCCAGAGTGTGGCTCAGCAGCGTCTGCCTTCCCTCCAGAACGTCACCCAAACACTTCCGGTCCCCCGGGTTCCACGTGGGTGTCTCCTAGGTTCAGACCGCAGGCGTCGGCAGAGACATCACGTGCGTGTCTGTGGAAACCGGCGGGTGGTTTTGAAGGATCCATGAACTCTCAGCAGATCTCAGACCTCGCCCCGGCTCTCTGATTGCACGACTCCAACTGATGACGAGCGGTTCTGGCTGCAAGCTGCCCCTCACCATCTCGCCATGCGATGTCTGAAACAGAAGCACAGCGATCAAACTGATGTTCTCCCCGAGCACAGTCCCCTGTATAACGTCCAGGGGTCGGCTAGCTCAGCCGACCGCTGCCCTTGAACAAAATGGTGTTCACATCGGCCGCCGTGTTCCCGGCCCCCCACCCAGGGGGTCCTGGGCTGCAGCATGTTTTCCTGGGCATGGCTCTCAAATCCCCCCGTTCCGTTCCAGCCCCATAGAGCCAACAGTGTAGTCCAGCCTTGAATATCCCTCTGACATTTTCTCTGGTTCCATTTTCTGTCTATTCTCACTCTGATATATTGTTCCCAGACTATTTTGCTTAAAGCACATTTAAAATATATAGAATTTCTTTAGGAAAAAAAAACAAAACTTTAAATGCTTGCCATTACGTATACGATAGAGTTAAAATCCAGGACCCAGCCATTTAAGCTGGTCTATCATCGGGCTCTAGTTTATTCATTGATCTTGTATCCCATTCTTCCCTGAGTTGGTTAACATTTATTGATCATCCATCTGTGTTGAAAGTACATGCATGAGTTTGCCAAGCACACACAATATAACACTTACTTTCTGAGCACTGTATATTTCTAGGAGCTTCTCTAAGTGTATTTTATAAACTTTCTCCTTAAATTCTTAAAAACACTCTCCGAGGTGCATGTCATTATGAGCTCCGTTGCAGAGATGAAGAAGTAAGGCACAGAGAGGTCAAGCGTCTTGGCCAAGGTTACCCAGCTTGAACAAAGTAGGGCCAGGATCCAGACCAGTTCTGTACCGCCTCCTGGAACACGGACTTCACATCCCCATGCGTGGCGTGGGTTTCTGCCTAGCTTCGTGCCCACCAGGCAGTTCTGCGGACAGCTGTTCTCATGTGTGGATGTCCAAAATAGACCGTCTGTGAGGTGAAGCCACGCCAACCCTCCTGCTCGCCATGGCCCTCCCTCTCTAACTCACAGAACTTAATTTTTCCACCCTTCATTTAACATTTAATCATATGCCATTTTGTGAAAAATTTTGCTTTGTTTTTCAACTTCCTGGGATATTTATATGCACTGTTTCCTCAAACTGATTGTACATTCATGGAGGTCCAAATAATTTGTGTATTTCTGCATGTCATGCATATATTTAACTCACAGTTGCGTATACAGTAGGTGTTCCCTGAATGTTTCCTGAGTTTAGCCCAGCCTCCATTAGCAGCTGTTTCCACCTCCATGATTATGCCTGCGATTGGTTGTGATGTCTGGCATCTTTCCTCCTCTTCTTCCCAGAATTAACTTTTGCTCATGTTCTAGGGCTGAGCCTAGGTGTCACCTACTCAAGAAGCCTTCCGTGGCATCCGGCAGGCTGGCTTAGGTGTCTCTCCTCTGTATTCCTAACAATTTATTTATCTTTCTGTGTCAGAATGCATCAAAGGGATATGCTTCTGTGCCTGTTCTTACATTGCTGTGACTCCCTTGGGGATAAGGACTGTGCCCTTTTCAGTGACATGTCCTCAGTGCTGTGAACAATGCTGATGGATGGAAGTAATCAACGAATACTGATGAATGAAAGAAGGAATGAGGGAGTGAGTAAATGAATAAAAACAAACAAAGCAGTCCCCGTCTATTTCTAAGAGACTGCATGATGCAGAGGTAAGATGCAGAATGCATCCATGGAAAATACAGAAACATAAGGAACGCATTTTCAGTTGGTTAGGACTTCCTTATGAACCTGGATCAGCTAAAGCTGCAGTACATCCTATTAATTCTATTGAATTGTTCGTACTGGCAGTGTGATAGAAGTTGCCACCTATACAGTGATACTCCTGCTCCCCAGCATCGGCATGATGCTGCTCCGTTCTGATAGTGGGGATTGCCCCTCTGTACAGACCACCTCAGCTCTGTGCTATGAATGGCCTACTTTTGAAACATATGCAGGGGAAATGTTCCTCCCTCAAGTTACACTCTGAGGCAGGTTTCAAAGGACAGCAGACATTTCACTAGCTTCTAGTTCATGAGTTGGATACTTTCCAGCTGTTACGGGAGGGAGACAGTTCTAGATGATTCTTCCAAGGATGAGATGTGATTGTCTCAGTTAATATACTTACTTTTCTGACAGTTCTGGCCCAAACCACCTTCTGTTCTGCTTGGGGACTGTCCATTGTTCTCTGGTGTATGATTAGCAGATTAGTATCATGTAAGAAGCCAGGAAAATGAACTCACAGGAAGCCTTTCCAAAGCAAGAGTAATTCATTACCCCGCCTGATTCCCACTTAAAATGTACTTTAAGCACACTTCCAACTACAAACCCTAAATCATCCTGTGTTCACAAAGTCCATCATTTCTTATTTTATTGCATGGCGTTGGCATGACATAATCCCTTGCAGAGCGTCTCGGAATCCTTTCAGATCAATAAATTACTTACCTGCACGGTTGAAGCAACGTCTGCAAGGCCATTGCTGTCATTCTGCAGCCTGTCTTCCCAGGAGCAAGCACAACTATGGCTGCGGGGGATGGGCAGGGGCGGGGGCCAGGAAACTGCACGGATTGGGGAAGGGTGGTCCAAGAAGCACATGCTCCCCTTAAAACTCTGTGCAAATCCCATCACGTTTCAATGATTTTACACCTAAGAGAGTTTAGAAATGTGAATCAACCTGTGGGTCACGACCCCTTTGGGGGTCGAATGACCCTTTCACAGGGGTCGCCTAAGACATAACAGTAGCAAAATTACAGTTATGAAGTAGCAACAGAAATAATTTTGTGTTTGGGGGTCACCACAACATGAGGAGCTGTATTAAAGGGTCGCGGCATTAGGAAGGTTGGGAACACTGCTTTATGTACTCAGCATATCAAGTGTTCTGTCATTAACTCATCAATTATTTTTCTGTCCTGGAAGATTCAATCCAGCTTTTAAAATGATGTAGCCATAAGTTGCAATGTATGTCTTAGAAGTCACAGGTCACTCCTCAGCCCTCATTGCACCTATTCTCAATTGTTTTTGTCCTACCAAATATCTGTGAGAGTTTAGGTAAGTGTGTTTACAGTTGCACACACACACACACACCCCTCTGAGGATATTTTTCCGTTGATTTCTGCATAGAGTGGAAGAGACAAAGGGAGAGAGAGAGAGAAACATCAATGGGAGAGACACATCAATTGGTTGCCTCCTGCAATATGCCCTTGACTGGAATTGAACCTGAGACCCTTCGGCCTGAGGGCCAATGCTCTAACCCTGAACCACACCAATCAGGCAACAGAGTTAATTTTAAATGCTTTGAAGTTGAAGGAGGCTGTGGGATCCCCAGGAAGGAAAAGTCACATCCTTTTGGCGATCACGCAGAAGACCTTGTAGGTGTGGTGACATGGTCGGGCCTTGAGCAACTCCAGTAGGTACAGATAGTGGGAGAGCTGAGTCGAAGAAGTTGAAGTCAGCATCAAGGGCCCCAGGATAAGGAAACGACATGGGACACAGGCTTATTAGCCAGTGTCCCAGTTGTGTGCAGTATGGGAAGGAGTGAACCAATTTTAAGGAGAAGGAGGAGAGGGATCAAAGGCCCAGGGAAGGTATCTGCATGCTACCCCATGTGTGTGGAGGAAGAAATCCGATGCAGTTAGGAGTGCTAGTTCAGTGCTCCAGGTGGGGGAGAGGAGAGCACTAACGTGCCCAACCGGTGTCACGTTCATGTGAGGGGCTCTCTGCCCTTGGAGCAGTGAGTGCGGTGGATGTTTGGGTCCCCGAAGGCCAAATGGCATTGTGTGCTGGGTGGGTGACGTGCCCCAGAATTACACACCGTGGTGTCCTGGACCGATGCTGATTCAAGGAAAGAAACTAACATGAAGAAACTTAAAAGACCTGGATGGAGGGGCTACTTAACTTGCAAAGAATGATTGAGTCAAATCCACTGTCCGTGAAACTGAAATGACGTACGTCCCTGATCCAGCTCCGAGGCTGCCCCGGACACAGGGCGGGTTGGGAAGGTGATGGAACTGCCGTGATTACTCCACCCCATCCATATCTGTTGAGCTTTATTATGGATATAAATGTAAGTAAGTCAGGGCTCAAGCCACCGAAGAGTTCATGGTCTAGTGGATGAGAGATGCTAAGCCAGTCACCAAAGCCGAGGGGGATAAAGGCTAAGGGTTGGAGCTTGGGGTGCCTAACAAATGGCAAACACTCGCACTTTATAAACCAATTGGCAGACAAGAGAATAGTCGTACATGAACCAAATATTGTATTCACTAGTTTTGATGATGCTGGAGCATTAGGCTTAGATGCCCAGCAATGATTAGCTCCTAATTCTGAACCCTCAAATGAGGCAGGTGCACCCAGGCAGCTGCTGGCTGCGCGGTGGCTGTCCCCACACCTGTGGGACATGCCCTGTGATACATGCTTTAGGAGGAGCACAACACAACTTCCCTAAGGGAAGCCTGGTCCCAGAACTAAAGACTGAACGGAATGGGCTTCCTGCCCCTGAATTTGCTAATGAAAATGAAGCCCTCTCCTCTTGGAGGGGTCGGCTTAGAGGATACAGAGAGGAAGAGACCACGTACATCTGGCTAACCGACACGGACTCAGCATCAGGCTGTGAGAACATGGATGAGCAGCAGCTGTCAAGCAGACCTGTGCAGAAGGAAGGGAGGAGTAGGGGTCAGAACAGCTGCGACAATGTGGCATCTGATTCAGACCTTAAAGATGACTGGGAAGGACATGAGGAATGATGTAGATCCCAAGTGCTTGATGACCAGGAAGGACATGATGTGCTGGGGATGGCAAGGTGGGGTCGGTGGGAATATCAGTGGACACACAGGTTGGTGCTTGGTTCTGAGTGGCCTGCTGTGCTGGGATCCGGCGCGTGGAGATGATCAGCCAGCCAATAAGGAACGACCGGAGGTGTTTAGGCAGAGATGCGATATGATCGGCAGTGGGTTACATCTGGTCAGCTCTGAATGCTGGGTGGAGGGACGCGGATACGTGTCAGAGGGGTGCGGGGACAGGCAGACAGGAGGAGGGTGGAGGCGCGGGCCATAGTTACCGCGGTGTGGCACTGGAGTCCATTCCCATCAGCACTTCCTGACTTCGGGTTTAAAAAGGAGCAAATAGAAGCTAGATTCAAGGTAAGATGTTTCTTTTATGTTTAAGGTCATTCCTCTAATTTCTCATCATTTATTCCTAGAAGCCCTATATTTCAGTCCCTGGGCTATTCTGCCGTCATTGTAAGACAGCCAAGAAATGTTCAATAGGATATTTATTTTTGTTCTACTGGCTTTTGTCTCCACAGTATCTCCCAAAATTGTAGAGATTTCTTCAGATATCTCCATTAATGAAGGGAACAATATCAGCCTCACCTGCATAGCAACGGGTAGACCAGAGCCTACGGTTACCTGGAGACACATCTCCCCCAAAGGTAAGACAGCAGCTTGCTGCATTGTGTCAGCTGGGAGGAAGAAACCGGGAGAATCGCTGGCCACAGCCAAGACGTTGTAGTGCTAGTGACTTCGTTCAAAGGGTCCTACACTTGTTAGCCTGTGACTCTGCAGAGAACTCTGGTGTTCTCTGAAAGACACGCGCGTCCGCTAAGATTCCGCAGTCCTGCTGGGGGGTCTCTCCACAGGCTGGGACCTGCATCCCAGTTGTTGGTGGGTGACCGGGTGGCAAGACGTTCTGGGAGAACTTCACTGGCCACAGTTGATGTTGGGACCATTAGCTTTGGTGGCATTGTCCGTGTGGTTGTTGTAAGAGATAGAAAACACAAACACGAAATGATAAATGAGAGCTTCGAAGGGCCGTTTTCCTAAAAGGAAAGTTTCCAAATCTGTGCGTCTTCGGCGTTGCCAAATATCTGGTTTCTCTTCCGCTTGTTGTTCTTCGGTTGTGTGATGGTTCTGCTATGATTAATCCGCGATAACTACATTGCAGATTTTACTTTGTCTTAATGTGTAGATATTGTACAGACCAGACTAAGTGTAGTTTTGTGCTTTCGTGGAGTGAACATTAAGCCTTTAGTATTTAAGTAGGTGCCATTTATCATTAAGCTAGCTTTTATTCATGGTGCATTCAATTATTTTATTTTTTCTTCAGTTTCTACTGAGCCCTTGCAATAGTCTAGGCACACTTCCAAGCATGAAGGATATAGCAATAAACTAAAACGTACAAGTTCCTGCTCTCATACACTCACATTCTCATGAGAAAAATGACCATAAAATTGAATATACAGTATCACAGGTGGTGGTAAGGATGAGAAAACAGAGCAGTCTACACTGGCAGACGGAAAAGAGGTTTGGTCAGGAAAGGCCTTCGAAAAGGTGACATCTGAGCAGAGACATGTAAAGACCCTTAATGCCATGGCTTGTTGTTGGTTAATGTACACATGCGGGTGTGCGCGTGAAGGTATGTGCACTGCTGAGCAGAAGAGGTTTAAGGATCTTAGAGGAAATACGGTGGTAATTGTTTGCTTGGTGTTGTAGATTGGGTCCCCTAAAAGCCGACCCTATAAGGTGACTATAACGCAGGAAGTTTCTTCAAGATGCTCTTGGAGTCAAGCCCTGTGGAATGAAAGAGAAGGGAGCAGGGATGGGTGGTTGGAGAAGCGGAGTCGCCATGCAGTCAAGTGGAATATCTCAGCTGAACTTTCGGGGAGTTCTGAAGCTAGGGTGTCCCTTTAGAAATGTTCTTTATTTGAGGTGAGGGGGCTGGCACAGCAGTCAGCCACTGAATTTGGGCTGCCCACAGAAAGACTGGGACCTTGGGCTGCATCTCTCTTCATAGGAGACAATGCCCTTAAGGCTGCAACTGAGCGCCATCTGTCCACCTGCAGCATGTCTGCCCCTGAGGCAGACATCCCCTGTGCCCGAAGGTGGCCACGCATCACAGTGTCCGCTGCACTTAGACATTTTAAAACACCAGTTTAGGGCTGTGAGTGGCCTCCAATACCAGATCCCCCCTCTTAGGCATTGCAGTTTGCCCAGATAGCCATCCTCAGAGCAAGCGTGAGCTTTGCAGAGTTTGGCCTGAATTCCTGGGAGCTGCCCCAGGCCATCATTCCTAATGCCAACACTGTGGAGAGCCTCTCATGCCCCTGCCAGTCTCTTGATTTGAAATGACTTTAAGTGTGGACTGGCGCAAAATCTGGGAGGAGGCTTCAGGTATGCTTTTGATCTTTACCGACGGCACGTGGCCCTGGGACACACCTGAAGGAGGGACCGTCCCAATGGACAGACTTTCTAAGCCCCTGGTGCACAGCACCCGTCGCTGCCGAATTCCGCGTCTGCAGTGCTATCAGATGCCAAGGCCTCTGCGCCTTAGAATCTGCAGGGCATTCATCACCCCGGTGGACTTGCGTTGCCCTGTCAAGAGGCACTGAGCCCCTCCCTCTAGCAGGTGTCCCTCTGTCTCCTGTTGGAGGTCTTTTCTCATTTCCTCCTCTGGTTCTTTGTCTTTGCTGGGTGTTTTCCTTGTATTCCCTTCTCCGTGCATCTTCCCCTTTTGTCTTGACCTTTGTGCTTCTTCCTTTTGTCCTTTGCTTTCTCTTTTCTCACAGGCTCCTCAATGTGTCCACTTTAATCTCCCCCCTCCCCCCTTCACACAGTCACTGTGTCTTCCCTCCGACCCTGGAGGCCTCTTCCGTTCCTCACCGAAGCTCTGTGCCTTAGGCTCCTCTTCCGTTTTGGGGGGCCATCGAGCAGATTCATTTCCCCAGGGGACTTGGCTCCCATTTTCCTGGGGTTTTCAGGAGCAGGGGAATCAGAATCTGCCTGTGGATCAGCGGAATTGAGATGCAGTTCTTCCCGGTCCCTGGCCCAGAAGGGCTATCCCAGATTCAAACTGATAGGACACGCAGGGCAGAAAATGACCCCTCGGGACGCCCCAGGCTGCCGTTTCCCGAGACTGACTGGAGATCGCGTGTCGCTGGGCTGCTGCCAAATCGGAACTGAAGCTGCAAACCCTTAGCAGCCAGACCTCCAGTCTCCCCACTAAACATTTCCAAAGGAGGCTTATTTCAAACAAGTTAGGACAGGTTGGAGGCTCCTCGGAGAACACGATACTCACCTCAGCAAGGTCTCGGAAGGGAGAGACCGCTGTGCCTTTGTCCCGCTCAGGTGGGTAGATGGCTTCTCAGGCAGGACCCGTCCCTGGGACACACCCATAAATCCCCAATGGACAGCTGGTCGAGGTAAGCACTTTGGGCGACTCCCATGGCTTCACTGAATTCTCTCCAGGCTGATCTGCTTCTTCATTCCTGAATAACCCTAGTTCCCTCCATCATAATTTATGTGTCGCTACTTGCAACAGACGAAGACGCTGAAACATGCATTTCCAGGTTTGACTACCTTTTATTTGGAAAAGGGATGCAGAAACGTTAACCACCGTTTTATTACATGTGGCTCATGCATTTTGAATCTCAGAAGCTGGGAGTGATGATCTGATAGGATGGGGTGGCAGGGACTCGCCTTAAGGCTGTCTGCCCAGCCCTTCCATCAGCTGGAGACAGTGTCCGTTGTCCACATCCCAGACGAAGAGGGCGGCGAGGCCTCCCAAGCTCGCTCCGCTTGCCAGTGACCCTGAGAAGCACTTCTCCTCCTGTTGCCGGTGACATGCTTTTTTATTCCCCACATGACGTTGCTCCTCCCAAGAGTTGAAGGAGAACGTGCATTAGCTTTGTAAAGACACCTGCCGCCATCTGCACTCCGCTTGGGAATGTACAGGTGTTCTGCGCACCTGCACAGACCTAGGTGTTTCTACAGGTGTTTTCTCCCTGCCTCACGCCAACACACCCTCTGGTCTGCATGGACGTTTCCTTGCCCTCCTTCGAATTCCATGTAAGTGCTAGCAGACTCCTCCAGGTGCCAAGGGCCACCAGTGCCCGGTCTCTGGTGGACACTGCCCTGTTCCTGACTCTGTGCCTTGCATTGTGTCCTCTTCTGGAGATACAAGAATTGATGTCAGCACAGCCCTTAAGTGCCTGTGTTTCTGTCTCCAAAAGAATACATTTTGTGTTCTTGATTCCTTGGGGTCTTCCTAGGTGAACAGAAACACGGTCTCTGTAATTATATCCTAAAGGATGCATTTTAGGACCTCACTCTTCATTGAAAAGTATTCTCAAAACCCAGTTGTCATGCCTCCAGTTTTGTTGGACTGTAAGATCTTTAAAGAGAAGGCTGAGATCCCTTTGTTGCCACATTCCTGGGAGCTGAACACAAACTCGGATGAAGCCATGACCCTTATCACTGATGTGTGGGTTCGACCACACACGGAGCCAGGGACTGTTGCGTGTCCTCACGGAGCTCCCCCCTCGGATCTACTCCCTCCTTCTTTCTCCCATCAAACAAAACACAGACAATGAAAACCTCACTAAAGCTACTGAAGGAACACCTGGCACCCAGGTACCGGTTGGGGCTCAGTGAGGTTCGCTGAGCCCTTTACAGAGAGGTCCTCATCTCTAATTCATGAGACTGTTGAGCTCAGGGCCTGCCTCTCACTCATCTTTGATTCTTTGCCTCCTAGAAGAATGCTCAGAACCTAGAAAGAATTCAAGAAATACGTGTTGATTCAGCGGGCAAGCGCTTACCTGTGCCCGTGCCCCAAGGGGCATGTCCGTTCTCCCGGTTCACAGACCGCACCCCGATTCATGAGGAATTCTCTCCACTTTGATGTGTAGTTGAGACCTCATGTGTTTGCCGCTTAAACTGCTGGCGGGTCTTCAGGACATTTCTCTGGTCTTCACAGGACCTTCGACCCTTTCCCCAAGTTCCCCAGGGGACCTGCTGCGGCAGGGCTTGGCTTCTCGAAGGAGACCCTCCTTTTCAGGTTCTCGTTTGCAGGAGTTGAGAAGGCTCACAGGTGACTTTGAAGGCGGGTCTTCGGTGAGCCCACTTGTGCCTCCTCGCCACCTCCCCACAGTCCCTGTCCCGACGTGCGTGTTCCTCTGACGTGTTCTGGTCTTTCTGGACCCTCGATCCCTTTGGTTCCCAACCCTACCTGTGCCTAAACCCTCAGTGGCTCCCAAGGGTTTTGTAAAACAACCCTAATTATTGCCAGGGAGAATTAGTTCAGCTGTATATGAGAATGTTCCACTGGTCATGGGTTAAAAAAATAAAAATATAGAGAAAGAAATCAATACAAAAAAGGGAAATATCATTTTAAAAATTCTTCCCACGCCCCACAGTGTGAGAATTGAGGTGGAATAGAGATTGATGCACTGCTTTTTTATTTCTCCTTTTTTTTTTTTGGTATGTGCCCCAAGCGGGAACCGAACCCTGGACTCTCTGGCCCACAGGCCAACGCTCCAACTGCTGAGCCAAACCGGCCAGGGCTGATGGACTGGTTTTCCCCAGGGCCATACACGGACCATCTGTCCACTGGGTGCCAAACCAAGCCCTTGGCATGGGAGCCTTCTCTTCCCACGGGTGGAGAGGGCTCCTCTGCACCTGCTCAGCCATCCCTGCAGGACCAGGCCACCCGCGTGAGCGGCCAGATCTGGTCCTCTACACCGGTTCTCCTGCTGGGCCCTTGGCAGTGGGCAGTTGGTGTCCCAGCCCTTGTTTCTCTGTGTTTTAAGAGGCACCGAATTGGTGAGGACAGGGTGACCCCTGGACGGAAGCTCTTCTCCTTGCCATACCCCGAACCCTGCCCTGCCCCTGCCACACACTCACCTGTTCTCCCATTTGTCACACTGACAGGCCTTCCTCCCCAGCCAAGCAGGACACTGAAGCACTAATTGGCACTGGAGGTATCACAGCTTGAGTTCAACCAGAGCTGGCAGGCTCCATGACTCCGGTGACAGCTCTGTGAAAAGTGTCAGGGCGCAGCTCTGGCATGCCACCGCTGACGGCAGCACCCTGGCCCTAATGAGCAGCCTGTCAGCACCGGCGTCGGGGCCCGCGCGGCACAGGGATCATTAGGACGGCAGAGGAGCGGAAATCTCTCCAGCAGAGAGAGCCGGGAAGGCAGGGACGGAGCGCACGGTGGAACGGACGCTCTCACCTTCCCCACGGACGGTCCCACCCAGCAGGGAAGGACCAGTCTGTGAACAAGGAAAGACAAAGATTATCAAAGATCTCCACCTATGCCCGCGCTGGCCAGCTCTTGGAATCCCTTTGGCTGGGTTGCCCTGTAGCTAGCGGATGCACGCTGCAAGTCTTCCCTGCAGCAAGCGGGGGAGCTCAGTGACCGAATTACCTCCCCAGCCATGGCCAGTGCGAGGAAACCAGGAGGCAGCCTAGTTGTCCAGCAAGAGGCACGAGGGTGGAAGGCTGGGGATCTGCTTCCCTGCTGCTTGTGGGACAGGCTCCCTGTGCCCAGGGCCTGGTCTGTCTGCCCCTGGAGAACTGGAACCCAGGCGAGGCAATTAAGAGGAGTGTTTTCCTGTCATTCCATCCCAGACGGGGAATGGGGAGCGGCCAGTGTGTCAGCTCCGTTTATCTGCTTGCTGAGGGCAGGTGTGCGTTGCCCAGCGTGTTCATTCTCCTGCGACAGGCGCAGCCTGGGCGGCCTGGCCCTTCCTGGAGGCTTTGGCTCCCTGCAGTGGCTCCGCCTCCATAGCAAAGGCTGCCTGAGAGAAGGTGATCCGTGCATAGGAGCTGGGCTTGGAGAGAAGGTCCAACTGGGTTTGAATTGCCGTCTGCGGCTCAGCGCGCGGTCACGCTAAGGTGGTGAGGCCTCTCTGAAAATGCACTTGACTCATGCTGTGGGTTTCTTGGAGCAGCACGTAGACAGTGAGGGGTTGGTCTGGGACCCCGACGGCCTCGCACGCTGCAGGCACCCTCCCAGCTGGACGCTCACCGCGCATGAGGCACCCTCTCCCGCTTACCCCTGTCCCCGGGAGCTTGTCCCGTACGCACCTTCTGCATGAAGCCCTGCTTCTCTTTGAAGGCCACGCCTCAGTGCCACGCTGTGAAAGTCTCTGATGACAGAGTCACTGCCCTGCACACGTTTCTGACGACGGCGGTTCTTACAGTTACGCCCAGGTCCCCTGTCGCTCGGGGGTCGGGAGGACACGGACGGTCCGTGTGCTGCTTGTCGGGTCCCAGCGCCGAGTGCCAGGCCAGGCCCGTTACTGATTCTGAGCAGAGAAGCATCCAATCTGCAGAAGCGGTGTTTTTCCTTTACTTTTTGAAAATAATTCTTCCTGGTACATAATTTAAAACAAAATCAATTTTAATGAGTAAAGGGTGAGATCCAGGAGGTTCGTCTCTTCTCATCATTCTCTGCCGCGGAGCGTTTGTTTCCCAAGTCATCAAAGCGATTCCAAAAAGAAGTTCTCCCTCGCCCACCCCTTGGTCCACCCGTAGGCCACGGCTTAGACTCTTCATCGAAAAATAAAAATAATAGTGGCTTTGAAACGCGGACGTGGCAGGGATCAAACCTGCTCTCCAGTGCAGAGCGCGGCCCCCTAGCACGGTGCCCACGTGGTAGGTGCCCGATGTTCACTTCCCTAGGCTTGGCAGCCCTTCTTCCCCCCTGCCACCCATGCCAAGAACAGAACAGAATTAAAATTCTTTTGTCTGAAAAGGTTGAATTCTTACAAAAACCCAAGCTCAGTCAATTGCCAGAATGCCTAGATATTCAAAGATGCTTAATCAGCACCTCCCTAGCCCCCACCGTTTTCTAATTAACGAAGGGGCTTGATTAAAATTCCCAGGGTACCCCGAGTAACTGTCCCAGGAGGGCCAACTAATTGCTACTGTGAAGGATACACAGTGGTCACGGAGGGTGGGCGGGAAACACTTGCGTCATAATGAGAAGTGGCTGGTCCCTGTCCGGAGTGGCACAGAGCACGCTGCTTCGGTGCGAGAGCCCAGCCCGCCCAGGGCCGGCGGCTCATTAGGATAAAGACACACCGTGGCGCAACCTTGAGCAGGTGGCAGAGTGATCCAGGCACAGTCCCGAGCAAATGATTTCAGCACAGGCGTGCAGGCCAAGGTGCTGAAGAAGAAAGTGAGGGAAGACACTTAGAGATCACACGCTAACTCCCTAATTCTCCCTAACTCTGAAATTACAACTGGAGCGATGCAGTTAGGGCGAAATTTGCCAATGTCAATAAGGGTTTTTGTAAGTTTAATATTTATGATCTGGTTTAAGGCAATATTATAGCTGTGCGACTTCCTACTTCAAAGAAGAGAAAAATCATAAAAAGACTAGTGAGGAAATTAATGAGTTCAATGAGCTTGAATTGAGAACATACGACATCGAGCCTCAGTCTAGAAGCCGAGGGCACAAGTGCACACCACAGACATTGTTTGTGGTTTTACCCAATTATTTAAAAACCCTTGAAAAATGTTGTAGAATCGGGAAGCTGCTGAAATCAGACATTGCTAACAGCATCCTCCCCCACACTCCCTGGAGTCTCAGGCTATTTATGCTGGTACTTGGCGACCGTTACCATGCAGAACTGTTTTGATGGAGCTAAAAAGGAAACAAAAAGACCAGGGCGTTTGTATCCTCTTCCCCACAGATGCTAACCAGCCTGACTCAGTGAGATGCAGAGGCGCATTACAATGGCAGCCACCAGGCCAGGGGACCCCATGTCCGAGGTGCACCCAGCACAGGCCGCTGTAGGGGAGAACGGCACCACCTGCCACAACCACAGGAACCTCACCCCCACCCTGGAGCACCCTGCAGCCCAGTTCCAGGCTTGGGGAGTTCCATGTCCAGGAGCTACCATAACTTTTCTTGGAGAAAGTGTCCATTCACAAGATCCTTGTTACCAGGACTTCAACGTGTGCTTCTGACTTTGCATCTACTTTTAAATCTTGACTATGGTCAGAACTTGAGTGTAAATTACAACCGGAGTCTTATCATCCCAAAATAGCAATAACTAATAATTTGTGGGTGCTTAAAAACGTGTTGGGCATTCTCCAGAATATTTACATATAGTAGAATGTGCTTTTTGCAATCACAGTCAGGTCTCGGGGTCGGCCAGGTCCGCCGGCGAGAGAGCGAGGCTTAGAGAGGTCAGGCGAACGGGTCAAGGTCGCACGGCTCAGGTGGAAGCAGTGACATCTCACTCCGGGCGGCGTCCCCAGTGTGCTGTGCCTACCGCTGTGCTGGGTCTGTCTCAGAGGGCGGGCCCTGGACCAGCCGCATCAACATCATCTTCTTTATACCCCAGACCTGGTGTGGGACCTAGAAACCTTCATTTTTTATTTTTATTTTATTTTATTTTATTTTTTTGTTCAGACAGAGCGGGAGGGAGAGAGAGGAAGAGAGAGAGAGAGAAACATCGATGTGAAAGGGACACATCGAGTGGTTGCCACCCGCACGACCAACCAGGACCGGGGACAAACTGCAACCGAGGTACGTGCCCTTAGCGGGAACCGAACCCGGGTCTCTCTGTACCGCAGGCCGACGCTCCAACCGCTGAGCCAAACCGGCCAGGGCCATTTTTTTTTTTTTAAATTCTCACCTGAGGATATTCTTCCATTTATCTTCAGACAGAGTGGGAGGGACAGAGAGAGAGAGAGAGAGAGAGAGAAACATCGATGTGAGAGAGACACATTGACTGGTTGCCTTCCCTATGACCCTGACCTGGGCCGGGGACAGAACCACAACCGAGGTACGTGCCCTTGACCGGAATCAAACCCACGACTCTTTGGTCCTCAGACCGACACTCTAACCATAGAACCAAACTGGCCAGGGCTTAGAAACCTGCATTTTAACAAATGTCCCAGGTTCCTGTGATTTGCTATGTGCTGTGCACCCTGCTTCATATAAATTGTATCACGAAGTGCTCACATCGCCCTCATAAGTGGGCATTATTTTCATGTTAGCAATAAAGAAATGGAGGTTTGAGGGCACAGTTTGCCCATAAAGGTGACACAGCCAAGGCAAAATTCCAGTCGAAGCCATTTTCACTCGAGGATCCACATTCGTAATGGGTGTTGCGTTCCTGCCCGATGTCTAACCCACTGCCTTTTCTAGACCAGGGATTCCAGCCAGTGTGCGGCAACAGGCCCCCGGTGCTGCGGGGCCTTAAAAACCATGCAACACCTGCCTATTCAGCCAGGGACGCTGACCTCTTTCCCCTGGATTGTCAAATAAAAAAATTGACAACAGGCAACACATTAGTAGCTGACTAATGCGAATGAATAAAAATTATACCTATTTTTTTCTTAGATCAGCAAAACTAATATATCTTTTTTGGTGTGCCGCAGAATTTTAGTAAATAGCTTGCATGCGCTGTGAGTTGAGAAGGGTTGACAATCGCTGTTGTAACTCTTGAGGGTGTGGCTGTTCTCAGGCTCAGACTCCCTCCCAGTTCAGGGCCTTGGGTTGCTTCTTTTCCGACCCAAGAGTCCTTGCAAATTCACTCACACTCTGGTCCATGATGGAGCCCAGGGTGGGCTTTCCCTCCTCCCCGACGATCTCAGGCCCCTCACTTGCTCTTTGCATGAATATATCAGCGCAAGGACGTCACCCCAGCGTGGAGGGCTGACCTCTCCTGGTTCCCAGGCCAGTTGTCTTCCCCCCTGAGTCTGCCTTTCTAGTTTTGTGCTCCTCCCCCTCTCCCCCTTGACCGTGGCCCACAGCAGTGATAAGGCTGCTTTCTGGCTTGATTTATTTCTTCCTCATGTTAAATGCTATCATTTACTTACACAATGGCATGTCCTCTGCTTGATTGTTATTATTAGGTTGTTTTACCCCTTTAACAGCTTCAGATATGAAAAGAAATGGCTGGATTTCAGGGCATGGTTTTCATTATCAGACTGCATTCAGTTTCCCGACATGTCCTTGCGGTATTTGGAGTACTTCATCTTGTTGTAAAATGCTTTTCCCACTAGAGCCAGGGTGAAGGAATGAGCAGAATAGCAATTCAGTGCTTCTACCATCCAGGTTCCGGTTCCCTTCTTGGCTGGGATGTACAGACGACCCGACACTCCTGCACAGTCAGCCTTGGCGTTGGGGGCCAGGGAGGTGTACCCCTTCCTTCCCTGGAAGATCACATTAGCTCCTTACTTCTCTCCAAAAGAGGCTGGTTCCTCTCTGCTCACCCCTCCCCTCGCCCCGAAAAACAAAGTCATTCCTCTTCCCGCTTCTAACAGAGTTGAAATGAGTGACTTGGGACTTTATCATCCTCTGCAATAGATTCAGGACTCCCCTTGCTTAACTGACCTGCAGCCCAGCAGGCCTGTGTCCCTCCTCTCGCCCTTGCATCACTGCCTTGCCCGGTACGGAACGGTTCAGTGGGGTCACCGTGGTGGAAGCCGTTTGGCCAGTCATCTGCATGACAGAGGAAGACAAATGGTGCTTTCTCTCTATTGGCTTATGTATTCCATCACATACCGTTCCAGAAAAGGAGAGAAGGTGACATGAATTTTTCTCCCAGGAAAACTCCTTGGCAAAACAATTTTGATTCTTTATCCACGGATTTGTTTCTTCACTCAGTTACTGTTATGGAGAAGCTCCTGCCATGCATTGCCCTAGCCACTGGGGACACGTGAGTGGACAAAGCAGACCAAGCCCCTGGCACCACAGAGCTTGTATCCTAGTGGAGAGACCCGAGATAAACCTGTCGATACGTCAGCCTTATCGTGTGGGACATGGTAGCTGGGGAAATGAATCAAGATAAGAGGCAGAGATTAGCTGGCATTGTTTGGGGGTTGTCATCCCAAAGAGAGTAGCTGGGGATGGGTTACTGAAGAAGATGCCCCATACGTGTGTGGAAGAAAGGATGCTGCAGCAGGAGTGTTCTTGGTGGGGCTGGTGGTGAATAGAAAGGCACTCGTCCGGACCACGGGCACGCTGAAGGGCCACAGGCGGCCAGTCTCCGGAACATTTATTGCAGACCCGCCCTCGCAGCGCGAGGCTGTCAGCTTTGTGAGGCGAGGAGCATGCTCTCCTTGCTCTGCACCGTGCACACCTGTGCTTAGCACGGCGCCTGTCGAATTACGGACATCCAGTACATGTTTGTTCGATGAATGAGTGAATAAAGTAAGAGGGCATTACAGTGTGAGTAGTTGAATAAGCTGGTAAGTTACAAGGTTTTTTTTTTATTTATTTTTTATTTTAGAGAGAGAGGAAGGGAGAGGGAGAGAGAGATGGAAACATCAATGAGAGAGAACATCAACTGGCCACCTCCTGCAACCCCCACTGGGGATCGAGCCCACCACCTGGGCATGTGCCCTGACCGAGAATCGAACCAGCAATGTCCCAGCACATGGGTCGACGCTCAGCCACTGAGCCACACCAGCCAGACAAGTTACAAGGATTAAATCAGAAACTGTGGTCCCTTGATTAGTGGTGACAAATTCTAGAGAATGGCATGCACAGGCCAATGACATGGTTGCGTATGGCTGAGGCAGAGAAAAGGGCTAATAGGAAAGGAGGATCCAGGCGGTTGGTAGCAAAGGTGTCTGGGTAACACTGACGTCACCCCGACCATGGCTGGGGTTAGCGGCACGTAGAGCTGTGAGCCAAATGTGAAAACCCTCAAAGAATCGTGAGGAGTTCGGCCGCCGGTGGCAAGGAAGAGTGGGGGGGCACAGCTTTGCAGAGGGCATCAGCTTTGAAGGAGCAAGGGTTTCAATAAAAATGGGAGAGAGGCATCCTTTCGGAGCGATCTCGAGGAGTGGGGAAGACCATCCCCCCAACCTCAACGCCCAGTTTCTGGAGAGAACTCCGGAGGAGGCTCTGCACTGAGGAGCAGCTGGGTGTGACTCAGGGGGAAGTTCAGGGACGCTCATCTGGGAGGCGCCCGGCCGAGGGGAGCATGTGCATGGGGAGGGAGTGTTTCGGGGAGCCCAGAGGTCAGCTGGAAGGTGAGAAGAGGGAGGAACGAGAGTGCTGTGTAGGGCTGGGGATGGCTGGAGAGAGGGTCCTGCCCTGTGTGGTCAGCTGGCCGCGGGGGACGTGAGACACACTGGATTTAGTCCCGTGCCCGATGGCAGACTGTGAAGGCATCTCTCACTCATTCTGGCTGTAGCCTGCATCTGGGATAATGCACAGAAACCTTTTCTTTCCTTACCTGAAGGTGGGGTGTGACAGCAGGTATCTGTTGGCAAGGTCAAGCCTCCTTGTGATCCAAAGCAAGGAGACTGACCTTTAGGAAGCCATTACAGGGTCAATGTCAGAATCCTGAGTTAGCAGGAGTGAAGCATAGAGATGGAACATAGAGATACACATAAGGCCAAATCACCAGAACCTGGGTTTAATGTGGGTTCGGAGTAAGGGTAGGGCTGCGCGAAGAGGGAATCCCACATTTCTGGTTTGCCCTCCTTCTTGAGGGTTTGGTGGACTAGGGATTGTTTGTCTGGCTTTTTGCCCATGTGGCAGTAGTTAGGATACTAGAAACTAGCTGGTGTCTGATTTATTTCTGGCTATTGGACCATGTCGGTTAGTGCCTCTTCTCTAAAAATGATCATAACAACACAGACTTATTTATGTATGATTTTAAGAGGATCAGGATTTATTAGCCAGAAATGATAGAGTACAACAGAGATGTGATTAATGGGCAGAATGAATCATCTTTTATCCTATGGATATTTGAGTACCTGAAACACAATAGTGCCTATTTTGATGCTTCAGATTGTACTGTGAGCACAGCATTCAAAGTCTCCATCCCATAGGACTACAGTATGGAAGTAGTGGTAACGTCTGACAAATTAATATGCAATCCAATGTCAGGGAGAGGGAGTACCATGGAGAAAACTAAAACAGAAATGGGATAAAGAACAATGGACCATGCTACTTGAGTGTTGAGAGCGAGCCGGAGCAGAGACCTAGAGATCTGAGTGAAGAGAGACAATAAATGGGACATATCAAGAGAGGGTGTTCCAAGCAGAGGTGTCTGCAGGTGCCAAGCCCACACGTTGGGAAGATGTTTGGTGTTTACGAGGGACAGCAAGAATGTTTCTGTAGAGACAAGTAGCAGAGGCTGCTGTGAAGAGCTGAGAGTCAGATCATACAATTCCTTGAAAACCATGTTAAAGACTTTGGAACTTGTTCCAGTAAAAAACACTGGCACATTATAAAGAGGAGAGCAAAATAACTTAATACATGTTTTTCAAGGGTGATTTTAACTGCTTGAAGGGAAAGACATGGGTCAGGGGTCGTGTAAGGGCAGCAACTGGAATCCCAGTTAAGATTCTGTAGCTCTAATCCATCAAGAAATGATGATGGCATGGACGAGGTGGGTAGGGTTGAAGGTGGTAAGACTATATGTTTCATCCGGAATATATTCTGGAATTAAAGCTGACCAGATTTGCTGATTGATTACATAGGGTTTATAAGAAAGAGTTAGGTGTCGCGGGTGACTCACAGATCTGTGGTCGGTGACATGGACTTGTTATTTCTTGCTACGGGGAACTCCAGGGACACAGGCTCGTGGGTGAAATAAGGAGCTTGGTACTTTAGATACACAAGTGGAAATTTTGAGTAGATGGTTGGCTGTGCAAAGGCACAGAGGCTAGAAAAGTAAAGCCAAGGGTCCTCAGCTTGCACGTGGCATTAAGGGTCATGAGGCTGGTCATTGCCATGTACAGACCGAAGCAGATGAGAGTTCTGGGGATTAGTTCTTGCCCATTCCAACATTTAGGAGCCAGAAGAAGAGGGTGATCAGTTCTCAAGTTCCATTAAAAATATTTCTCCTCGGAGTCTTAACAAATTCGTTGTCATGGCCACCATCTTGAAGAGGGAGCACAAACAAACGAAAACAAACAAACCAAACCCTTGATGGACAGATTGACAGGGCAGGCTGTGAGGTGTGGAAAGACTGGAGAGTACTAGCTTCATGCCTCTCTGCATCTCGGTCTCCAACCGGAACCCGAGGTGCTTAAGAGTTCAGTGCAACTTAGTGACCACAGTGTTTTCTTCAACATCCTTTTGCTGCCCTTGACTTTGAGGCCAGTGTCTACACTGACCGGTCCCTGTGTTCTTGAATGGACACATTTCTCTGTGTGTTGATATGTTTTCTCTCTTTATCACAGCACTTTCCTAGACCTCTTGATTTCGGTCACTCAGGTGTTGTCATGGCAATGACATCCTTAGTAGAGTGGTGCTACTTATGTTGTCATGGTTATAAGGACCTCTTGATGAGAGCCCTACTTCACTGCCATCATGCCCACAGCAGCACGAACCCTAGGATGTCTTGGCAAGCCGGAATTCTTAGGCTGCGAGCTAGCGGTTCTGGCCCTGACAATGCAAGTCTCAGTAATTAGAAAAATAGCAGCAGCCTACAATGGTGAGATTTTATTCATTAAAGAACAGAATACTGAAAGAGGAATCACCATCACCATCATCACCGTCACCATCATCACCATCATCATCATCATCATCGTAGCTAATATTTTCATTACAGATTGGCTATGCTCCAGGCACTGTTGTAAGTGTTTTACATGAATGAACTCTTTATTTTCTTGACAACCTCATAATGTAGGTGTTATTACTGTTCCTTTATAGATGAAGAGCTTGAGACCCAGGAAGCTCACTTAAGTAACTTGCTAATATGTGAGATGGCCAAGACTTCAGCGGGAAGTTTGGTCATAAAGGACACACTCCGAACCCATTACTCTTCTGTTTACTATTATCTAGTTTTATTACCGATAGCAAAAATCAAGATGTAATCAGCTGCTAACTCAGATCATCTGTTTTTCCCCTAGAAACCACTTTTAAGTTTTGAAATATTTTTATATTTTTATTTGATTTTCTAACAACCGTATGAGGTTAGAATTGCTGTCAAGTATATTTTACAGACAAGAAACCCAAGTTTGGAGAGTCTGTGATTTCCCAAGGAAACTTGACTGCTAAGCTGTGTGTCAGACTAGGTCTGAGCACGTGAGGATCTATTGACTCAGCAGCTAGTGCTCTGTTGTGCCGTATTGCATATATTTGCATATCATGTAGCCCAGAATTCAGTTCTGGGGAGGAGAGTGGCCAGACCATCGGAGGTGAACCGTTTCCGGCAGCCTTTGCCCTTGGTGATAGAGGGTAACAGTGGCATGTTATTCAAGTAGCCATTTGTCCTCCTTGCCCCCACCCCATTCTATCCTCATAACTCCAATGTTAACGCCACTCATGATAATAATGACTGTCTCCACTCTCACAGTAACTTCTTTTATATACCACAATACAGGCAGGGGGATAGCGTGCTTCACTCCATTGCAACTACTGTCGTTGCCTCTGCTACTCCGAGCCAGTCATTTAACCTGTTTGGGAGAATCCCAATAAGAGGTTAATGGTAGCTCTCTGTTTTTGCTGATTTTCAGAAAATGGCAAACACAAATAAGTTACTTGGCAGCTGGCCTCTAAGAAAGTACAGATTTTAGACAAAAGAAGCTCAGGTCTAGCAGTGGGTAGGTCTTCTTATTTGAATACGAGAGGATTGGAGGGAGATGTACTGAATGGGGCCAGTAGGGTTCAGAGGTGATAAAAACAATGGTAGCAGAGGCTTGTTGTGTTCTTTTGTGCCAACACTTTACCTAGATGAACTCATTTAATCTTTGGAAATACCTTATGCGTTTAAACACTGTTATTATCCATATTTAAGAAATGTGGAAACAGAGGCTCGGAAATATTGAAGAATTTGCTGGAAGTCAAGTAGCTAGTAAGAGGAGGCCCTGGGAGTTGAACCTCGCTCTCTGGATCGGTCCGTAGGCGGCATGATGCCCTTCATGGGTGTGGGCCGTGGGCCTAGAAGTGGGGCTGAACTTAATGATATGTTCACTGTCTAAGACTTGAGGTCTGATTATCTCACTTCAAGCAGCCTCCCCTTGGCCACACTGCCCACCCTCTCGGCCTTAGTAATATCATCTGTAGAGCGAGGATCTGATAGGATGTCCATCCTGGGATTGTTGGGAGGACTGCACGAAATGACACATACATGCTGTCCTGTGCCTGAGGCGACATACGTGCTTAATGAATGTCTGCCAGAGGGGTGGTGGTATCCAAGGAGGTACGAACAGTTAGCATTAGAGTGCGTGATTAATCCTGTCCTTGGCAATAGCATCTTTGCTTTTTTCCAGAGATGAACAGGGCGCTTGGGTAAGGTATCATAGGTCCTATGTGGCATGTCCAGCTCAATGCTTTCTCCCAGCCCCCATTTCATCTAATACAGAGTTTGACTTGTACAATGTCTAAGTGACCTATTGACAGGCTTTTCCAGAGCCTCAGTTTCCCCTTGAATCAAACCTGCCGCCTCTTCTAAGATCCCCAGTGGACATTGGGGGATTCTCATGAATGCCTGTTAAACAGAGATAGTGAATGTCTTCATGCTGATTTTCCCCTTCCCATGCTTTCTTTCACGGGGAAAAAAGGTCACAATTGACAACATCTGACTTGAATAAAAACAGAAGCTTAATTAAAATAGCAGACAGTGCTGAAATTTGACCAAGGTAATACTTTGCTCTAGGTTTTACTAAACAAAAATGAAAATAGAAGATGTTCTTTTCTACTTTAAAGAGACACTTACCTGGCCCGGCTGGTGTGGCTCAGTGACCGAGCGTCGACCCGAGCACCAAGAGGTCGCCGGTTCGATTCTCCATCAGGGCACATGCCCAGGTTGTGGGCCAGCTCCCCAGTGGCGGGGCATGTAGGAGGCGACCAGTCAATGTTCTCAATCATTGATGTTTCTCTCTCCCTTCCTCTCTCTCTAAAAAAAATCAATGAAAAGAGCAACAACAACAAAACATTTAAAAAGACACCTACCTGATGGCCCTGGCCAGTGTGACTTAGCAATTCGAGTGTCGGCCTGAGGACCTCAGGGTCACAGGTTTGATTCTGGTCCAGGGCATGTAACTGTGCTGTGAGTTTGATCACCAGCCCCAGTCAAAGTCAGTCAAGAGGCAACCAATTGATGTGCCTCTGTCACATCGACATCTCTCTCTCTCCCTCCCTCCCTCTTCCAGTCTGTAAAAATCAATGGAAAAATTTAAAAAGACACCTGCTGTGTAACAGCCCAGCCCAGACCGGGGTGTGCTCTTGTCACCTGTGTGGAAGCAGCATTGGATGCCTGTCCTGCACTGCAGGTAGCTGTGAGCGGTGACACCAGTGTGCGGGGCTGGGGCCTGGCAAAGGCCTCCCTGATTCCCACGTCCCAAACGAGTGGCTTGGAAACAGGGTCAGTGCTGTCCACCAGACTTGATGATGTCAAGATGCTCAACCCCTGTCCTCAGTGACAATTAAACAGAGCTTGGCACATGTTTCCCTGCGTCTCTTAGAATGAAGACTCCCTTCTCTGCCCGACGAGTGCCTTAGGGCAGCCTCAGTGGGCGGAGGCCGTCTGCCGACCTCCATGCACACCAGGCTGCTGAGCAGCGGAGGGAAGTGGGGGGCCAGGGGGCCACAGCGGTGGCTCTGTCAAGATACAAGTTAGATACAAAAGGGAATTAAAAACTTCATGTTGAGTTGTTGTCGCTCCACCCGAGTCTCGCCTCGGAGATCCCCACAGCTGGAGAATGCTGAGAATTCAGCCTGCAGAGCCATTACGATTCCTACTGACTATAAACTCCCCACTGAGCGGGTAAAGGGAGGGAGGTGCTTGCCAAGCCTGGGAGGTGAATGCCAGTTACTTCACCATCTGATAATGTGCACCATGTCGGGAAACATTAGGGGAGAAAGAAGGGAGGAGAGGAAGTAGAGAGTGTGTTGAAAGCTGACAAGCCATTTTCGGGCGTTCACTGGGGAGACTCGTGGTGACACGGGACAGGCTCCCAGGACCTTCTGTCAGGCCCCTTCTTCGTAACACCGTGTGCTTGTTTCTGGTCCACACTTGACAAAGGAAAACCTTCACCACACCCTTGCCCACCTAGCACCCCGAGTCACTCATGGTGGAGGCGGGGGCAGGGGATAAGGGGCAGTGAACAGCACTTCTGGTAGGACTCTGGGCTCCTTGCTCTGCCAGTTAGTAATGGGGGACCCTCGGCAAACCTGTGAACCTCCGCACCTGTGCTACCTCATCACAGAACAGACCCGAATGTGAAGATCAGCAGTCCCACATCACAGCCGCTCCGTCAACACGGACACTTTATGGGCCTTGTCCTCTTGTGTAAGCTCTGTATTCATCAGGTGTGTTCTGCAGGGTGACACCAAGGTCGAGAAGGCAGGAGGCGGCGCCTGTGAACGCAGTGCAGGGACGTCTTCTAAGGCATAGCTGTGTGACCATTTTGGCAACACGAATGCAAAAAGCAAATGATGTAACTGTTGTTTATGACCGTTGTCATAACAACAGCAGCTTTGTTCCAGTTATCTTGGTTAAGTCTTACACTTCTTTATGCAGTGTAATTAATGTGAAAGTTCACCTGAGCATTTCACAAATGCTGGAGAGAATGTAGCCCAAGTGAGTTTAGAGAGTTGAATGTGCAACTTGTTTAACAAGGACACGCTGTGCAGAACAGAAATCAAAGGGGACATCACCTGGCGAAGTGAGGTCTGGACATCACAGGCCAGTGTTAACACCAGCCGGGACCTTTGCCTGCCCAGGGTCGGGATCGCAAGGCCTCACTGGTTCTCGTGGTCCTATTTCGTGACCCCAGGGATGGGCCGACTCGGCCAGTGGGCCAAATCCAACCTGCTAAGCTGCTTTGGAACAGCCTGTGCATTCAGAAAAGAATTTTACGTTTTTAAATGTTTGAAATAAATTAAAGAAGAATAGTACTCCGTGAGATGTGCAAATGATTTGAAATTTAAATGCTAGTGTCTATAAAAAAGCTTTATGAGAACACAGCCACACCCATTTCTTTATGGCTTCTTTTGTCTTACAGTGTCAGACTTGAGTTATTGCAAGTAGACCAGATGGCTTGCAAAGCCTAAAATAGCTATTATTGGGTCCTTTAGAAAAGAAGTTTGCCATTATCTGCTCTACGTGAAGACTGACGCTCTCCAGCTCCGATCTCTGCTGTTACAGTCTCAACCTCATCCGCGTGCACTGCCTTCGTTCTGTCTTGTCAGGCTGTGAACTTGCAGTTCTCATGTACACGCGGACCCTGTGCCTGTCTTCTCGAGCGGCCCGCTCCATCCCCCGGGGCTCCGCTCTGGGCCACAGCTGCCTTACCTAGGCTTTGACCTCTGCTACCACAAGGCACTGGTCTGAGTACTTTGCTGATTTCCCAAACTATTCTGTACTTACCCATTTTGACTTCTGGGGAGTCGTTTTTGTCTGGGGGGTTGTTCCAAAAATCCAGCCCTAGCCTTGGGTGTTTGATCTTGTCAACGTAAAACATGCTTACTGGTCGGTTGTTGATTCAGGCTTTCCCCTTGGGGAGTTTGTGCATGCAGTGTTGGGGGGAGCATCGGCCCCTGTCTGCATGGTAGTCTCCATGGAGGGTGCATCTCTGGGAGGAGCACGTCCCGTCTGTGGTAAATCAGCACCTTCCACTGTCCCAGGGAATTGCAGACTCCTTAGCGCCTCTGCTTTCACACCCACACTGCACAGCGCCAGGACAGTGTCTGCCAGTGTCTGTCTGAAATGTGCCCACAGCCCTGAGGGCACTGGGGAGGCAGAGGTGACTGCACTGAGGGTCAGGGTGACCGCAGTCTTGTGAGGTCTACTCACTTCAATTCACTCCTGTTGTATTCCTCTGACATCTCCTAGATGAATCGTCTTTCAGAATCTTGTCATTATGATTTCATAGTTTCAAAAATACTTTTCACATTTATAATAATAATAATTTGACCAACATGAGAAAAAGATCAATCTGTCAAAGAGATTTCTTTTCTGTTGAGACGGACTTTGAAATCCCATCACTCACTTTCAAAAGCGAATCCTGGTTTTTACATCAGCAAATGAATTAGCGCGTATTGCTAACTGTTGGAAGTACGGGTGCTATTTATAGTTCTTTTCATAACTTTTCTGCTTTTATAAGTGCTTACTATGTGTTTGCAACAATTTTGCCATTGTAAACTTCACTTTTAGAGATAGATTTTCAATTTTAAATTCTAGCAGTTGTGCTTGGAAGAGACAAGACGTTGAATTCAGAAGGCAGGACTTGGTGAACCACCTGCAGGCGTGCCATGTCGTAGACTCCTTCCCACCTTAGGGCAAAGTTGGGCTTTATTACTTTATCTCCCCTTTTCTGTGCATCATAACGCCCCATGTGATCTAAAGCTCAGTTTTAGCAGGAGTCAGAGTCATGGCATGCCCCAGTTGTCAATGGGATCAGTTCTGGAGCAAGCTCAGATCGTGAAGTCGACCCACAAGGATTTCCTGATGCAAAGGCGGTCGCGTGGGCGTCCACCCTCAGTAAACACCATCCGAGTCACTGTCAGACCCTTGGGGAGATGAAAACCGATGGAGTCCTCCTATGATGCCTCAGAAGCAAGCAGAGTATGTTATCAAACACCGCTCAAGCTGCAGTTGTTCTCTGTGTGTGCGTGTGTGCCAGTGTGTGTCTTCAGTTCCCATGCACCTGTCACCTTCGGACTGTTCTTCCTCTTGTGTGCAGCTACCTTGAGCTGAAAAGTGAGGAGGCCTTAGAATTAACAGATGCCTGGCGCTCAGTACTCCGCAGAGGACTAAGATGGGAGAGAAAACTATCAACATGGAGTTATTCGTTGGTCCTCTATTTTTTCTATCCCCTGTACCCCCATCACTAAAGAACTTTGTGCCTGTGAGAGTCCCTTGGGCTTTTTATCATTTAGCTGAAGGTAGTTTCCTGAGACACGTGGGGCTCAGAAACGGTCCCACCGGAAGATGTGGTTTTCGGACGGCTGATGCAGTCCAGAGGGGGCTGGAGTCTCCATGGCAGCTCCTCCAAGCGCTGTGTCGCTGCTTATCACCTCCTTACGAGGTTGTGAAAGCGCATTTCTGGGGGAGCTGGCGACTGATTAATGTTCACCTTTGCGTGCACGGTCTGTTTGCGCACTGGTGTTGACAGACACCGCAACTTAGTGCTTAATGCTGCCATTGCTGAGAAGTGTTTTAAAGTGCCTCTCACAGAGGTGCCCGTCTTTTAAAAACTTTTTTTGACTGAGTTAGGAAAAAAAACAAAACTGTGAATATAAAACCATTGAGATTATATATATATAAAAATTGTTTTCACTCATCTAATTCATGCTTCTTTGACCCAAATGGCTGTTTATAAAATAAAATCTGTGCTCGAAGCATGGTCGTGCTCTCGCTGAAATGGTCTGGAGGCATCGTTAGGTGGCTTTCTGAGCGTGTGCTCTTTGCCCTGGGAAAGTGCCCTGCGTCGGGGGTCACCTTCCACCTTCGTTACAGCCCAGTGAGGTAGGTGCCATTGTACCCATTTTACCGATGAGAATGTTGACGCTCATGATGGTTAGGTGGCTTTTTCAAAGTCTCACAGAAATCATTGCCCTAGCTATTTTTCATTGGCATCTTTGGTATCCATTGCAACTCGTTTGCCTAGGAACCCAGCACAGTGGAGAGAACGTGGCCTTGGGATCAAACAGGCTTGTGTTTCGGTGTTTGGACTATGGTCTAACCTTTTTCAGCCTGTTTATGTACAAATTGGAAAGACATATATTTCTAAAATAGGACTGAATAACTCAACATGTACTGGGTATGGGCATAAAGGAGCATTTAATCCACAGCAGCCAGGATTACTAGTGCTGTTATGAAGAGTTGATGAGGGGAGACTTGCCTGTCCCCGAGTCAGTTCAGGGATGGACAGAGCAATGGGAATGTCTTCAATCAGAATCAGAGACGGAGAAGCCAAGGCACTGCATGGGAAGGCTCCCTCAGCGGGCTGGGCTGGTGTGGGAACACCTGCAGGGATTCCCTGAGCCTCCCCATCAGAAGGGCTCTCAGCCGCGCCCTGGACCCCGGGCTGGTTTTTATGATCCTCTCGTGAGTGCGGTGAGGTGGAAGTGAGTCTGGTGACCTCCAAGGCCAGGTCACAAAGGCCATGACGTTCCTGCTGGTTTCTCCTGAGCACTCTCTGGGGAGCCTTAGGCCACCATATGAGAAACACCACGTGGAGAGACCCCAGGAGAGCAAAGCTGCAGAACTCCAGACCCCTCGGTGCACTGGTGGGTCCCAGTGAACAGACCTACCCAAGGATGCCGGCCCCAGCCACCATCTGACTCCCAGCCTCCTGCGAGGCCATGGCAAGGTCCCCTGGCCAGGCCCCGTCAAGCCCAGCTTCACAAACAAAGTAGTGGGACACTTTTTGTGCATCTCTGTGTGGGGGGTGGTTTGTTACTCAGGAGTAAATTACTGGAACACGGGCCCATCGTATGAGACAATTATAAAACTGCTCCCTAGCGATCCCCTTGTCCTTCTGCTTCCGCCTCGTTTCCCCCTCCGGCCACACTTCGCCTTTGGCCAAAGACAGTGTAGACCTAACGATCCTGGTCTCACTGGGCTTCTCCAGGGCCCACCATCTACGATGTCGGAGATTTCCTTTCGGATTTCAGTAGCTGGTGTGAACCCAGGGTTTGCATCCGACTTCAGGGAGCGCCCAGACCTGCAGAACACCGAGTCGGGTGCCGGGTCACGAGATGAGCTCACTGCTCCCTCTCCTTGGGCCACAGTGCCCATACAACCCCTGGACATTTGGGGGGTCTGCCGTGGAAAGGGCCCTGGTTTCCAAGCCTCGGGCTATGGTTCGCGCTCCCGCACGAAGCCCCGCTTCTCACAGTGTCTCGGGCGGTGGACTCCTCTGTGGGCTCAGCGCTGTTCCCACAGAGAGACTGGAGCCGCTGTCTGTCACCCCGTAAATCAGAAGCAGGGCAAGCAGCAGCTGGGGATGTCCGTCTCTCCACCGACAGAGGGCGTCAGAGAGCAGAGAGAGGTTGGAACACTTGAGTGGAGGATAAAAACTTCACCCTGCTCTCAGCCAGTCCCAGGTCTGGGCTCCAAGTAAATGAACTGAACCGTTTCAACAGGGTTGAATTCTGTCGGCAGCTCAACCATGCCCTTGTTTACTGTTGAAATAATTACTACTTTGCCATAATATTAGCTCTGAACCATGACTCCATTACCATTATCACCGGAATATTACCCATTTATTATCTCCCAGCCACCCTGGAAGATGAATACTGGGCTTCGGAGACCAATTGTTCTACTGCAGACGGGATCTTGGTGCACGCTGTCTAATGAGGTAAACTGCATTACAGCCGGCATTAATTTGGCTCTAGCGCACTCCACTAAATCACTCTTAACCTATAAATCTGCCACTGTTTTTGATGTGCACTTAATCGGTGAGGAGGGCAGGCACCACTGGAGAAGAGGAGGAGCGGGGGAGAGAGAGAAAAGGGGGAACGTGAGCAGGCCGGTGCTCCAGGTGTGCGTGCAGATGAGGTGTGGGTGGGCCACAGGACGCAGGAGGAAGAGGCGGGTAGAGGTCGCTCAGCCTCTGATCCTCTGGGCAAAACCTCTGAGACGATGCGCAGGTCATGTGTTGGTCTAACTGGAATCCACATGCCTTCGCTCTCACAGCCCAGAGTTATAGACCCACAGAAACCCTGTTCTGATCACTTCTAGCTTTTGTCTTCTTCTGTTTGACATCCCCAGTGTGGCCACAGCAAGGTGCAGCAGACAGATTAGAAGAGGCAGAAGACAGAGTAGACAATGCAATTGTCCTTTGCAGTGAGCGGTGGAGAGACCAGCATGCAGCTCTCCCCCCTGCCGAGCCCCCAGGGGTCTGCATGTGGCCCACCCAGCTCAGTGCAGGGAGACCAAAGGCAGCTGGAACCGCACCAGGGGAAAGGAGCTGCAGATGAAAGGAGTCATCAGGCCTCCCTCCTCACCTACATTCCTGCAGCTCGAACTCGAAGGTGCACAGACATCACCTGGGGATTTGTGAAAATGCATATTCATGTTTGGGTTCAGCAGGTCTGGGGTGGGGCTGGAAATTCAGCATTTCTAATCAGCTCCCAGGGAGAGGCCTGCAGCAGGTACCTGAGCAGGCAGGGCCTACTCTGAAGGGAGGGGCTCTTCTGGGGAAGCAGCTGTCTCTCTGGCAACGCAGGTTGGGCCAGAGCCAGCTCTGAGCCGGATCACACACCAGCGCCACCCCCCCCCCCCAGAGGTGGGCAAACAGCAGTGTGGTGCTTTTGCTCCTTCCCAAGCTGGCGACTTCCACACAGGCCTGGGGGAGCGAGGCACGAACACTTCTCAGAAATAGTGTTCTAGGAACAATGCAAAGCAGGAGGACGGCCAGAAATCGGTGCCTTTAGTTTTTAGGGTGGGATGCATAGCATTCGCGAAGAGCCTAAGACATTATTTTTATATTGCACACCGAGGAAGAACCCAAAGGGCTCGAATATAAGGACTCTGGGAACTGCAGTCTAATTCCCTTCTCTAAAGAGAAATGCATTCTCTGCCATACCTCTGAGTGTCCCAACATAACCTATTTTCTTGATCTTGAAAACCTTCTCTCCTCACAGCCTTAATAAGCTTGAAGCTTAAACAATTATCTCATGTAAACACCCCAGGTGGGGATGAAATTAACAAAATTGTTCCCTATAAACTTCTAGAGATTGTTGTCTTTAAAGAGTGCAGTGGAGATGCATCTCGAACACCCTACCTTGTTTGTTCTTCCGTGTCCCACTTAATGTTCCAGAGAGAGAGAGATTTGTGGCTTAATAGGTCATCTTGGGAGCAGCACTAACCGACAGGCCATATAAATTATGAATTTTTTTTTACTGCATATATTCCCCAGCAAAGCTTTTGGTTGTATCCATCTTGAAAACATATTATTATGATTTTTATCTCAGTGTGCTACTTCTGAAGCGTCTATGTGAGTGGGTTTGATTCTTTATGACACTAAAATAACAATAATCATTTTTCTTTTAATTTAATTATAATAAAAGAAAAGAGGAGAACGCCAATCAAATTTTTTATTATTTACCAAATTATTTCAGCAGTGGTTAGATAACATTTACATGGTTTGGGACCATTATGTATTCCCTGGTTCATTTATCCATCCATCCATCCACACACCCATTCATGGACAATCATTTATTTAGCACCTTCTAGATTCCAGTAAAGCTAGGAAAAAATACATTGAACAATAAAGATAAATGAGACATGGTTAATACACTCAGAGGTTTCACATCTCCCAGGAAAGGCAAACATCAATATTTTATTGTGATACCATTTGTATTGTGAAAACATTCCAATTGTTTTCTTCTCCCCCCAGCCTGCAAACAGTTTGCTTTATCAAGATTACCTATAGTCATTTTTACTGAACCACAGACAAAAAGATATGTAGAGACAAGCAGAAAGTGAAGAGTGTAAACTTGGATACAATCCCGAAACGGTGATGGTAACAGTCTCTGGGTTAGAGGGTGGTTTCCAATACGACCGCAACACTAGCTCTTGGTCGTGAGAACCCCAGTTATGAGGTGAGCTACACAAACTCGATCATTCCGTTTCAGTGTTTTTGTATAGGGTAGAGAAGAGCTGTCTTGTTCAAAGCATAATGGGGGGTAGCCCTCAGCTTCCACTGTTGGCTCTACGTGGTTGAGAGAAAAACAGCATCTTGCTGAAAATGTTGGCCTGGCCACCGGCATTTTCAAAAGTGGGAGACTCTATTGAAGAATCTGCTCAACAAACTTGAGACATAGTGGGACAAGACTTGGTAGAGAAAAAAATCCACAAGTTACATCATCAGTAAGAGGTACTTTGGGTACCAAAGCAGTGGATTGAAGCAGTTCATCAGGGATACTGGGGGAATAAGGGAACCCTAAATACTTCTCTTAGGTATGCTACAATATTTATACTTTAGAAAACTTAATCACTATAATCAAATATATATATATAGTGTTATGTAAAAATAAATGCATATTATATTAATAATGTATGTGGTATGTGTATACTATATATAACTGCTTTTTCTTCTGGAACATGAACATGTATCTTATTTGGTTGATAATCGTGAGGCTAGTGTTCTGATGCAGATGTAACCATATTTATTGAGTGGTTACCATGTGTTGGCTAGGTGCTGTGTCATTACGTTCAGTATTGTTTAGTTTCCATTCCCTCCTAGTGATACAATTTAGTGATGTTTGGTTACATGATCCAAATTAACTAAGGGGATGTTTTGACTATAGATCAGGGACATGCAGAGTAATTCAAGTTGTAGATACAGTGTCCTTTTGTAATTGGCTCTGTCCAGGGACCTCTGTCTCTTACCATGACCTGTCACATTTTTCTCTATATAATGAAGGTAATAATGAGTTGCTCCTTACTCTTAATACTCAAAATATCTATGATATTGATAAAAAACAACAACAACTACTTTTGGAGCCTGACTTAAAAGCTATCATGAAAATGCAAATTATTTTGCATGTGTTTATGTAGAAGCCTTTTATCCATCAGCGTGCCCTCCTGCCCTGCGCCCTTGCTTCTCCTGCATTTATCAAGCCCAATTGCTGTAAACAGCAGAAATGCTCTGTTAAGAAACAGCAGTTTGGAGGAAAAATGCAAACTAGCCTTTGTTGTGATGGTCTCAGTACCTGTGAGCTGGGTTCTCGCTCCCTTAGGGGCAAATGGCTGTGGGTAAAACGTGTATTATGCTTTCAGACGCCATCCCAGCCTTTGTTCAGGTGCACTTGGCAGGGGCACCATGGATCGTAGTCATTTGATACCGTCTCCTTCGTTCCTTTCATCATGTTTGTTTGTCTCTCAGCTAAATGGCAAGATTCAGAAATGCTCTGCAGGGCTGCTTGTCCTGAGCCCCCATCAGCCAGTCAGGCCTCCACCTGGGGACCTCTGGAAGTCAGAATTCCTGTAGTTGCATTATTATTCTTATTTATCCACTCTTGAGGGATGCATCATCCTAACGGTTAAAGTACATAGAAAAGATGATGGATGCTCCTTTTGGCTTCCTTGGAAATGGGAGATCTGAAAAAGATCTTTAAACTTCTTAATTTGTAAAGTCACATAGTACATTTCTTTTTTTTTTCTCTATTGATTTTAGAGAAAGAGGCAAGAAGAGGTAGAGAGAGCTATAAACATTGATGAGAGAAAACATCGATTGACTGCCTCCTGCATGCCCCCCACTGAAGATAGGGCCCACAACGTGGGCATGTGCCCTGACCTGGAATCAAACTGGTGACCTCTTGGTGCGTGAGTCGGTACTCAACCACTGAGCCACACCGGCTGGGCTCAAATGGTAAATTTTAAAAGGTTCTGCTTAGCCTGGCCAGTGTGGCTTAAGTGGTTGAGCATCGACTCCTGCACCAAGAGGTCACCAGTTCAATTCCCAGTCAGTCCATATGCCCAGGTTGTGGGCCAATGAATGTTCTCTCTCATCGATATTTCTAGCGCGCGCTCTCTCTCTTCCTTCCTCTCTCTCTAAAACCAATAAGAAAAAATAAAATAAAATAAATGAAAGGTTCTGCTTTGCTTTAAAAGGGGGGCAGGAACAAGTAGGGGAAGAAAGTAACAAAGAAAGAAGAGGACGTGATTTGGGCATTTCGCTTGCTGTCCCTCTACCATGGTCACCACAGAGCAGGGAAACCCGCTTCCCTGTGAGGGCACAGCTGCCTGATGGGGCTCCCCTGGGCTGGAGGTGGGCTCGCTGGGCTGCGTGGCCGAGTAGCCACCCCTCTGGAAGGAAAGCCAGAGCAGCCACAGAGTATCTGAGATTCCTGAGATCCGTCCACAAATTAAAACCTTTTATCAGCCTCTAATAGCTGTGCAAACTAATTATATTTTGGCCCAACTTTGCCAATGTCTCCCCCGAGGTATTATTATAAAATTTTGAGCTTGGAAATGCGTCCCCATTCTGTCAACATCAGGACGTTTCAGCTGCAGGAATCGGGCTCCGGCTCATTTTAGCTTCCATGAGGGGTTCTCCATACACTGTGGCGTTTGCGACTGGGGGCGCCGGAGGGGAGCAGAGGGAGCACAAGTGCATTTGAAAACTACCAGGGGTGCATTTCCAGCAGTGAGACTTCAGGCACAGGGGCTGAGATTCATGAAGAATCCATTTCTGCCCCCAAAGTTTAAGGACAGGCTGCAGGGTTCTTAGCTGAAGCTATAGAAGCAGTTTCCAACCTAAGGGGGGCATGGCGCCTTCCTTCTCAATGAATCCATTCCTTATGTACAGGAGCAGCTCAAACCCCAAAATGTCACTGCTCAAACCCTCGGACGGGTCTCAGAGCAGAACCTGGAGGAGGGGGTCTTTCTGGAAGAGCTTGATAAGACATCAGTAGACCCCGATGTGTCTCAGAGCTGAGGCTTACAAGTAATATGAGTTCAAACCCTACGTGGCTCAAATAAAAACGAATTTGTCAGTCAACAAGTGTTTATCAAACGCACTGGGGCCACGTGGGATCATCAAAGCCCTGTGCCGGCATCCTCGTGCTGGGGTGTGCCCCATCCCGTCCCAGCTACTGCGTGCCTGCAGGGCTGGCCCCAGGACAGGGTGGCTCTGCAGGAAAGGTACCCTTCCGCAGGCGCAGGGTTCCGGACACAATGGCAGCGGAGAAGCCCAGACTGCTCCCTCCCCTCCGCCTGCTATTGGGGACAGGAGCTGCTGTCATGTTCCTTGCTGGCTTCGTTGGGTCTAGTGAAAGCAGGACACTGCGTGAGGTGACCCCCCAGTGTACCCAAGCCCCTTAGGACAGGGTGTGTTGACCACCGCCAGAACTGACCATCTGCCTAACTTTTTGATCAGCCATGGGCCACTGGTGTGTCCGAGGAGCCTGAGGGTCAGGGAAGGGGGAGGCGCTGGCCCAGTGGTCCGGGGGAGTTTGGAGGCCGCCTATCGGGGCGCAGACGCTCCCGCGTTGCACTGTGGCCCAGAGCCCTCCAGGCCCTGAGCAGGGCCAGGCCATGTAGAGCCAGGAGGCTGCCAGGGTCCAGACCCTCCCTCACCACAGGGTCCCAGGTTCATTTTTGTCTCTGCCATCTGCCATCCGATCTCAAGGGCTGCCACGGCGGGTTCATCACGTTCTTGAATTCTTTCCAGGTGTCACTACTTGCCCTGCAGATCAGTAAATCATCCCTGGCGAGGGCTGATGGGGAGAGAAACTGGCCCTCTGCCCTGCGGAGCGGGGGCTCCCTGCCACACCTACGTGCTCCATGCAGACCGGAGGGGTGCCAGCCACCCGTGCCCGCATCTCTGCCCCGGGCGCCCTGCGTATGACTCCCGCACCCTGGCACCTGTCTCGGGCGGTACCAGCACATTGGAAGAACTGAGACCTTCTGGCTCTGACCAGAGGTTTTGATTGCTGTCTGAATACGGAAGGCAGCTGCGGGCTGAGATGATATTACTTCTTCCTGAGTTTTATGAAGTCAGACAGCACCTCACAGGTTGTTCATGATGCTATGGGTTGATTCCTTGATTCTGGGATGGGGTGTAGAGACTGCATCTTATTGGTTTATGGCTTTGGAATGAAGCATACATTATTTTATTTTTCAAATTAATTAATTAATTATTTTTATTGCCTCTTTTTCCTCTGCTGAGGAGCTTTTAAAACCTCTCTGGGGCTGTGGGCTCTGATTGACAGCCTTCTTCTGGGTAGGGGGACGGACGTTGTCCCCTCGCAGTCTTGCTGTTTTAATAAGGCCCCAGCCCCTGACAACCCGCACTCAGCCCCTCTGCATCTGAGGGGCTTGCACAGCCCAGGGGGCAGGCTAGGGGCTGTGGCTCCCAGAACACCTGTGGCCTCTGGAGCCCTGTGGCCACAGTGCGGTGGGAGGGGAGGAGCCGCAGCGCCCCGCCCCCAGCCCCCAGCGCCCAACCCCCAGCCCCCAGCCCAGCCCTTCACTGCACAGATCGCTGGCTAATGGGGCGGAGCTAGCTGAAGTGCCTTCTATTAATGGAGCAGAATATAAACAGAATAAAGCCTTCATTTCCCAGGCTGTGGTTTCATTATTAATATACTTTACAGTTCACAGGTTGTACGTCTGCGCCCGTGTTTTCTCAGCTGGTGTAATCTGCAGCTCCGAGTGAGAACAGTCATAAAATTTTCATTTCCAGTTGAATGTGCGTCCAATTCACCGTGAAATGTTCTATCTGTCGTGAATATTAAGTGCACTGAAGCAATGGCTGCCGGATTAGGCAAAGAGGTTCCGGGCTCTCCCAGGCCCCGTGGAGGGCAGAGGTTCGCGGGCGTCGGTGACTCTTACTGGGAAGCAGCATGGCTTGGAGCCTGTGGTTTGAGGCTGCCTCCTGGAGCTGGTGGAGGAGAGGGAACATGCTATAGAGGCGGCTGATGGGTCAGAAATAATGGAGAACGTGCACCTCTGGGCCAGTGGAAAGCAACCGGTTAGGAGGTGAAGGGGACTGAGTTCAAGTGCAGAGGAGAAGAGGGCGAGGTAGGGCCGGGCAGGAGTGGGGGTGGGCTGCAGAGGAGAGAGTGGGCCCTAGTGGAAAGAGCATCGTTTGACAGGCATAACATTAGAAAGCGCAAGCCAGCGTTCTGTCCACAGCTCCCTTTAGACACACCAATGAAGCCGGAGGAGAGGGAGCGGAAGGGGAGGTGCAGGGACCAGCTAGGAATGCGTGTCTGCCCGAGGTCTGCAGACCTGGAGCAGGGCATGGGTGACACGGGGCCTGGTCCTGAGAACAGATGTTACCTGCTGCCCACAGGAAGTGGTTTGCCTCCCAGCACTAACGTTTGCGTCCCTGTCGGGCCACTGCAGGTGCTATTCCAGCTGGGCCTGCCTTGCACATCCCGCTCTCCTCTTCCCAGTTGTTACAGAATTGTGTGATTCAGGGCCCAGGCCCTGCTCCTCCCCCAGCTGAGGAGCGCCTCTGGAGCCTGGGCTCAGGGCGGAGGGGAGGGCTCGGAGGACTGCTGGACGCTGGGTGCGCTTCCTCATTCCAGCTGCTGCGTCAGGTTCTCCTCCCCGTGGGCCAGGTGCCCACCCTGTACGTTTGAGGCGCTGGCGGTCCCAGGTGGAGCAGAATGAGAGGCAGCTAGGAAGACTGAAAGGACCAACTGGAGTGTCATTGCCCCAGGCCCGCAGCCTCCTTAGCAACTGTGAGCAGAAAGCTGGCTGTGCCCTGCGGGAATCCCAGGAAGACACCAGCTAGGCTCTCCCAGAGCTCCCTGCTGCTTCCAGCCCAGGGGCCCACCGCACCTCCCACTCAGGCAGGGACTCCTCCAAGCCCAGCCAGCTGGCTCAGAGAGGGGGGTGGGGTGGGAGAGAGAGAGCTAGCTTGTACACATGCCTGCATATACAGAATCACACATCCAAGGCCGGCCTCCCTGGGCTGTTTAGCATGGAAGCTCAGAGCAGCCCAGGAGACATCATTCCCCACTGTGGCCCCTGAGCACAGCCCCAGGCTGACCAGGGGCCCAGGTCCCAGGGGGGAACTCGGGGCAGGGGGGGAGCAGGGAGAAAACACCCATATTCTGACGGGGACTCAGGCCCTCCTCCTCCCCAGCGATTTGTTTGACTCCTCTTTGCTGTGTCCAATTGTTTGTCTGTGGATAATGATCAAATAATTTTCTGTTTATTTTTTTAACACACACCTACGGGGAGCAGTGAATTGGGAGAAGAAGCGGAAAATGTGATGGGTAAAGATGGCAGAGTGATCAAAGGTGAATAATATTCCGAGGAAAATCCTACACGTGTCCACTCAATACTCTTCTGTAGTTAGCCATCCCTCCTCACACCAGTCGCACGCCTGCCACCTGCATCGCTACCAGACCCAGCACCACCTGGATCGCTACCAGACCCAGCACCACCGGTGCTGCTGGGGGCACAGGGAGCCTTCCCAGCCCGGCTCCATCCCCCCCCCCCCCCCCCCCCCGCCCCTGCACTGCGCTCTGAGGCTTCCCAGGCTCAGCTCTTTTTATGTCTCTGCAGATGCTGTTCCCTCTTCTGGGAACCACCCCATGCTCCCCTCCCTCCCCAACCTCCCCCTCCCTCCCCAACCTCCTCCTCCCTCACGCTCACCCTGCTGTCCTCACAGACTCAGTTGAAAAGCCCCTCTTTTGGGAATGCTTCCTTGGCACCTATGGTCACCCCGATCACAGCCCCCCTTCTGGACTTCCCATGAGCACCAGCAGGACACACACCTCAGTTTCAGCCTTGGTCACAGAGTCTGTGTCCTCTCTTTGCATGCGGCTCCCTGGAGAGAGCGAGGGCAGGATCTATGGATCGCCTACTTTCCCAACTCTGCCCAGCCCCGAGCCCGGGCGCACAGGCGCCACAATGAACCCACTAGGTGCTCCGAGGCTGGCTGAGTCCTGTACCTGCCTGTGCCTTCACGGTCTCTCTGAAATGGGGACACTTAGCTTCCTTAGAAGGCAGGTTGTAAAAGAGTCCCTGAGGTAACATAGTTAATAGAAAACTAAGATAGATACTGAACATAAACACAGTAGTGTGGCGAAGGCCTGGGGGTGGGGGGGGCTGGGTGGAGGGGGTAGGGGTGGGGATGGGGAACATCTATAATACTGTCAAGAGTAAAAAATAAACTTGAAAGTGTTCTCACTAAATGCCAGTTCCCTTTTAGTTAATAAATAGCTTTTTCTTATTTCTTTAGTTTTTACAATTTTTTTCTTTATTGATTTTTTTAAATTTTTATTTTTTTTTAAAAAACTTTAAAAATCTTCTGTTATTATTTTTTGTTTTCTTTATTGATTTTAGAGAGAGGAAGGGAGAGATAGAAATACCGATGAGAAGGAACATTGATTGGCCTTCTCCTGCATGTCCCCCACTGGGTATCAGCCCACAATCTGGGCGCGTGTCCCGACTGGAAATCAAACCAGTGACCTCTTGGTGCATGGGTCGCTGCTCAGCCACTGAGCCACACTGGCCGGGCAATAGCTCGACTTTTTAATAAGTGCTTATTGAGTGAATATATAAGAAAAATGTACATAGTAAAGTGCAAAATTAATTAATGGTTCAGATTGAAACTGTACTTGGGATTCAGAAGGGAAAAGTCACCAAGAGCAAGTGTGACCAAGGTCTCCTGGGAGGAGCTTTCTTCTGAATCTAAGAGGTAACCCTCTACACCTTTGTAGCTCGCTCCCTCTCTCTCTCCCATTACCTGGCTCTTTCCCTTCACTGGAGCTGGAAATTGCTGGTACTTCCTACCCTGTGGGGCTTTAACCTTACATCTGAAACTGTCAACCTCTCAGAAAGGTCCCTTCCAGCTCTTAATTCCTGGGGTCTTCCAAAAACGTCATCTTCTCTCCGTAGGGCCTGGAGAGACAGGCCTGGAATGGCCTTAGACGGTCACAGCCCAGAGCATCTGCACATGGGAGACCTTAGGAGAAAGTGCTCTCGAAATGTGCAAGCCTGCTGAACCTTTAAATCCGCCCCGTTTGTCAGAGCCCGTCCTTGAGCTGCATGTGAAATGAACGCCACCAGCGGCCTGTTCTCGGGGAGAGCCGGGGACGCCACATCCTTCTTAGGGCTCCTCACTGTGGAGCTGAGATAATAATAGTCTTTTTCTGATCCCCTGAACTTCCCATCTGCTTCATAAAACAATGGCATTTCCCCGCTCTGTCTTCCTCTCTCTCTCTTATTTTTATCCTCCTACACTATAATTTAAAACTGTAGCAGCGCTATAGCCCTTGAGTTTTTTTCTTTCTTCTCCCCTTGCTTTTATACATGACTGTCATTTAAAATGGCCTTTCATCTGCGCTCCAGGAAGCTGCCTGAGCCAGGAACGCGCCTCGTGTCTTTCCAGAGGAGAGGAGGGTGTGTGGCCCCTGGTGTCCCCGCACACCCTGCCCTTCAGCACTGCGGGAGAGAGAGAGGTGTCCTTTGTTTGTCTGGTTTCCCGCCCCGGTATTTCTAATGAGACATCAGAAGCCCAGGTCCTAGCGTGCCCCTCGCTCTGAAAGGCCCATTCTATTAAGCATGTGACCCTCGGTGGTCTACCAGGCAGCAGGTCCAAAAAAGCAATTTCTCCCGAACGCAGTAAGTTCAGTGTGCCCATAGATGCCAGGGGGCACGTCTGTCCGGTGCCAAGCACAGACACATTCAGCAGTTGCTGTGCAAGCTAATCCTCAGCTACTTTGCCAGTCACAGCCATTCTATGCATCTCTGCCTCCACGGGGTCAGGGGTGCACAGGAAAGGGGCCACTTTCTGGGGGGACATGCCCTCTATTTTAGGTATCAGGAAGGAGGGCGTCTGACCCTGGTGTTTCCATACAAATGTTGCACCGGGTTTCTGGTCTGGACCCCTGGCGAGTTAACACTCTGCTGGAAAATTCTTCACACACTGCCTGTCTCTGTGTCAGCTCATTTCCGTGTATGCACCTGTACCTCCAAAAGCGATTTTGGCCTTGTCTTTTCTCCCCAGAGCTCCCGTGAATTGGCTTCAGCAAAGCAATCATATTGTAAATGATCATCATGAAGGAAGATGCCATTGCAATAAAACACAGGAGACAGAACAAGGCTGAAGGCTAAAGAGTGTGAGTGTGTGAGTGTGTGTGTGTGTGTGTGTGTGTGTCAGGCGCCCCGTGCTCAGGCAGGTGATGACTCCACTCTTCGGAGTATGCAGCCATTCTGGCCAGCTGGAGGAGGAACTCTCTGGGGAAGACGGGGCTGCCTGTCCCCAGCTGGTCTGTGGGGAGGCCCACACCTGCTGGGAACAGCTGAGGCTTTTATCCTAGCGAGCAACAGCAGGCTGCTTCCTTGGCCGTGACACCCATAAGGACCGGTGGCAGGAGGACGTGTTGGAGATCTGGGCTCCTGTTTCAGGAGCTGGGTTAGGTCCTCAGTGTCAATGCGTTAGCCTCTTCTCTTTGAAAATCTCCCTTCTCTTCAACCCTGGAAATGACCTTTGAAATCATGTAGAAATATTAAGAGAGAGGCTTAGAAACCAGCAGCTCGATTGGCTCATTCATATAATACCCAGCCCCACAGATCTGTGCCCTCCCCAGATTATCTCTTTAACTTTTCAAAGGGTAATCTATATCTTTTCCTTAATCCCTGATAGTGCAAGGATATCAGAATATCATAAATGTATCTGTCCTCATTCCCATTGCTGGCCTGTAATTTAATTAAACATGTTTTCAAAATACTGTTTTATAGAACTTCCATCTCATATTCATCACATCCTTTGCTCATTCCTCCCTGCACCGTATCTGGGTGGTGTTTGTTGGTTTGTTTTTTCTTGTCCAGTTTGAAGTCTCCTCTACAGGGTTTCTTCTGGTGTAGGTCTGCCGTGGCAGTTTTTCATGTTTTGTTTAGTGAAAATGACTTCTTTGCCCTGATTTCTGGAATGTATTATTTTTGAGGATAGAATTTTGAATTGAAGTTTTTCTTTCAGCTTCATAACAGTGTTTTGACTCCAGTTGTCCATCTTACTTTGGTTCCGTGAGAGACACATCTGTCTTTCTCCCCAGCTCCAGTAATCCTGGTGCTTTTAAGACATTGTCCATGTTTGTTTTTCATTTTGTTGGTGATTTCACTATGTTGTGTCTAGGTATAGTGTTCTTCTTCTTTTTTAAATTTGCTTGAGATTTGTTATTCTTGAGTTCATGGATGGACGTTTTTATTAATTCTGGAAAATTCTCAGGTACTATCTCTCTGAATACTGTCTCCTGACCCACCCCCCTTTCTCCTCTCCTGGGATTCCTTGCACATGTTTGCTAGAGTCTTCTTTCTGGGTCCCTTATTCACACTTTCACATTCTCTTTCTGTCTCTTTATTCCTCATGGATTTTTCTTATCTTACGGTTCATTGATTCTCTCTTTAGCTGTGTCTTATCTTTTAAACCTTTCTCTTGGTATTTTTAAACTGTTATTATATATATATATATATATATATATATATATATATATATATATATTTTATTTCAAGAAGTCTTACTTTGATTGTTTCCCTCAAATATGTAATTTAATCTTTATAACTTTATTATGAAGCATTTTTATTTGGTTATTTATCTCTCTATAAAGTAAGCATGGCTGTCTCATAGTTGGTGTTTCATAATTCCATTGTCTAACGCCTTTTGTCTGTTTGATTCTGGTCTCTCTCGGTATTTTGTTCATTGTGTGCCTTGTTATACTTTGCTGTAAGATGTTCATTGTGTTAAAAACAACATAAAAAATTGAATTAATTTGAGACCAGGATTAGAGTACCTTCATTCAGAGATGAGCTGGGATTGTGTCTGCACGTTGGCTGGGATTGTCTCTGTTCAGAACCACTTTAAATTAATTAAAGTCTGTGGTTCCCAGAGAGCCCAGGTAATTCAAGCCATGATGCAATTTCTTGGACAGGATGCTCAACTAGCAGTCACCCTCTTTTTGGGGATGCAGCCTTCTGAGGTCTCAACCTTTTGTCAAGAGGTTTTCCTATTGGACACCCCACTTTAAAAGGGTCTTGGGCTTTGATTTTTGTCTCCCTGGACTTTTGAAGTTTTCAAACTAAGCTTTAATTTTACTGAATTCAGAACATGCATTAGAGTCCGAGGCCAGCTCTTTCTTGATTTCTATCTTTTCTTTAATTCTGAGTCTGGTGATTCCATGCCAGGAAGGAAGCTGCTCCTTCCGTTGTGTTCAGGACAGTGCCTGAGTAGCCTAACCTGTTCTTTCCGGAAGTTAGAAGGTTGGTGTTTTCGTAACCCAGTCACCTCTCTGTGCTCACAGGAAGACGTCTGCACATGGCGGGGAGTGTGCTCGCGTGGCGGGGATGAGCTCGCGTGGTGGGGAGCATGCACGCGTGGCGGGGATGAGCTCGCGTGGTGGGGAGCGTGTTCGCATGGCAGGGATGTTCTCGCGTGGCGGAGATGTGTTTGCGTGGCGGAGATGCGTTCGCGTGGCGGGGAGTGTGCTCATGTGACCGCATGCCATGCTCTTGGCTATGGACTTCGTGGGATGTTTGTATCTTTCTGGGTCTCGATATTTTTGGATGCAGAAAGGGGAGACCCACAACCTGCGCTCCGACGTCAGGCAGTTGCAAAGCTTCTGTAGATCAGAAATGTGCGCTTGTTATTGATTTGATGGTGTCTGCAAGTGCTTGGTGCTCGGCCACGTCTGGCGCATTCACTAGGCTTGGGCTGGCTTGCTCCTCCCAGAGGACAAAAGCAGACTGAGGAGGAGGGGTGGGCCTCATGCTGCCTCTGCCCCCCAGCGAAGGAGGACCAGGCTAAAAGGGACAGTGCCCCTGAGAGCTGACATCCCTGAGCCCCGGGCTTCGCCTCCCCCTGCCCTTCTGCCACTGCAGAGACAGACTATGGGAAATTGTGCAGGAAGTAAGTGGTGTCCCAATGCAATGTCTTTAAAGGTGAGTTCTTCCTGGAGCCCCCACCTGTGCGACACAGACCCCCGTTTCCCCCTTACCTGCCTGCCTCCCCCATTGCCCGGGCTGGTCACTTGGTGGCCGTCCTTTGTGGCAGACCTTCTTTTCCCATCTCTATTTTAACATTTGTTTCCTGTCTTGAATGAAAAACTGGAAATTCATCTACAATCAGTGCTGGGACCCTCACCCCTTTCAACCCCCCCGCTCCTCACGGCTCAGCTCTTTCTGACAGGCATCCTGCAGTAAGTTCTTAATTTCATGAGCTAGTTACAGCCCACAGGCAAAGCACCGACCTGGTCAGGGCTGGGCGCAGCGTCCGGGGACCCTGGCTGTCTCCGATCGTCCACTGCAGAGTCCCGGAAAGGGGGTGGGCGGGCCAGGCCTGACACCGAGTGCTGGTTCCGGTACACGGAGGGAGAGCCGCACAGAGATGACCGGCTCTCAGTGAGGCGTCCTGGAAGGAGGGTGCCGGATGGAAGTGAGGCTCGAGATGGGGGTGCATGGGCCACGGTGAACAAGAAGTGTGTGGCCGGTCGAAAGAAGAGAGAGCAAGACCATTTGCAGCTTTGGGATCCTCTTTGAGAATGATGGCTGAGAACCCTGGGCTTGGCTGTGTGGGTACCTGGTGAAGCGAGGAATGTGTCTGCAGAGACCCCTCTTCCTGAACTTGTGTTCAGAGTGGCATTAATAGTCTCTGAGAAGTTAGCAGGTGTTTCTGTAGGGAGGAAAAACATACCCTGGTCAAATAAGTTTAAAGAGCTGTGTGCGCCCTGGCCAGTGTCGCTCAGTGGTTAGAGTGTCAGCCCATACACCAAAGGGTCATAGGTTCAATTTCTGGTTTTCACGTTCGATCCCCGGCACCAGTCAGAGCGCATGCGGGAGGCAAGAAACTGGAGTGACTCTTTCACATTGATGTTTCTCCTTCTCTCTTCCGCCACCCACCCCCCGGCCTTCCACTCTCTCTAAAAAAAAAACAAAACTCAATGGAAAAAATATTCTCGGGTGAGGATTAAGAACAACAAGAAAGCTGTGCGTGTGCGATGCCCATTTGGAGATGCGTTGTATATAAACACCTATCGAAGATGCGGAAGAGTCCCGCACATCATCTGTGTAACCCAGGTGTCCCCAAGCTTCTTCAATAAAGACGTCCCTTTTTTCCTGAGTACTGATTACAGTAGTATTTTGCAGGACACTTAGATTTGGGGGAAATATTAATTCTGTAGCAATAGTCATCTCTGTTGGCCTCTGCTATTGGGAGGTTATTCCCACACAGCAGGTACCAGAATGGTACCGAGAGCTCACCTCCCTCCCTGGAACACACCCCCGTGCCCTGGAATGTGCTGTCTGCTGCCGCTGTGCCCATTCGCTGAGGCCTGCAGTACGTCCTGTGAGCCCCGCCCACGCGGTACTCCAGTCCCCACGATGGTCTTGCAGGAGAGAGAGCATTATCCTCATTTCATGGCTGAGAAAACTGAGTCGGGCTTGTTAGGTAATTTGCCCAAGGCCACTGGCTACGTCGAACTTGATCTAAGGTCTGCTGACTCGGATGTGGTGGTTTTTTTTTTTACTAAACTACATCGATTATGAAAATGGGGCACATTTGCCATACAAAACAATTTAAAAAGTGAGAACATTTATCAACCTTTCTAAAGTTATGTATGGGCACCATTTAATATTTGTACCAGGAAAAAAAATATTTGGAAATTTATCTGGCCTTATTTTTCTTTCCCATTTGTGAACAAGGAAGCTGAGGTCTGGGGAGAGTGGAGTGATTTCCCAGAGATCACGTGGCCATCTGGTTTCAGAGTCCATGGTCTCCACCAATCACCCCAGCTCCTGGTCCAGAGTCCCCACCAAGGCGACTCTGTTTCCTCCTCTTGTCGGAATGAGTAGAAATGTTTTGTTCAACTTGCCAAGTGAAGATGAGCCCCCCCCCAGCCCACTCCTTGTATGAGAGGACACCAGAAACGCTGACCGCACCCCCACTCCATCATCTGTGCACGGGGCTCCGGAGCAGAGGAGCGTGGGCGCTCAGTTAGTCATTGTCCACGCGTCTCCTCAAGGGTGCAACCAGGACAAAACAGTCTTTGCAGGTTTGGCTTCAAAGTGAAGCCATGGACGGGCTGGAACACAGGTCCAGCACCCGCTGCCCAAAAGCCGGTTCTCATTGTGTCCCTCACGCCAGGGCAGTGAGTTTGGAGAGTGCCCAGGGGGTCAGCCTCTCTGTCTCCTGCATGCCCTCCCCAGCCTGGGGCTCTCAGAGCTGCTGACGTTTGGGGCTGAGTAATGCTTTGTTGGGGGGGACTGTCCTGTGTATGGTATTTATAGCACCTCCGACTTCTGTTCACTAGATGCCAGCAGCACCCACCTCCCATCTGTGACAACCAACACTGTCTCCTCACATTGCCAAGTGTCCCCTGGGGGCCAGAACTGCTCCTGACAGAGAACCGCTGCCCCGCCCCCACCCGCAGCCTCACTCTGGAGCCCAAGCTGATGCAGGACACAAAGAAACCGACCTTTCCAGAGGCTTTGAGCGTGCCTGTCGGTGGTTGTTTTCGGTCCTTTGGCTCTGCTCGGACCGTTTGTCCCCCTCCTTTTATCTGTTTATCCGCGTTCTCTTCAGGCTTCTGGCACTGGGATCCAGACTCTTTCTCACATGATGAGGACACTCTGGAGTCCAGGTCTGCTGAAAGCGGTTCTGATTAAACCCTGTCCCTGACTCTTCCACAGAGGGCCCGGCCCCTGCTCCCTCCGCTGCCTCGGAAGGTCAGGGGTCACGCCATGGCTCCAGGGAACTCCGCCTTTTGGCCCCCAGGTGGTTAATGCCTGTTTGATTAGCTGCAAAACAAAATCCAGAAAAGGCCAAGAGGCAGATCTCAGTTCTCCTTCTGGAGGGAAGCTGCTGCCCAGCAAGGGCAGTGGTGAGAGGTGAGAAGAGGGTCGTAAGTTACAGTGTGAGACTGGCAACAGGCGCTCAGCACACAGACCCGGTCCCGCGGGGCTCGTCCTCTACTGCACCCCCTGACCGCCAGCAGCGCACCCCCAGCTGCAGGGCAGCTCAGCGCCCTCTGCTGGCAACAGGCGCTAAGCATGTAGACCCGGGTCCCGCGGGGCTTGTCCTCTACCGGACCCCCTGACCACCAGCAGCGCACCTCCAGCTGCAGGGCAGCTCAGTGCCGTGCGCCGCCCGCTCTGCCCCGTCCTGCCGCAGTCGGTGCTCACCTGTTCCAGGGAGCCTCCCTCTTAATATTCCGGTGCGCTTGTCTTCCTTTCATCTGAAGCTCACCTTCTCGATCAACACCTGCTCCCTGGTTACATGTTGTCACCCTGCTTCTCCAGAAAGTACAGCGCCCTCTCAGATCTGCTTAAAACATTAAAACCAAAGGATAAAAGAAACCAGATACACACAACAATGCATAAAACACTCCCCGCTCCTCTCCTGTCTCCATGCACCGCATTTGTGCAGAGCACAGTCCATCCTGAAAGGCAAGTGCGGACTCACACGGCCACGCACCGTGGGCTCCCAGTGATCCCCTCCTCCTGTGACGCTGTCCTGCCCGTACTCGATTAGTAGGATCACTGCCCTGCTTGTCAAACACCCGCTTCATGCTCTTTTCCAGATCAGTGTGTACCCCCCCCCCCCCCCCGTGTGGCCATTTATTCGGGAAGGCAGCACCATTGACTCCACCGTAATGATTACTACAGCATCAGAAATACAGGGCGGATCCCCCCGTGTTTCCTCTGGTCTGCTGGCGGTCACCGCGGCGGGTGCAAGGAAAGTCGGCCAGGATTTAGAATGTCGGTGGCGGCCTCTGTGACACGGGTGCTTTGTCATCTGACAGCCAATTCCTGGCCTTCCGCCTTTCAGTTACAAAACTTTTCTGGTTCTCTTTGCCTTCTGCCCATTCATGGCTCACCGGGTCATTTCCACACCAGGTCTTTCTTGCATAGGGGTGAGTCCCACCACACTGGTTTCTCTCCTGGGCCCGTATGGACAGGCAAGGTCGCTTCTCGCGTGGGGAGGGGGAAAGTGCTACAGATGGGTCGTGTGCATGTACGTGTCTACACAAAGCCCCAGACGCTCTGCAGTGACTACAGCAGGGGCCGGGTGGGTTCATCAGCCACAGACGCGAAACCCCGCAGCTAACCTGTGACACCTGTCGAGTCCAGCCACGTGGAAGTGGGCGCGCGTCGCTATGGACCCGTGTTGTCGCCCGGGTCCCCGGCTCCCATGAACAGGATGGGGTGTTTGTCTGGCTTTCTGCAGACGCACCTGCCACTTTCCAGCATTTCCTTTATCACTGCAGCAAAGTATTTAAACACTACCCACTGAACCCCATCTGTCACTGCACCCCGCCGCTGTCAGGGCCCTGCCTCCCCAAGTCTGTAGAGAAAGTCGCCCGCAAAGGCTCTGTGCCAAACAACAGGGCAAATTAAATCAAAGCGTGCTCTGGCACCCAGGGGGAAATGCTCATCAGCTTTGACTTATTGCATGGAGCACGCTTACAAGAGAGAAAGCAGCGGCTTTGTCACTGCGAGGGGCCATGAGAAATGAATTAGGGCCTGTGCTGAGAGAGGGCATGGAGGAGAATCTTTCATTCCGAGACGCTGTCCTCTCTCACCTTGCGAGAAGGAAATAATAAAAGAAGAACTTGTGGTGCCCGTCTCCGAGCTTTGACTGCGTCCCCAGCCCTCCCGGGTGGAGAAAGGAGCGAGGAGGTGGGGAGGGAAGAACTTGACAAAGAACAGAAACAAGCTGAGTTTCGTGCTACTCCCAGAGGGCTAGAAGGTGAGCAGTTGCAGCCCAGAGCGCAGGGGGGGGCCAGGGAAGATACGGGCCTGGTCCTCACCCTGCTGATCATTTCACAGCATGAACCCCTGGAGAAGTTGGCCCTGGTGCCTCCAAACTTTCACTCCAGGGTCCTCGCTGGGATGACTTCTTCCCACTTGATTTCTCATAGTCCTTATGTTCCCATGAGATAGGCATTATTTTCGCCCATTTTACAGATGAAGAACCTCCAAAAGTTTAAAGCAGTTGCTTACAGCCACGCATGTGTGTGTGGCAGGGCCAGCATTCAGCTCTGCTCTGTGATTTCAAAGCCCAGTTTGCTCCCTTTATCAAAGAATTTCTCCTCCAGCTCCAGCTCCCCAGGAGACACAGCTCATTTATTTTCCTAGGACGAGGGCGGGGCCTTTGATTTCCTAATAGATTGCTCACCTGCCTTAGCAATGGAGGTGGCACTCGCGGTGGGTCAGCCGCAGTCTACCCACCAGACACATTTGTACTTGGTGACAGCGTGGGCCACGTGGACAGCTGCTCGGGAATTTCTAATGCAGCCCTTCACAGGCAGGGATCTTGACTGCAGACAGCGTGACTCCATCTTCCAGGAGAGGACGAGCCCACGGACCATCTCTAATTAGATCCCAGGCTGGAAGGCTCGGCCTTATGCGCTGGGAGTTGGAAATGAGCAGTGGGCGTTAGCTGGTCTGGCAGAAAGGACGCCAGGGCTGCGGGACAGGTTTTCTGTATTCCGTCCTCCTCGCGGTCGTTAATCATCTTCTCTCCCTGCATCTCCACCTGTGGGTTATCACACTGTGATTGTGCGTCTCCCTCCAGTTCCCAGCTGGGCGTGGATAAAATACGTTAGGCATTGGCTTACCTGTTTGGGAAGCGTTCCGATGTTCTCGGGGGGGTTGCCGAACGGCGCCAAGTGTTTGGACAGTCCGTGCGCACGACAGTGACAGACACCCTTCACGCGTGTGACAGCCACACTGACTGTCTGGACGAATTCATTCAAAACAGTCCGACACAGTGAAGTCAACAGCTCTGTCTGAAAGCATCCAGCTCACATTACTAACCCACAGTTTTCTGTTTGTAGACGCACCATGATTTAACTGCTATAAATATTAACCACCTATTGGCTAATTTAATGTAAGTGATGCCCCCCCACCGGTCTGCCCTGGAGCATTACTGTTCCATAGGGTGGCTTGTGGGGTGGAGGGGCAGGGGATATGTAAGGATATTATGGGTATAAATTCTCCGGGCTATGTTCTTTTTTGTACAATACTGCCTTTGGAATAGATACATCTTAAATATAAACATACGTTTTAATGGGGTTAATATTGTAACGACAGTTACATTCCATGACACAAAGTTACAGGAATGGAGAAGACCCAGGGACAGGGGGAGGGCTCCATGAGGGGCTCAGATAAAAATAAAAGAAACAGGCCCTGGCCGGTTTGGCTCAGCGGTTGGAGCGCCGGCCTGTGGTCCAAAGAGACCCGGGTTCAGTTCCCGCTAAGGGCACGTACCTCGGTTGCAGTTTGTCCCCGGCCCTGGTTGGTCGTGCGGATGGCGGCCCCTCGATGTGTCCCTTTCACGTTGATGTTTCTCTCTCTCTCTTCTTCTCTCTCCCTCCCACTCTGTCTGGACAAAAAATGGAAAACTGTCCTCGGGTGAGGATAGATTAAATAAATAAATAAATAAATAAATAAATAAATAATAAAAGAAACGGAAACTGGAGATTGGAGTGTGGTGCTACTGCCGAGTCCAGCATGGAGCGTCCCTTAGTTGGTCACTCATCAGGCAACTCTGAGTACAATTAGTCAGTGAAGGAATTTGTCAAGGAAGTGGGGGTGGGGCAGGAGAGATGTTTCCCAAGAAGACCTGTGGGTGTTTTGTGAGTGGGACACTGGGGGGGGGGGGGACTGCCCTTGGGGCATTTGGTGACTCTGCTTTGCACAGAGCTCACCCTGACCCTCGACTCAAACCTACAACGTGGGTTAGCAGGCGGTCTTCTGTCAGGTGTCAGGGCAGCTCACAGCAAAGCAAATGTCATTGGAGAGAGGAGAACACAGGGTCAGAGTGCTTAGTAAACTTCTCAGTGTCCCAGCTACTTAACCGCAGAAGCCTGGCTAGAACCCAGGAAGTTGGACGTTCGTGTTCTCCCTATGACAGCATGCTGTCCCTTTGTATCACCGCAGAGACACAAAACCTTCAGTAAGCCCCTCAACAGTGTCAACTGGAAGTTGGCTACTAAGTCCGTCTTCAGATTTGAATTGTCTGTAGTTTGCATACTGAGAGTATAAAATATTTCAAAAAATTCTGTTACTCTTTGGCCAAACTGACCTGTTGTGGGTGAAGTCCTGCAGCGAAAGGTTTTGCAGCTGGGAAAACGCTTCTGCCTGAGCACGGCCCCAAGCTCAGCCGGGGCCTAGGCGCGGGCCGTGGGCACCAGGAACCTTCTGTTCCAGCTGCCCCCAACCACGGGCCGTAACCCACAGCCTGGTGGGCAAAGCGGCTGATGGGAGTCTTGTCGTTTTCTCCAAAGTCCGACTTGTGGGCCCACGGTCTTTGGGAGAGGAAATGAGCAGCTTATCTGCGAAGGCGTCATGGAGCGAGCGGACGCCCAGCAGTCAGGGGATTCGGGTTCTGTCGCTGGCTCTCCCATCTTAGCCGCGTGGGCTCCGGCTTGCTGCTCACCAGGTGCAAAAGGAAGGTGGTTCGTCACTGCATCCCTTGGCCTGGCGCCGAAACCGTCGTCCCTGCCCTGCCTCTAGACAGAGTGGGCTTTCCACCAAGAGCAGCGTCTGTCCCGAGAGATACAGCAGCTGCATTTGCCTGCCACACTGCCAACCCAGCTCTCGCCACCTTCACACGCTACCTCGTCTCTGAGCCGCTTCCCACCCTTCACGTCCAGGCGGCAGTGATGCCCGCCCCACGCGAGTGGGGCACGGCGAGCGCCGAGCGGAAAGCCGAGCCACACACGGGCGCCCGGTGTTCGTCTCCTGGCGCCCGCAGACCTGCCGCTCAGAGCCCTGCGCTAAGTGGGAACAGCTGCCCTGGCTCCAGCTTTCGCGGGGTTCGCACACTTTGAAGATGGGCAGGATAGGCAGGCGGTGCCAGGGAAGAAGGAAAACCCGGCATCCTTCCCTCTCCTTGGTGAGAACTGGTGAAATGCTTAACTGTGGTTCAGGCTGCCCACATCCGGGGCGCTGGCTCAGGCGGAGGCGGCTCTGCCTTGCCTTCTCAGATGGCAGACGGGGTCTCCGAGCCAGGATGGCACAACAGGAGGGGGAAGGCTGGCAGTTCGCTGTCTGGGGAAGAGATGGGCTGCGAGCTGCGGTAGAATAGGAGCTGCCAGTCAAGCAGAGTTAACGGAAGAGGAGCAGATAGATTTCAATGAAAGAAATGAGCATAAATATTGTGAGTGGAGGAGGGGAGAAAACAGTGAGATCATGTCTGACTAGTCACAGTGGGGAAACTTTTCAAGAACTAGAAGTCTTAAAGCTGAGACAGGTGCTGGGGTTGAATCCACTGACAGCTGTGAGTCCAGGCTTGCTCTGGCTCCGAGGCTCCAACTGGGGGTGGGGTGTCGGGGGGATACTATAGACTGGTGGCCTTCAGCCAACAGAAGCCAACCCAGGTGTGCACGGGAACTATCTGCTCCTCAACCCAGGTGTGCACGGGAGCCGTCCGCTCCTCAACCCAGGTGTGCACGGGAGCTATCTGCTCCTCAACCCAGGTGTGCACGGGAGCCGTCTTCCCCTCAACCCAGGTGTGCACGGGAGCCGTCCGCTCCTCAACCCAGGTGTGCACGGGAGCCGTCCGCTCCTCAACCCAGGTGTGCACGGGAGCTGTCTGCTCCTCAACGCAGGTGTGCATGGGAGCTCTCTGCTCCTCAACCCAGGTGTGCACGGGAGCCGTCTGCTCCTCAACGCAGGTGTGCATGGGAGCTCTCTGCTCCTCAACCCAGGTGTGCACGGGAGCCGTCCGCTCCTCAACCCAGGTGTGCACGGGAGCCGTCCGCTCCCAACCCAGGCTTGCAAGGCAGCTATCCACTCCTTTGGCTCCCCCACTGCCTCCCTGCACAACATCCAGGGAGCCAGCCCGGCCTGCACTGGCCTGAGGGACTGAGATATAATGTCCTCCGGGGTCCTCCAGGGCAGCACCAGAAGAGCCCCACAGAGTTCCTCCTCAGCACCTTCCTGATTAGTCCCACATATGCAACTGCCACCTGCCAAAGCCCTTGGCTCCTTCTCCTCCTTGTACCAGGTTCCCAGGAATTCTTTGTTCCTCTTGGTCCAAAGCCCAGGAGCACAGGCTTGGCCTGATGCTGTGCCTTGGCCCAGCCCCTGCCCGCGTCCTGCCTCTGCCTTGACTGGAGAGTGCCCGGACCGCACCTCACCTTGAGAGCAACTGCTTCCTCCATTCCCAAGCCTGCCCCTGCCATTCTCTCAAGACCTCCATCTGCTGTCTCCTGGGTTGCCACCACCTCTTGGGCTTCACCCTGATGGCAGACTCCTTCCTGGACGTGCCTCTCTTGTCCCGGCCTATCTGTCACCTTCCTCAGCTCCTCTCCAGTCCCTCCCTCCCCATCCCAGCATGCTACAGTCGGGCGGATGCAAAGGCTCTCCTTGTAGGTGCTAATCTAATGTAAAGGATGTTTATCCTAACACAGTTTATCTTCTATTTTGTGGTAGAAGCACAATGTCATCGACCACTGTGGATCCCATGGAACTAAAATTAAAGAGGACATGACATCCTCTTGATGCTGGATGGGGTTAGGTATTTGTGTAATACCTGATCCAAGCCATTCTTTCTGTCTTGCCTGGATTTTTGCAATAGTCTACTAACTTCACCCTACTGCCCCGCACTGCGCGCTGCCTCGGCCTGAGGCACAGTGTTCAGAGTGATCTTGTTCAAGTTGGACCTTTTCATGCACAGACTCCGGCAGTGGTTTTCCACCCACTCAGAGAACAAACCTGAAGGAGCTGTGGCCTCATTTCTCCCCTGCTCCAGCGACACTGTTCCTCAAATATGCCAAGCAGGTCCTGCCCCAGGGCCTTGGCACTTGCTATCACTTCATGGCCCTTCCCCAGATATCTACATGGATCACTTCCTCATTTTCTTTAGATTTTTTTTGTCTCAACTGTCAATTCAGTGGAGCTGCTCTGAGTTTCTTACATAAATTCATCTTCTTGTCACATAACTCCTACCCACTGTCCTGATCTCTTCCTTCTAAGCAGGGTCACCATCTATATGCTATTTACTTAATTATTTAATTAGTCTGTCTCCCTATTTCGAGGTATTGGCCCCCTGAGGGCAATAATTTTGTCTGTTTCGTTTACTACTCTGTCCCCAGTAACTAGAATAGTGTTTGTCTTATTAAGAGTGCTCATGTCATCTTTAACCCATGTTGACAGTTTGATGGCTATCTTGCTAGGACATTTTCTGGGCTTTTACACATATGTGCATGCAAACACACGTTCATAAACGGGATTGCTCTGCACTCAGAGTTCTGTAACTGCATTTTAAAAACTAACAATATAGCTTATAATGTTTCACCTGCTTCAGTATAGCTAGGTGGCTTTCCCTTGAGCACCGCATAGTCCAGAGTATGGCCATGTTGTAACCTATTGTGACTCATTAATGAGATCCATAGTGCTTTCTAACGTTTCACGCTTTGAAAGGCTGCTTCCCTCAATGGCCTCGGCATACAAAGGTTTGTACACATACACGAGTATTTCTGTAGGTTTGATTCCTACAATGGAATGACTTGGTCATAGGACATGTTTATTTAAACACTTTGCATTGCCACCTAGGTTGACACCCCACCCCCACCCCCAAAGGCTTTGTCAATTAGCAATCTCACCTACACCTGGGAGTGTCCATTTTTCTCAACCCTTAGTTCATAACAGATCCTGGGAGTAGTTGCATTTCTGCCAGTGTGGTAGGCAAAGATTGCACCTCATTTTAATTTGCATATCGCTCTTAATAGGGAAGTTGCCATACATATTTTTCCATGTTTTATATGTTTATTGGGTATTTCTTTTTCTTCTGTGAATTGCTTGTCAATGTTCTTCATCTGTTTGCTGTTGTGTTACTTATCATTTTTGAAATTGATTTGTGGAGTACTGTATATATAATAGATTTAACCCTTTGCTATAAATGCTGCAGATGTCCCCCTTGGTCTGTCTCTTGTCTTTCACTTTATTTTATGGACGCATTTATCATGCAACAGTTTCAGATTTGTATGTAATAAAACCTGTCAGCCTTTTCCTTTATGGCTTCATCATCTCATGTTTTGCTTAGGCAAGTTTTCACACACAGAGACACTGTGTTGTGTGTTTCTGTAAGCCATCTTAAATCCCTTAAAAAAAATAAAGGCATGACATAAAAAAATGAATGAATTAAAATAAGAAGAGTTCCTCCCAGGCACGACACATGGGAGACAGAGGCATCTTATATTTACACAGCACTTTTACTTCCCAAGTGCTTTCAACTTGATTATCTCATTACTCTGGTCGGCAATGTATCCCATAGACAGACCCGCCACAGGCTCCCCCAGGCAGCTGCGCATTGTATTTACCTCCCTTCCTTCTGCTCCACCCCAGGAGGCATGTGCAGCCCCTCTAGGTTCGGGACTGGGGCCATAGCCTTGCCCCATGGTCCCAGATCTCCCCCAGGCTCCCATTGGTCATCGGGAGGGACAGGGCCACCTGTAAGATGCCTCGGGGTGCCCCATTATGGATGAGTGGTCGTGGACCCTTTGTGGCATCATTTGCCCTGCGTTTACAATGCCCAACTATTTCATCTCGCGCAGGGGGCAGCAGGGAGGGAAGGAACTTTTCACCCCCATTTCCGTCCAAGCGCTCCAGCACTTGCCTGCTTACATACTGCCGGTCTGGGTAAAATGGCAGAACGTTACACGGAGGCCATGCACTGGAGGGGGCAAGCCCAGGCTGGCAGTCCAGAGCCGAGGCCAGCACATCAGCCCCACCGCCACGGGGGTGAGGCCAGGCACGTTAACCTCCTTCATCATACTTGTCTTCCCATTAGATCACAATAGAATGTACTCTTAACTCGCAGGAGTGTTCTTTAAATTAAATAAAATCACTTATCTGAAGCATGTTGAGTATAGTTCACACTCAAGAAAAGCCACCTGTTTTTATTAAAAGGTATAAACTTCAGAAACCCCTGGGGTGGTTGGAACGGGGTGGCTTTGGTGGGCACACCTAGGTTTACTCCTGGCTCTGCCGCGTTCCAGCGGTGTGAGCTGAGACAAACCACCTAACTTCTCCGCGGGCCGAGGTTCTTCCCAGCCCAGAGGGTGTCAGCTCCACTCTGCTTCGCTGCCAGAATGACGCGAACCTCCCCTGCCTCCTAGTAGTAGCTGGGTGCCACCAGTTACGATTCTTTTCTTATGAACACCTGCCCTGTGAGCTGAAGGGAATACAGTGTCCAGAACTGGGGACCAGGGAATTTATAAAAAGCTAGGTGAGAAGGAGGACACAGGACAGGTGAGGGGGAGAGAAAGAACGAAACAGAAGTTAAGAATACTGGGTGCTGCCCTGCCTGTGTGGCTCAGTGGCTGAGCGTCGACCCTGCACCAAGAGGTCGCCGGTTCGATTCCCGGTCAGGGCACATGCCTGATTGTGGGACCCATCTCCAGTGGGGGGCATGCAGGAGGCGGCCAATCCATGTTCTCTCTCATCGATGTTTCTATCTCTCTCTAAAAATCAATAAAGAAAAAGTATTTTAAAAACGGAATGGTGGTTGATGATGGCCCCCATGGACAGAGTCCTGTGGCGCACTGAGCATTTCACCTGCAATGACTCTTCAGTGCTAATACCAGCTGGAATGATGAATGTATTGTTAGTATCTCCACTTACATATGAGGAAACTGAGGCAGGGGGTTGTGCAAAAAGCCCAGAGTAACACACCCAGGACTCTCGTCAAATCCGTGGGTGCAGCTGTGGCTCTTCACCACCCAGGAACACTGTTGAGACTCTCTGCCTGCCCTGGCTCAGGGATCCTGGAAATAAAACCTCAGACCAGTCCATCTGCTGAGCCTTACTTAGGGCCCAGACAGAGAGGGGAAGCCGATGCCGGGCCTGCAGCTCACACCCTGCACCGGGAGGCCCACCGGACACAGGACCAGGTGGACACACTGTACCAGGACAAGGACTCAGCAACTGGCTCCTTCCCGTCTCGGTCTTCATGGGTTGATGCCCACCCCAAGGAACATTGAGGCCCCACACTGCTTCCTTACCCAGTCTCCCAGGAAGGCACAGACTCCCCGGGGCCACGGGGCCAGGGTGCAGGCCTGGCCGCCATCCCTCTTGTTGTCCACCCAGTGTGTGTGCTCCGGGTCTGGCTAGCCTTGGCCACCATGGCCTCGTCATCACAGCCACAGAAGAACATGTGCCCGAGCTAAGGTCACTGTAGCTAAAACATGACATGCACCCAGGGATACCTGGGGTGAGCTAGAAACTGAATCTCACCCTCCATTTAAATATCATTTCACGCAAGGGTCATCTATCAGGGCCGGACAGAAGCCACACATAATGTGAAGAGAGGCGTTTAATCTGTTCTTCTGAGGTGGCAGCATGAGCTAAGTTTTAATATAGAAACCCTGAAGACCAGAATGATTGTGTGATTTGAATGAGATTTTATGGCTATTTGGACATGGTGGTGGAAAGAGAATCCAGGTGCCCTAGATCTATCTGAGCGAAGACTTCTGCATTTCTGGTTTTCGTTGGTAATATAGATCTAATATGTTCATGACAGTTTGGGGTCAGATGGGAAGAGTTACAGAGAGGAGGGGTGCAGATGGATTATGACTACCTGTTCGGAATGTAATGGTTGGATGACTTAGGTAACCTCTGGACAAAAGAAGTCCATTAGAAACAAGTGATCATGTCAGTGCAAACACAGGGGGCTGTTACTTCTCATTAAGGAAGGTTGGCACATTAAATTGTGATGAAAACACCCAACACCCATGCTCAGGTAGCACCAGAGAAAGATGGGAGCACCCACATTTGTTATACTTTTCATACGCCCCCACTTTGTAACAGGGCAAGCAGCATGTGGTACGTATGCACTGTATTTCCTGTCCCTGGAGTATCGAGATCAAAGCAGTTTGCCTGCGAAAGCTCATTTAGTCTCATAGCAGAGATTCAGCAGATCAAAGATGAGACATACAGTCCGGAAGAGCAAATCAATTAATTTGAAAAACACAGTGTAATATATTATAGCTGGTTACTTAGATGCTGCTGCTAAATATTGTAAAGATCATTGGAAGACACATTATCATTTAGATACATACATTTCTCACCCTTTGGTTACACCGCTCTCCTTAAATCACTAGAATTTACGTAATCTTGCTCACTCAGATTTTCTTTGCCCGTGTTCAATGGGTTTCAAATACACACCTCTTGAGCATGTTTCTTGGATCAATCTTTCATCTGAACTTTGCCCAGATGCCTGTATTTTTTCTGTACTTGAAAACTCATGGAATCTTTTCTTTATGATTTTGCCATGTTAAATGAAAAGGCATTTCCTTGAGTTCTAGAGGTCATATTATTCCAGGAAGAATATGTTGAGGGCTTACATTGTGCAAAGATGAATTTTATTAAATAATTCATGATCAAAACTATATTCCAGAAGCAAAACAGCAAACAGGAATGCATGTGGTGGGAGGGGATGGGGGGCAGGGTGGAGGAGCCGGCCGTCGGAGGTCTTTCTATTCTCCCTCCTCACCCAGATTCTCAAACTGATTCCTCCTTAGCCAGTATGTTCAGTACATACATATTCAAGCCTGGGCATACTCAAAACAACTCTGCAGTTTCTAAGCAGTGTTCTGGATTTTTGGTCAGTTTATGGTTTTCAAAAAAAATCATGATTAGTGTATGATTTTCAGAAAATCCCCATGGGAAACTATACCAATCGTACCATATCTATGAAGTCCATGCGTGTGTCTTCTTCAATATTCAGGAAGGAAAGGTAGTCATACACTTCCCCAAGAATACTCCGTTCCTCTGTCTCTATTGGTACAAGGCTCCTAGAAGTCAGAAACTGGGTCTTTGACTCTTAGCACATGTGTTCACACCTACACTGTTACCAAGTTCTGAGTCTAATAAATATTTTTTGAGGGCTTACATTGTGCAAAGGTCTGTGCCAGTGTGGAGAAGGAGAGAGAGGAACATAAATTATCCAGACTGTGTTAGGTCTGCATGGCAGCTGGAAATACTTCCAACAAGGTGTGCCTTATAAGGTCAAGTTTTGGAGTCCTCTGTTTTCCTTAACAATTACAAACTCAAAGAAGTGCCAGTTACAAGCACGTTACTTTCTCATTTTAATCGATGCCACAGGCATGCAAAGTAGAGAATACTGTTATTTTTCTAAAGAATTCAGACCCCCTGAATAGTTTAATAAAAATGTAATAGTACTCATATAATAATGAACACCTTCTACATCATGTTTTATTTTTGCTTTAGAAATTGGCTTTGGGTTTTGCTTGGTGAGAAGAGACTGCCCATATGTTTGATGTTTGGGGTCAGTTGATGGTTGTGATTACCAATTTAGGTGTGTGTGTAAGTATGTGTTTGTGTGTGTTTGGGATGGAGAGATGAGTTTGTGTTCAACTTGCATTGAGCAAATGCTATTTTCATAGTGCGCACACACACACACACACACTCACGAATCCAGTTTGCTTAAAGGACAGTGATATTTGGAATGTCATCTGTAGCAGAAAATAAATAATGGTGACTCTGGGTCAGGGGTCTGATGAAGGTCAGAGAAAGCTAGCGACATCCCTCCGTGACCTGAAGTGATCATCCAGGCGTGGTCAGTCATGATGGCTCATCCTCAGACACAATGGAAGGATCACCAGAATCCGCATTCCTCCGAATGCCTTTATCCCCCGCGCTCCAGAGCAAGGTCAGGACGAAGCTGGGGGAGGCTGAGGTGGTAGGGAACCTGAAGGCAGACTCCATGTGTCCAGTTTCCCCGAATGTACGAACGGCTGCTGTGTGAGGCAGAGGGGCAAACTCAGGGGAGAAGACATGATACTGTTCTGCAGCCATGAAGCTGAGGACCATACAACAGAATAACAATAAAATAAGGAAAAAGCTACAGTTTCACACGCTTGAAAATAAGTCTTTGACTTAGACTGACGTCCCATTGCTGATCGAGAGATCTGGAGAGAGAGAGAGGCTGATACTAGTGATTTTATTTTTAAAATTAGTGTTCAAAGGCAATGAGACCTTCCCCTTGTATTTCAGTGGAAACAAAAGAGACAGCTCGAGCCGGCAGGTTGGCATGTTCCTGGGCCGGGAGACCACTGCTCCCTCTATCCTACTGACGGTGCACATCACACAATATTTCAGTAGCATGTGGCACTTCTCGGTGTAGACGCGTATTAATAAAATATCAGCGACAAGTTTCATCTAACCTGGCAGATGTTTATGCAGGTATTTTAACAGGCCAGGATTATCCAAAGACTGCACAGCTCATCAATGATGTGGTAGGCAGGGCTGGAATCGGGAGTTCTGACCTCGGATTTAGTGTTCTCTGGATCACAGGAACTGTCCGGAGACTACCAGGACAAGGCTGCTGGGCAAGGAGGGGTGACAGCATGGCCACTGTGATGATCTGGGGGTCCTGCCGAACAGCACTTAAAAAGTGTCCCTGAAATCTAATTGCTGAGGACCAAACCCTGCAAACATGTCTGAGGGATGTGTGATTTACTTCCTCAGGGATTTGTTCTTCTTCTTTTAAAAAAAAAAATATATATATATATATGTTTTATTGATTGTTTTAGAGAGAGAGGAAGGGAGAGATAGGTAGAAATATCAATGTGACAGAATCATCGATCGGCTGCCTCCTGCACGCCCCCTACTGGGGATTGAGCCCGAAACCTGGGCCTGTGCCCTGACCGGGAATCAAACTGGGTCCTCTCAGTCCGCGGGACGATGCTCAGTCCACTGAGCCACACCGGCTGGGCAGGGATTTGTTCATTTTTTTTTTTTAATCCTCACCCGAGGACATTTTTCCATTTTTTGTTCAGGTAGAGTGGGAGGGAGAGAGAGGAACAGAGAGAGAGAGAGAAACATCGATGTGAAAGGAACACATCGAGTGGCTGCCACCCGCACAACCGACCAGGGCCCGGGACAAACTGCAACCGAGGTACGTACCCTTAGCGGGAACCGAACCCGGGTCTCTCAGGACCGCAGGCCGACGCTCTAACCGCTGAACCAAACCGGCCAGGGCGGGATTTGTTCTTTTTAAATCCACTTTGCTGAGCTCTAGTTTACGTACGATGACATTCACACATTTTAAGGTGGATGGCTTTTGATAAGTTGTACGGTCACGTAACGACCACCTCCATCACGACGAAGAACCTTTCCCATCTATCTAGAAGGTTCCTTCAAGCTCTGTGCAGTGTCTTCTCTTCTCAGCACCCAGCCCAGCAACCATGGTTACGGCTTCTGTAACTACCACACTGTTATCGCACAGACAAAGTCAGACAGTGTGCACATCTCTGGATGAGGCGTCTGTCACTTAGCATGAGTCTGTGAGATTCACCCTTGTGGTCGCGCGTAGCAGAACTTGCATTATTGTATCATACTATTTGATTAATTTATCTATTCAAGGACACAGATTATTTCTAGTTTCCGGCTATTATGACTACAACTAGCATGGACATTTGTATACATGTTTTTAATGGATATGTATTTTTAATTTCATTGGATAAATACCAAGGATGACAATGGTCACCTCGCATGTTAAGTGCATGCTAAACTTTATAACATATATCAAGACAGTTTTCAAAATTTGTTGAATCAATGTAACAAAAATACAGGAGCCTTTCATTAGATCTACATCCTAGCTGTTTGAAAGTGTCATTTTTTAAAGTGTTAAAATTAATCAATTTTCCCATTTAAGTGTATACAATTCATTTTTTATATATTCACAGAACAGTTAAATATCAATTATTTTCTTATGCAATACACTGTTAGAAAAAATTTATTTTATCACCCTCCAAAAGAAACATGTATCCTTTATTTTTATTTTTACTTTTTCCAGCATCCAAAATATTTTTAATAACAAGGTGGGATCTGGCGTTAGTTTCTGGAGCGGTGGCTGGCTCTTTGGCCTCTTGTGTGCTCGAACTTCCAGCCTTTGGATGGCAGGTAGGGTGTGGTGGACTGGGAGGGGCTCCTGGGGCCTTATCGAAATGCCTGTCCACCTTCGGTCCATGCCAGGACCAGAAACAAGACGGTGCCACAGCCCCGGGGGGAGTCCAGGGCAGCTGGTCCAAGGGGAAGATCTTGCCCCCAGCCTGGAGGATGTGGCTGCTCACAGGAAGGGCACACACCTTCAGCTTGGGCACCTCCTGGACACACACGTCCTGGAATATAGTCCCTGCAACCACAGTGGTTTTGCCCTCCTGGCCAGGAAGCTTCATCTTCCAGATCGTCTGGGAAAGGGGCAGAGGTGGCCAGTTGGTGCCACTCAGGAGCAGCCTCTTCTGCACCTCTTGGTTGAAGGTGGAGTTGGTTCATCTGGCCAGACACCTGCACAGCTCGACCAACAGCCGAGGTAGACGTCCTGGCTCTCGGGCTCCGGGCACTGAACCTTTTGGTGTGGTGGATGCTGGCTCTCATGGTGGTGCCTTCTGCTCCATCCTTTGGAAGTCATTCTCCAGCTCACCCTCCCTTTAGCTGCTCTCAGTCCTAGGCAAATGCTCTTGTACTTCCTGTCCTTACAGAATTGCCTGTTTGGTATATTTTATATAAAGGGCATCGTAGAATATGTGATCTCTTGTCATTGTCTTCATTGAATTAGCGTGATGTTCTCAGGGTTCATTGATGTTGTAGCACGTATCAGCACTTCATTTCTCTTTATGATCAAATAACACTGTGTTGCATTGCTGTACACATTTTATTTATCCATTCATCGGTTTATGGACATTTGGATTGTTTCCTCTTTATAGCTATTGTCAACAATACTGCTATGATGATCCATGTGCAAGCTTTTGTATGGATATGATATATTCATTTCTCTTAGTTTTGTACAAGAGTGGGCTTGCGGGTCCTATGGTAGCCTGATGTTTCCCCCTTTGAGACACTACCAGAGTGTTTTCCAAGGTTCTGCCCCGTTTCCTTCTACAGCAGTATCTGAGGATTCCAGTTTTTTGATAGGCACACCAACACTTAATATTATTAATCTTTTTTTATTATTATTATTACAGTGGGTGTGAAGTGTTATCTTATTGTGGCTATGATTTGCATTTCCCTCATGGCTAATGAGGTGACTTTTTTTGATGTGCTTCTTGGCCATTTGTGTATCTTCTTTTGATACATGTCTAATTAGGATCTTTGCCCATTTGTAATTTGTCTTTTTTTAATGAGTTGTAAGAGTTCTTTATCTTTTCTGTATATGAATACCTTATCAGATTTATCATTTGCAAGTATTTTATCTCATTCTGTGGGTTCTATTTTAACTTTTTTCATGGTGTTCTCTTAGATTAATAATTTAAAGTTTTAAATATTGATGAAGTCTAATTTATGTAATTTTATTTTATTGCTTGTTCTTTTCGTGTCATATATAAGAAAGCATTGCCTAATTCATTAGGATTAACTCCTATGTTTTTTTTTTTCTAAGAGTTTTAGTTCTTACATTACCCTTTTTGAGTTAATTTTTATATATGATGTATGATAGCGTCCAACTTTATCCTTTTGTGTGTGGCTGTGAAGTTGTTCCTGCACCATTGGTGTAAAAAAATTATTTCCCCTATGAACTGTTTTGAGACATTTGTCAAAAATGAATTAACCAAAATGTGAGGGTTTGCTTCTGGACTCTCAGATCTATTCTCTTGGTCTGTACAGATGTTAATATTATCTATCTATACTGATGTTAATATTAGCACCACACTGTCTCAATTACTATGGCTTTGTATGAGTTTTGAAATTTGTAAATTTGAATTCTCCAACTGTGCTATTCTTTTTCAATATCAGTTTGGCTATATTGTGACTTCTTTAAGTACCATATGAAATTTATGCCTGGCCTGTATGGCTCAGTGGTTGAGCATCAATCCATGCACCAACAGGTCGCCAGTTCGATTCCCAGTCAGGGACATGCCCCGGTTGTGAGCCAAATCCCCACTGGGGTGCATGCAGGAGGCGGCCAATCAATATTCTCTCTGATTGGTATTTCTATCTCTCTCATCGATGTTTCTATCTCTCTCCCTTTCCCTTCCTTTTTCTCCAAAAATCAATAAAGAAAAAAATTTTTTTTAAGAAATTTAATATTAGCTTGTCAATTTCAGCAGTGAAACTATTTCAGATTTTAATAGCAATTTCATTGAAACTATGAGTATGGATCAATCTGGGGAATATTGCCATTTTAAGCTTTCCAATTAATGAACATGTAATGTCTTCTCAATTATCTAGATTTTCATTAATAACTTTCAACAGTACTTTGTAGCTTTCAGAAAATGGGTTTTATACTCTTTTATTAAATTTATTACTAAGTATTTTATTCTTTTTATGCTATTGTGAATAAAATTGTATTTGCGATTTCATTTTCAAATTGTTCATTGAAAGTGTATAAAAATGCATTTTTACATATTGACCCTGTATCCTGTAATACTGCTGAACACATTTATTAGTTCTAATAGTTTTTAGTAAATTCCTTAGGCTTTATTATGTATTTACGAACATGCCTCTGTGAATAGAGATAGCTTTAATTCTTCCTTCCCAAACTCAATGCTTTTTATTTCAGTTTTTAACCTATTTTCCCTGGCCAGGACCCACAGTACAACGTTAACTAGAACCAGCTGACAGTGAGCATTCGTGCCTTGTTCCTGATATTCGTGGCGAAGCTTTCAGTCTCCCACCGTTAAGTCTGATGCCAACTATGGGTGGTTTTGTAGATTCACTTTATCAAGTTGAAGAAGTTTTCTTCTATCCATAGTTGTTAAATACACACACACACACACACACATATATATTGAATTTTTTTCTTTATCGACTTTAGAGAGAGAGGGAGAGAGAGATAGAAACATCAGTGAGACAGAACATTGATTGGCCACCTCCTGCATGCCCCCCACTGGGGGTCGAGCCCACAACCTGAGCATGTTTTGCTACCGGGAATTGAACCGGTGACTTCTTGGTGCGTGAGTTGATGCTCAACCACTGAGCCACACTGGCCAGGCAGTTGTTGAACATATTTATCAGAAAGGAATGTTGAATTTTGTCAAATGCTATTTCTGATTTACTAAGATGATTTTTTGGGGTATGTTATCTTGTTGATATGATGTATTACATTAATTATCTGCAGATGTTGAATCAATCATGCAGTTCTAGTATTAATGCCATTTGGTCATACTGTATAATCATCTTTACATGTTCTTGGATTTCCTTTGCTGGTATTTTTGTTGAGGACTTCCACATTCATAATTAGAAGAGATAATGGTCTATGGTTTTATTGTATCTTTTTCTGGTTTAGGGATTGGGGTAATGCTGGCCTCACACAATGACTTAGGACATGTTCTCTCTCTCTTTTTTCCATTTTTTGAAGAATTTATAAATAATTAAATTAATTTTCTTTAAATTTTTGTTATAATCAACAGTGAAGGCATCTCAGTGTGGGCTTCCTTTGGTTACTAATTTAATCTCTTTACTTGTTGTGAGTCTATCTATTACAAGTTCTTAATTGTTCATGAGTCAGTTTTAGTAGTTTGTATCTTCAGTGAATTTGTCCATTTCACCTGAGTTATCCAGTTCATGGGCATATACATATTCATAGTATTCCTTTATAATATTTTTTTCTTGAAAGATTGGCAATGATGTCTCCTGTTTCATTCCTGATTTCAATGATTTGAGCCCTTTTTCTTTATTTTCTTGGTCACTTTTTCTAAAGGCTCGTCAAGGAAACATCTTCGGTTTTGTTGTTTCTCTATTGCTTTGTAGTCTCTATATCCTTAATGTCTGCAATATCCTCTCTTATTTCTTTTCTTCTGCTCGCTGTAGGGTTAGTTTACTCTTCTTTTTCTAGTATCTTAACACATTGTTGACCGGCAGTTCTACGCAGAAGTTATCTCATATCACCGGCTATTTTTTTGTAATTGAGTATGAAAGTGAAACAATCTAAATAAACTTAAGTATATTTATACGTAATGAATTTAAATGAAACTTTGTATATATCTGCTACATATTATATTTTATACATATTACATATTTTAGTAACTTTTTTTGGTGTGGTGCACTGTATAGCAATCACCTACGTGTAATGGTACAAACATGTTTTGCAAATATATCTGGTTTCAATGAGCTTTCCTTTTGAAACACACACTTTATACGTTCTAGTTGGATATTTTTTATACCAGTGACTATTTTTTCTAAAAACGTGGTTTTTTAGTTGCCCCGAAAGCCTAAAAGGTGAATCCATGTAAAGAGCTCTTTTAGAAGGACCAGAAGTCTTAGGTTCTGAGCTGTGCTCATTTGAACAACAGATATCCATGCCCTAGCTACTTCAAGTAGAAATTTTTTGTATCTTATTTTATTTTGTCTATTGTAATTACAGTAAAGTTTGAATGCACTGAATAAAGTGCATTCTACTTTTTTAGGCCACTTTATACTTTTTCGAAAGATACTGCTGTTTGTCCAATATTGGTCTTCTCGATCGACTCCTTTCGTGTATTTGTTGTGGTCTAATGTGCACGCAGGTTTAACTGTATCTTCCGTAGAATTTCCTTTTCGCCTTCCAGTTGTTTTCACAGAGGCATCGTAGAGAGTTGATATCATACTCACTAGTCTTTTATCTTTCCATGATGTAAGGACAATGGGTCTTTTCCGTAAAAATGTCATTTCCCCTCTCTGAAGATTATTTAACTTACCTTTTAGTACCTTTGGCAAGCCCTGGTTTTCTCTTACGGTAGCACAGATTAATGTTTTATTTTCTAATAATATTTCAGCTGTAGAAACGCTGTTGTAGTGATTATCTTGTTATACATGATGCCAAGAATCAGATATGGATCTAAGACAGATAATATGGTTTCTTGCAGTCTTTTGCCTTCACCCAAATACATCTCGAAGTTGCAGATGTATCCACTCTCGCGTTCACAAAGCATTCTCACTAAAATCCCATATTTTATTATGTTTACCGGATTATATGTTCTGCAACTGATATGTCCTCTATATGGTATCATTGCTTCATCTAGGGATAACTCCTGCTTAGGTACATACAAAGACTGAAATTTTGGAAGAAAGTAATCCAAAAGAGGCCTAATTTTATACAGTCTGTCTTCTTTAGATATTGTGAATTGTCACTAAGATGGAAAAATGTATGAATTTGCTCGAACCTCATTCTGGAAACACGAGTTAACTCATAAGTGGTCAACAATGTGTTAAGGTGGAAGTTTAGGTTACTGATTTGCAGTGTTCTTTATTTTAATATAGACATTTTCAACTATAAATGTTTCTGTAAGTACTGCTTTAACACCATCCCATACATTTTTATCTTCATTTTAATTCATCTCAAAGTTTTTTCTAATTTTTCTTTGATCCATTGGCTGTTTAGGAGGAGATTGTTTAATGTTCACATATTTATGAATTTCCCCAATTTCTTTTCGTTACTGACTTCTGATTTCTACCCCTTGTGATCAGAGAACATACTTTTTGTGATTTTAGTTCTTGTAAATTTATTGAGGCTTTCTTTATGGACTAGCATATGGCTTATTTTGGAAAATATTCCCTGTGCCAAGGATGTGTATTGGGTGGAGTATTTATTGGATGGTGTAGTCTATGCCAGTCTTAAAATGTGTGCCACTCAAGTGAGTGTTAAGGACTATTCATTGTGATTTCAATTTACATTTTTCTGCTGAACAATAATGTTGAATATGTTTTCATGTTTTAGGAGCCATCTAAGAATTTTTTTTAATAACATTTTTTCAAGTTGTTGCCCATTTATATGTAAAATGTATGTTTTTATTACTGTTATACATATATACATTTGAGATACATGCCTTTGCCCCATACACATGTTTTGAAAAGATTTTTTAAGTTCTTTGACTTATTTTTTCATTTTCCTAAGATATCTTCTGAAGAACTAAATATTTTACTTTTTTTTTTTTTTTTTATCCTCACCCGAGGATATTTTTCCATTTTTTGTACAGATAGAGTGGGAGGAAGAGAGAGAGAGAGAGAAACATCGACGTGAAGGGACACATCGAGTGGCTGCCACCCGCACGACCAACCAGGGCCGGGGACAAACTGCAACCGAAGTATGTGCCCTTAGCGGGAACCGAACCCGGGTCTCTCCGGACCGCAGGCCGACGCTCTAACCGCTGAGCCAAATATTTTACTAAATATTTTACTTTTGATGAAACCCAAATAATCAAATATTTCATGTATATATAGCTTTTATAATAAGTCTAAAGATCTTTGTCCCACACCAAGGTCATGTAGATGTCCTCCTATGTCTTCTTCAAGATATTTTAAAACTTAGCTTTTATGTTTAGAAGTACAATCCATTTGACTTAATTTTGTATATGATGTAAAGGGGGGTACACATTATTCTTCATTGTTTTGGTTTGGCTGTCCAGTTTTCCAGGACATTGTTGAGCAGACCCTCCTGTCACACACTGACTTTGTGTGACTTTGTCAAAAAGCTACTGAGCATATATGTGTGGTTATTTGGGGAGTTACTATTCTCATCCATCACTCTATATATCTGTCTTTAGAATTTTACCACAATTTCCTGATTATTGAAATTTTATATTATACCTCAAATGAGATAAATCATCCAAGTGTATTTCATTCTTTTCATATTTTTGGCTGTTCTAGGTAATTTTCTTTTTATATATATTTTACAGTAAGCTTGTCAATTTCTTTTATAAAACTGCTTTTTATTAGAATTTGTTCTGAAAGAGCTAATATAGCAGACCCAAGACAGCTACCTTTGAAAAGAAAGATCTGCTTGCAAGGTTGGCCTTTAGGTGGTATCTAGGAACTTGTTCGGTGTACTGTCGCTGACATCTATGTAAATGTCTCTCTGATGAGGGGGTTCACTCTGCCTATACTGTCTGTACCACGTGGTCTATGCCACACACCTGCTTTCCTTCTGGGAGCCTGGAATTTTGATACCCCCCAGGCAGAGGGCACCTACATGACCAGCCCCAATTAAACCTCGGGCACTTCTTAGGCAGAAACATCCCTCACATGGTGCTGCATTTTCATTGCAGGAGGGAGACTGGGTTCTCTGTGACCCCTCATGGGAGGGAGAGAGCATGCAGAAACCTCGTATGGATTCCTCCGGACTCCACCTGGGCCTTCGTCTCTTAGAATTCAGCTGTGTGTCCTTACTGTGCTTCGGTACGAAATCTCAGTCATGAGCCCAACCGTAGGCTGAGTCCCATGGATTCTGCTAGTGGGTGTCTGAGTGTGTGATGGTCTTAGGGACCCCGACACATTATACTGTTCCAACATGTTGTTGCTAAGACATAGCAATACAATTGATTTTTATATGTTGACCTTGTATTGCATGACCTTGATAACTTTACTCATTAATTCTAGCAAGTCTTGTAGATTTTTCATGTTTCTACCCAGGCAATGACATCATCTGTGAGTAAAGATGATTTTACTTCTTCTTTTCTAATCTGTAATCCCTTTTATTTTTGTCTGTATCATGTGGCCCCAGCTGGGTCTCCTGTGCAACGGAAGTGATGAGTATGCATTCTTGCCTTGTTTCTCATCGAAGGTGGAAGACATCCATTATCGCATTATTTATTTATTACTTATTTTCTCAACTGACTTATGACCCAATGACTTTATCATTGCTTCTTACTCTTCTAAGACCATATTTCCCCAGAATAGGACATAAAACCACAGCACATACTGTGTGGGTAACAGGTGACCACAGATTGAAAGAGGATCAACATTGATGAGGATAAAAAGAGTTGAAAGGTAATATTGTGGTATCTAAAGAACTACTTAACATCTTTTATAGTTTTTTTCTCTACCTTGCTTTTTTTCTTTTTTACTTTTACATCTCTTAGTCCAATGCCTGACATAGTAGGTTTCCCCAGAAAATGAAATAAGTTTTTAGAATATTTGAGTCAAAAGTCAATCACTACAAAGGATTATTATTAAATATCTCATCAGATGCCAAACTATACTTGTTAATGTAATATCAAATGCATTATGTTTTTAAGAAACCTCAATAGATTTAATTTTTTATTTTATTTTATTTTATTTTTTAAATTAATTTTTGTTACAGATGTTTCTCCTTTTCCCCCCACTGATTCTCTTCTCCCCTCCCTCCCCACCCTGTCCCCACCTTGATTGTCCATGTCCATTGTTCATACATACATCAAATGCATTATTTTTAAGGATATGTTCTGAAGTAGTTCCAGGGAAAATGATGTAATGCCTGGGATGTAGTTTCAAATATTCCAGCAAACAGAAATAGAAACTAAAATGAGATTGTCAGAATATTGATAAGTGTAAAGGCTAGAGGCTATGTTTATCGTACTTAAAACATCTTTTGAAAAAGTCAATTCCCACCCTGGCCAGTGTGGTGCATTTAGCTGGAGCGTTGAAAAGTGCACTGAAAAGTTGGCGGGTTCAGTTCCCAGTCAGGACATGGACCCAGTTTGCAGATTCCATCCCTGGTCGGGCGTGTTCCGAAGGCAAGGGATCAAGCTTTCCCCACACAGCAATGCTTCTCTCTTTGTCTCTCTCTGCCTGTCCCTCTCCCGTCCTCTCTCTCTAAAACATTAATAAACATTATATCTCTCAATCCCCTTACCTAGAGTTTTGAAACAAATAGGTAATTCTGATTTGGGAACTTTTGTTTCCTTAGTTGTAAGAAAAGAAAAGCACATTTGCCAATTAGTTTTTATAGCAGATTGTGGAATGCTGTAAAGGAGATCGGTACTGACAAATCATCCAACAGTCATGGAAAGAGGAGCGAGGCTAAGGAAGGGCAGTCTCCTCTCATTTCTCATCTACCTCAGCTCACACTCGCCGCTCAGCTCCCTGCCGTCTGGCTTCTGAACTCACTGCTGCACTCGGGTCGTCAGACCACGGGCCTCTGCTGTAAATCTAACAGGCGCGGCGCCTGTCTACCTCTTTTTGTATTGTTTCCTGACTGCCCGCTATTCTTCTCGGATTTCTGTTCCCTAGCTTGGCCTCTGTGCTACTTGGCTCGTACGGTGAAAGAGCCCATCCCTGACTTAGTGGAGTAAACTAGCCATCTGATCATTCTCAGATACCTTGGTCAAGTGTTTGGACAGAGCACAGTGGGGGCAGCTTTTCTTTGCTCCACGATGTTTGGGGCCTCACCTGGGGAGACCGAAGGTTGGGTACTGGACAGGGAGGTGGAATCGTGCGGGGGCATCTCCACTCTCCTGGGGAAGGGCAGATGCTGGCCTGTGGCTGAGACCTCTGCGCGGCTGCCAGCCAGACACCTACACGTGGTCTCTGCGTGGGGGTGTTCGGGCTTTCTCACATCTAGGTGGCTGGGTGCCTAGCAAACAGGCAAAGCTGTGGCCCAAGGGGAGGACCAGAGACTCCAGCTCCCGGGGAGCGGACTGTTCAGGGCATTGTGGCCTGGAGACACCGCTCAGAGATCCTGGAAAACTGAATCCACCGTGGCCTCACGTCCCTCTCTGGAGCCCCTCAACCCACGCCAACGCGCTTGTCTGCTTACTGCGTACGTGACAGTAACCTCCAGGGTGGGCGTGACGTGGGCCCCTCACCTTCCACTCTGCACTGTCTTCTTCCGACTCGCCGAGCCCCCGGGGCACTCCCCACGTGACTGCAGTGACCAGCGTAACGAGCCCATCCGTAGGGCGCAGACTTCGCTCCTGAGCTCCACATCTAACTACGCACGAGGCAGCCTGTTTTAATGCCCTACAGACGCTTGAAGCACTCGTTTCCTGTGTTCATTATCACAGGAAAACCTACCTGTGCGGTTGCCTTAGAAAATGTAAGTTACCTTAGATTCCTTTATTTTTTCCACACATCTTCTCAATCATTTCCAGCCCAAGTTCTAGAAGGGTTTCCAGTCCTTCTAAAGAACCTTCCAATATATTAATTGATCTCTGTCTTCACGGCCGTGGTCTACTTGAGGCACATAATCTCTCTCACTGAGATCACCGCCTACTGATCTTTTTGTCTTTGGCTTATGCTCCACGCCATCCTGCCTTGTGCTGCTAGAGGGCGCTGTCGATCACATCTAGCTGATTAAGTTACTCTCTTGCTCAAATTTTGCAAATGGTTTCCATGCTTCTCAAGAATATCCTAAAGTCCTTTGCTTGTCATAGTTCAATACCTGCCCACGTGTCCACACTTGATGCTCACCACTCATTCCACGGTGGCAGTTTAACCCCAGGACTAACAAATCACTTATAAACGGCTCTTAAAACACTGTATTGTTTTATGCCTCTGAGCCTTTGCACATGCTAGTCCACTTGCCTGAAATCCTTTCCCCCTCATCTTCCAAGCTTTCTGTTTATATTTGACCTTTTAAAATCTCAATTTCAGTGTTACCTCTTCTATGAATATTTTTCTGGCAAGTACCTCCTTTGCCCCCACACAGGCCCACGCCCACCAAAATTATCAATGGCAAGAACTCAGTGGACGTAATACTCTGCCTTCATGGTTTCCTCTGTGTCTTCGATATAAAATACCACCGCGTATTATCATGGTTGTGTTATGTCACTCTCTGTAGGCTGTGAGCCCCCTAATGTGAGCCTCAGTCATCTCTAGGTATCAATTCTATCAACAAATAATGGCTAGTAGCTCCTGCTACATGCCAGTCACTGTTGTTGAAATGGGTGCCATGGTAACGGGACTTCATCGTAGTCCATCTCTCGCTCATGGTAGGGATTCAGAACATCTGTTTTGAACATTTCAATACATAAACGATGAGCCATTGTAAGGACTCACTAAGAGTTATTTAATGGTTGATGAGGACAAAGCACCTCTGTGGAGCTCTGCTGGGCTCCTTAGAGAAGAAGTCCTTCTGTGTACACAGAGCAGACGCTGTGGTCCACCAGTTTACATAGTGCAAGTACGTAAATTTGAAGTGTGCTGCTAAAGCTCCCTTGATTTACCTTCAAGGTTATTAGTGTCTGTATTCCAAAGAAAGCAGAGTAATCTGGCATTCCGAAAAGCCAGGCATCTCCACCAGACACCTGCTGTCCACGTGACCTGCCCAGGAGGAGCTTGCCAGGAGGAGCTAGCCTGCCCTGCGCAGCTCCGACAGTCTTCCCTTGGTGGGTTCTCTTGGGATTCGTCTCCATTTCCTTCTGGTTATTTAGGCCCCACCCACATTTCAAAGCAGCAGGTGTGACTTGCTCACCATTCCATGGAGTCAGCTGTCATTGCCCACGAGCTACAAGTCTCTGGAGAAAAGTCATGCCCTAGGCAAATAGCATAACTTCACTTTGAGCAACTTTTATCTCTCTTTTCTTTTTGGCCTCTATTGTATCGTATTGTAGACATTTTTTATAACGGGCATAAATCTTTATTTAATTTTATTTACAATGTGCTGCTTTAAAAGCCCACAGTGTGGGTCACTCCTTTAGTTACTGGATTCTGCTCACAGCTGTGAGAGAGCAGCCCTGAGTGTGACCAGTGGTAATTTCGACCACGGCCACGTTTCGATTGGTTAGACTGTCTGAGCCCACTGAATCCACACACCAGTTCCTGGAGCATAATCCCAAGTCTGAGGGGCAGGGACTCTTCTTAAAGAGAAGCAACATCACCACTTTTCTCAGTATATGTTTGTGTTGAAGTAAATATCTGGCAGTGTCTAGGTAAATACATTCTGTGCATACTAAGGCATAATATATTCCCCCAAAAGGAAAGTAATTGCAAAATATATATTATACCTTTTCCACAATTCTACTTATGTAAGTAACACAGAAACATTGGTTCATTTTCGATCGGGGCTGTTTATTGTGTCCCAATAGATGATTGAGGTCTTCGCCCTCTCATTGGGCACTGACTTTGGAAAACCTTCTCTCATGAATAGAGCCCCAGCCTATTCTTATTAGAACCCTGGACATAGAGATGTCTGCGGCCCAGAGATAACCTGCAAAGCCCGGATGCAGGGCACGGAGCATGGAACCCAGAGCCCTGGGCAGCAAGTGTCCCTCACGCACAGGCCACGCACGGGCGTGTTTATCCTGTAGGTCTGGAGCGAGGGTTAGTCACACAGTCTCGGCAGTTTCAGAGATATGGCCTTGTGCATTGTCACAGTTACAGGAAATGTCAAAAATGAACCCACTCATGATAAAAAGAACAAGAAAGCTGAGAGTTCTTTGAAGTCTTAAAAAAATAGTACTCTGACATTAATAAAGTACATACAACTTATTTTTATTAACTCCCCCTTTTAAAATTTCAACCAATGTGCTTTAAGCCCACGACGTATACTGTATTTTATTGCCCAAAGTAACTACATATTGTTATTTCAGAAACGCCGCAGGGCCTTTATGTAACTATTTGCTATTTAACCTCAAAATATAAGTAATATTTCCTGTTTTTTACTTTCACTTATCTGGAATAAGTAGCTATTGACATCTGGTGAAGTCAGTATAAAGATTTATTTACCTGAGTGCAAATATTGACCAATAGGGAGCTTGGCTCAGTGTTTATATTGAAGGACAATAAATTGTGATATTGACCGGGCTGAGATATCAATATTTGCATTGTTGTAAACATTTTGAAAATCCCCATGAAATATTCTTCAGAAATTCTCCTGTCATAGACTAGCCAAGCCGGGGTGTTTGGGGAATAGCTTGTGTTTGGGGGCAATGGTTAGTGTGGGACAGCTGTAAATTATTTCCAAGTGTACACAAAGACACATTTTTTTTTTATGGTGATGGATAATTAGGAGCTTTCAGAAGACAGTCCAAAACCTCACTCCCAAATAGAAGACTTTTGTCTAAAATAGCTCCCTGAGCAGAAATATTCTCCATAATCAGCTTATGTCTTGAAAACCTCAAAGAATATCTGCTCCCCAATACAGTGAAACATTAATTTCCAACTACACTAATTCATAACTTGGGATATTGAGACTCAGCTGGGATGACTTTGTGTTTACAGTGGAAAGATGGTTTAAAACAAATTAGGACACGTAAAATGATAAACTGAATACTTATTCAATATAAGAGAGAAATCTATATAAAATGCCTTAACTACCTATAAATGTCTGTATTCACCACAAACTTCTTAAGTATAAGTCGCATGTATGTGTATTTATACAGTGTATGTAATTTTTAAGTAACTGTTTGGTTATGCACTTGGACGAAATAAGATACAAGCATTCCTATTATATAGTGTGTAAATTAAATGTCTGGCTAACTTTTGATTCTGCATTATTTCCAAGGTGGTAGAATCAGAACCCATGTGGCCAGCTCAGTGTTACTAGGTGAACAACTCACGGAAATGAGCCCCACCTTTTGGAGAAGCTCAGACTGAATGGCCGCGTGCAGGGTTCGATGCTCAGCATCTTCGTAAAGACATACAACTATGCCGGCACCCTGATCAGAGCTCAGAGAGCTGGGCAATGAGCAAAATACGATGCCTATTCATGTCTGAGCATGAATTTGGATGAAACATTTGGCACTTTAAACAATCTCTGCATCATGGGTATATCCCTAGAGGATCAAAAAAGGAAAATGAAAAGAAGCATCCTGTATCCCTGCAGTTGCTTAAATCTCTTCTCCTGGACATTCTCCACGTGCCCTGTTCTGGTTCCTCCGGGAGACTGGCAATGCCTTCAGCTGAGGGCTGGAAGGGGGCATGATGGGCACCCGGGAACAGGCCCTCCTGTGCAAGGAGGGCGCCTGAGGGAAAGAGGACATTGTCCTGCCAGTGGGGTGGCCATGGGCACAGCTCTGTAGCTCTTGCCTGGTTCCCAGGGCAAGTCCCTGCTCTGCCATCACCCCACAGGCCACATTTCTGTCTCCCCTCCCCCCCTTTGTCCGGTCTCTTCCTCCCTCTGGTCTCATCTGCCCTCTCCCCTCCCTTTGGGGACACGGTCCAGTGCAAGGAGGAGGAGCCAGCTTCTCATCCAGGGCTCCTTCCCCATGACTCCAGGTTCTGTAAAGGGGGATTAAATAAACAAGATATGCAGGTTATTTAGCAGTACCAGGTCCTCAGCCAGTGGGAATGTCTCCCTTCTGTGGTTTTCTCTTCACCCAGGGAAAGAGCAGACAGACAACCAGCTTGTCAGGGCTGCCATAGCGAAGTCCCAGGGGCTGGTGATTAACAACAGAAACTTATTTTTGGAGAGTTCTGGAGGAGAGAAAGCCGAGATCAAGGTGTTGGCAGGACTGGATTCTTCCCAGCCTCTCTGTTGACTTGGAGATGGCTGTGTCCCCCCGTGTCCTCGTGTCCTCATCTGACAAGGACACCAGTCACAATGGATTAGAGCCACCCCTAATGCCCTCATTTTCTCTTAATCACCTTTCTAAAGACCCTACTTCCAAATGCAGTCACTTTCTGAGACGTGGTGTTTAGGGCTTAGACACATGAACGTGAACTTGGGATGGACACAGTTCAGCCAATAATACCCGTCCCTCTCTGTCCTCTGCTCCCTCTCTGTCCTCTGCTCCCTCTGGTGCACGGCCTGCCAGTCCCGCCGGACCCTTACCCTGTGGCCACGGGAGGAAAGGGCAGAGCCTCTAGGAGCCACCTGGTGGTTTCTGGAAGCCCCTGGGAACCTGTCACAGAGCCACCAGGCTCAGAAACACTGGTGTTTCAGTGGCACAGGACTTCCATCTTCTGACTTTGCCACAGAAACACAGTGACGAAGGCACAGCTTAGAGAGAGAGGAGGCGCTGGCTCACATGGGTAGGCTGGGCGGGGAGGGGCGGTTCTCCTCTGAGGCAGGCGCACAGAACAGTGAGGAGCAGCAGAAGGAGCAGGTGGACCAGGGTCAGAGCAAAGGGAAAGCTGCCCTGGCTGGTCTTTCCCTCCAGAGCCCAGCCCCCGCCCCCCCCGAGCACGCCCCTCCCACCTGGACCTCACCTTCCCCAGTCCCCCTGCCTCAGGGGCCTGGACTTCAGGCTGGCCTTCTCTGTGCCTCGCTTTGGCGTTATTAGAAGTCCGGGCTTGCTCACATCCCCATACCACCCTGTCTCCACCCTGTACTCACAGGAGCATCAGAAACCAGGGCGCTAACGTCTCTTTATCCCTCTCTCTCCTCACCTCTTTGAATCTTTTCTTTCGATGGCCATGTGCATCTTGAAGGAAATGGAACAATAGTTTTGTGGTCTGGCGACTCTGTCCCTTGGACTGCCCTTCTCCACCACAGCCCTACCCGGTTGGCACCCCCGCCCCCAGCTCCCACCTCCGCTCCAGGCCTGGGACCCTGCCCTCTGCACACCTCTCTTCCCCTGCTTCTCCTGGGCCATCTCGCCGGTCAGCCCCACGAGGTCCCCTTTGCAAAACAAGGTTAGCTCTCTGGGCCAAAGCCACACAGAAGATAATTTATTCTGTCCAGCATACCCCTTTCAGGAAGAAATGACTCTTCTGTTTCCCCTCCCGGCCTGCTTGCTGCCATCCCCACGCTGTCTGCCTCTGTCTGGGCCTTGACAGATGAGCCCCGCTGCACCAGGGTCTTTGCGATCCAAGCACAGTCCGCCCTCTTGTAGATGCTAATCTCGTTAATGTGTCTGTGCCACTTATCCTGCTGTGCCCAGCGGTGCTCAGCTGGGCTGGCTTCACAGGTGGGCAGCCATGGCAGACACCTGCGAGCTGGGAGTCATGGGCTGTGAGGAAGACCAGTCACCCCAAGTACCGCCCCCAGGGGCTCCGCTGCAGGTGGAGAACCTGCTTTCCGGGAAACAATAGTTGATAATATCTATACCTGTTTGACAATTTACAGAATACTCCTATATATTTGAAATGTTTAAGCTGAGCTATAAACAGGGGGGTAGATATTCATTTTCTTTCATTTTAAAGGGGACATAAGATAAGCAACTTTCTCAAGATCACACAGTGAGAAGCAGCTAAAACGTGGACCAGCCAGGCCGGTGACACCGCGGGGTATGTCCCTTGCAGCAGACCGCCACTCTGCAATCGATGGGAAGAGAGATGAAGCAAACTATTAGCAGGTTTTTCAAGTGGGGTTGCTTTCCTGGTCCCTTCTTGGAAGAAGGTCTGGTTTGAAGGGTTGGAAGCTGATAAGAAGTGCCACTAAGGAAAAACTCGGCAGAGAGAACAGGTAGGACACACACGCCACATCCTCACCGCCACTACCACCACCACAGTGCCCACTTGTTCTGCCAAGCTGTTGCTGCTGGGACCTTCCATGCTTCATCACTGTGTCAGAAGGAACTTGCGGTTCAGTGGTGCTCCACTGGACATGGTTGCTAGGTGGTACTTGAATATGTGTGAGGGCGTGTTTGGTTGTCAGGACGACTGGGGTCTGCGGCACCCAGTGGAACTGGGCCAGTGTAGGAAAGTGCCACATAGTGTTACACTCACCTGACTCCCATACCTCTAGGGACATCACTGAGAGCCCGCAGTAGAGAGACACATCTTTTTTTTTCTTTATTGATTTTAGAGAGAGAGCGCGAAACATCGATGAGAGAGAACATTGATTGGCCGCCTCCTGCATGCCCCCCACTGGGGATCAGGCCCACAACCTGGGCATGTGTCCTGACCAGGAATCGAACTGGCGACCTGTTGGTGCATGGGTCAATGCTCAACCACTGAGCCACACTGCCGGGCAAGGGACACATCTTCATGGTTCCCCTGAGCATCCAGACTGACCACCTGCTTGCTTCTTCCCTGGGCTTCTACCTATGGTCTTTCTTTGAGATTTTAGCCCCCTTTGGTGCTATGTCCTTCTTATTCTTGAAATGACTCAGCTGTAGAAATTCCTTTCACTGATACCTGAACAAAGACCTCCTTCTTTAAACTTCTCCTTAGTGTATATTTATTCTTCAAAATATCCTCTAGAGCAGTTGAGAGCCCCCGGGCTGTTGATGGCAGAGAATGTGCTGTCTAATGCTCATCCATCATCCCCCTTGTCAGGTCTGACTGCCTCGCCAGTTTCTAAGCCCTGCAGCAAGGATCGCTTTAGGTCTGTTTGGTGCAGAGCTGAGAGATTTTCTAGTCCACAGATAATGGTGAAATGATGATGGTCATAATTAGAATTGTGGTTTGGTAAGTGGAATATGCTAAACTTTCCAAATGCTTATTTTTCCTAATGTGTAGAATGAACAACGGAAGGAAGATGGAGCTCATGATTCGGATGTTCTGTGGGGGTGTGCATTTTCTCCTAATAACTAGAGGAGAGCTTTTTTCATCCAGCGCTGGGCCTATGAGTCAGGCCAAGGGTGCATGTGACTGCGCAGTGTGACGCTGTGAGTGTGTGCAAGCTTGAAGTTCTGTGAGTTTCTGGGGAAAACAAAACAAAACGCCTGGTTGGTAAGGACAGATAAAACACTAAAACGACAAGAAAGATCTAGGAGACCGAACAACTTCTAGAGAATATGAGTATAGTAAGTCAAGTGCAAATGAATTAGGGACTTATGATTCTGTGAATGTTTCCCAATGTAGAACAGCTGAAAAATAGCTTTAAAGGTAAATGGCAAGCTAGGTATTATGCTAAATAGAGAAAGACAGAAAAATGTGCTGCCATGTGCATGAGTGAGCATGCGTGTGAGTGTGTCTCAGTTTAGCTTACCATTTTATGAGCTTACAGTTTTGGGTCTGTGGCATTTCCAAAGGCAGTAGATGGGGTGTATGCAGAAACGGGAAGAGCACACACAGTGTTCTGGGATGTGTGTAGTATGTAAGTGTCTATTTTGAAGAATACTGAGCAATAATTAGGGCGCTTCATTCCATAAACATTCATGTAGTTGATGGGGACAATGTGTATTATCCCTGCAGGTGAGACTTTAGTTTGTAAGTAAAATTTTAGTTACTTTTCATGCTTTGGCGTTGTGAAATATAGTGTCACTTGTTGTCAAAAACCTTTAGTATTGTGTGCTATGCACGGAGCCTACAGTTGGAGTTTCTCTGGGAATTGAAGCTGACAGTTCCACCAACCGGTGTGGTGCGGACACAGCCGGGCGGGGTACCCAGCCTGGGTGGGAGAACGTGATTGTCAGTGGCATCCAGAGCCAAGAGCCACGGAGGCCAGAAGGGTTGTGGGCGTCCCAAGAGTCCTCCAGCTTCGTGAAAGAACGTTGAGTTCTCAGTGCACAGACGGTCCAGCTTACGCTGAACTGAAAGGACAAATCCATGTTCAGAGGCTGTGACACTTGGGGCAGCTGAGCTTCTGACCTATGAAATACAGTTTATTTGTTACCTATGTTGCACCCCACCCTGTCAGCTAATAAAGTTAGCTGGTTTTCAGCGTACATTTCTATGAGTTTTAACGTGTTAGATTCATGTATCTACCTCCACTGGAACACAACAGAATTCACAACAGTCCCATCACCCAAGACGTTTATTGTGCTGCCTTTTTTTTTTTTTTATCCTCACTCGAGGACGTTTTCCCATTTTTTGTTCAGACAGAGTGGGAGGGAGAGAGAGCAAGAGAGAGAGAAACATCGACGTGAAACGGACACATCGAGTGGCTGCCACCCGCACAACCAACCAGGACTGGGGACAAACTGCAACCAAGGTACGTGCCCTTAGCGGGAGCCGAACCCGGGTCTCTCTGGACTGCAGGCTGAGGCTCTAACTGCTGAGCCAAACCGGCCAGGGCGGGGTGCTGCCCTTTCATAACCAAGTTCTTAGTCCTCGCTAACCTCTGCTGTTCACGCTGGATGGCTTCCATTCGTCTGTCCTCGGGTTCACCGACTCTTCACCCACTACCTCCATTCTGCTCTTGAGCCCATCCTGTGAATAGCTGAAGTTCAGTTCTAATTTTATTTTGGTTGTTTCTTGATTATGGCTTTTAGCCCTCCGTTGAACATTTTTATCTTCACATTCATTTCAAGAGTGTTTTCCTTTACTCCACGGGCATAATTATATGAACTGCTTTAAATCTTTGATAATTGCAACATATAGGTCTTCTTAGGGTTGGTCTCTCTGTTCATTGTCTTTTCCCGCGTGAGTTGTTGCGCTTCCCTTTGTTCTGTGTGTGATTCGTAGCTTTGGATTACATTTTGCACATGTTGAATATCAGACGAGTAGGCTCTGGAGCCTGTTAAAAGCCTTTGAGAATATAGCCGGGGGGAGAATTGGCTGTGTTAGCCATTCCGTCCAGTTAGTTCATGCCACAGTCCCGACCTGCCTTCTCCCGGCTGCGGATCCAATGCCAGACCGACTTTCTAAGGCTTTGCCATGTTATAAAGCTGCGCCCGCCCTTGGCCAGCTCGGGCCCTGGGCGGAGGCATACACAACCGTGCAGTTCCCAAAGCCTTTGGTATGTGTACCGCGTGGGGTGAGTTCCACGGTGAACCTGGGGCTTTCGAGCTGCTCCGTGTGGCCCCTTTCTTGGGCTTCCTTCTCTCCGTGATTTCGTTTCACTGTGAACCTGGCAGGGGCCCCTTTTTCTGCACTCTCTGCCGGGAGAGCAGAACCATTTGCCTCTCCCGCCTCTCTCATTTGCTGCGACCGACTCAACCTCCAGGGCAAAGCAGGAAAGGACAGAACAGAAAGGTGTCATGGCAACTCCCTCCCAGGTTTCAGTCCGCAGGGCCCACTTCCCCGTCTCTCTGGTCACAAAGGAGGGTTTGTCCCAGCGTGTTCACGTGGCCACAGGCGCTGCGGGTGCTGCTGCCGCAGGTCGCGGTCTGGGTCCAGGTGCCACGCAGAGGAGGACAACAGCTCGCTGGGACGAGTCCTCCACGCCTCCCATCCCGAGGGCTCCCCTCCCTGTCCTCAGCCCCCAGGGGCTTCTCTGGAGGCCCTTGAAGTTCTCAGCTGCCGCACAGTCTCTTTCCGGCTGCTCTGGGGCTGAGCCAGGGACGCCGCGGGAACTTACCACTCGACTGCTCTTTCCTGAACTTTCGATTTCCTTCCGCAATCTGTTTGCTGTTGTTGACTTTGCTGATCCTCAGGTGGGTTGTTAATGTATCCTGTCTAGTTTGTAGTGAGTGAGAGAAATCAGCGGAGGTGTGCTCGCTCCATCTAAACTGGAACTGTTTCAGAGGTGGAAGTAACAAGTCCTTAAGACGTACTGATGATAATAACCGGTCCGGCCGGTGTGGCTCAGTGGTTGAGCATTGACCCTGCACCAAGAGGTCACTGGTTCGATTCCCGAACCAGTGGGGAATCATGCCCAGGTTGTGGGCCTGATTCCTAGTGGGGGGCATGTGTTTCTCTCTCTCTCTCCCTCTCCCTTCCTCTTTTTCTAAAAATCAATAAAGGAAAAAACTTTTTTTTTTTTTTAAATACAAAATAGTAATAACTGAAAGCAGTCCCCATGAACGAGTAGTTTTAAACGATGTCACTGGACAGGCGTGTCCCACTGCCCCGCAGCGGTGAGCCCCTGAGACGGGCGGAGCGAAGCTGTCCGAGGTCATCCGAGAGGTTGAGCCCCTGAGGCGGGCGGAGCGAAGCTGTCCGAGGTCATCCGAGAGGTTGAGCCCCTGAGGTGGGCGGAGCGAAGCTGTCCGAGGTCATCCGAGAGGTTGAGCCCCTGAGACGGGCGGAGCGAAGCTGTCCTAGGTCATCCGAGAGGTTGAGCCCCTGAGGCGGGCGGAGTGAAGCTGTCCTAGGTCATCAGAGAGGTTGAGCCCCTGAGGCGGGCGGAGCGAAGCTGTCCGAGGTCATCCGAGAGGTTGAGCCCCTGAGACGGGCGGAGCGAAGCTGTCCGAGGTCATCCGAGAGGTTCGCAGGTAAAGCGCTTCATTCGGAGGCTCGGGATGTGCGCTCGCTCTGGGATGAGCCCACTTTCATAGAACCTGTCCATCCAGTATTGACAGGGAATTAGTATTGACCTAGTACACGACAAATTCGTCAAAAGCAGGAAACGTATGTTAACACACATGTTCATTAACTCATTCAGTGTCTGTATATTGTGAACACTAACTACTACAGATGAAGAAATATTGTCTTCCCTGTAGGTGCTTTTATTCTGAAGGGTAGACATAAGTAACCAGACGATTCTGTGTAACGTGGTACGTGTCGCCCTAGGACGAAGCACTGCTTAATTAGGATGTAACTGAAGAGAGAGGAAGGAGGTGTTACCCAAGAAGCACCGGAAAGGTGAAGGAAGGTTCTCATAAGAGATGGAATCTGACCTGTGACCTGAAAGACAAGGAAGAAACAGCCCAAGAAAGAAGGTGTTTCCAGGTGATAACATGAGTAAAATCAGGGACAAAACATGAGGTCACTTTATTCTGGAATTATACAATTTTTTTTTTCAGTAAGACCTGAGCCAAATGTGGAAATAGATTAATAAAAATAATAATAATAAAAGTAAAGCAATAGAGGACTTAGCCCTGGCTAGTTTGGCCCAGTGGTAAGAGTATCGGCCTGTGGACCAATGAGTCGTGGGTTTGATTCCGGTCAAGGGCACGTACCTCGGGTGCAGTTCGATCCTCAGCCCTGGTTGGGTTGTGCGGGAGGCAGCCAGTCGACGTGTCTTTCTCATGTCAATGTTTCTCTCTCTCTCACCCACTCTATCTGATGATAAATAGAAAAATATCCTCAGGTGAGGATTAAAAAAAATAATATAAAGAGGATTTAGGTCGTGGTGGGCCATACAGTAACTTATGCTGAGTGTGGGTTGACATGTCCATACCAACCTAACAGTATTATTGAAAAATATAAAATAGATAACATCTGTAAACAAATTTTGTAAATTAGGAAGTCCAGAGGCTACTTCAGTAGTCCATGAAAAATAAGGGGTTAGAGGTAAACACAGAGAGAGGAGATAGATCTGAGACACACGTTAGAGGCAGAATTAATGAGACTTCTTGGCGGATTCAGGGTTGTGGTCAGGGACAGTAAGTGCTGAGAGTGAGTTCCGGAAGTTTGGTTTGAACATTTTGGTCAATAAAGGTGCCATTTGTTAACTCAGAGAAAAACAGAAGGAAAATAAAGTTGGAAGGAGAAAATAAAAAATTCCGTGTTGGACATATTAGATGTGATGTCTATGAGACTGCCACGTGACTGTTTCGGAAGCCGTTGCAGAAATGAGTCTGCGGTCCACGGAAGAGAAATAAGGTGGAGCTATCAATGTTATTCTCATATAACTGGATGCTCAAAACCACTGAATAAGATTCCACGTGGGGACTGATGAAAAGAAGGGAATGCCTAGGGCCTGTCTGTGAAGCATCGACACGCAGAGGGGGGTGGACTAGAAGAGCAGAGGAGGGACCCCGAAGGAGCGTCCCGACAGGCAGGTGGGCAGGCAGGAGCATACGGCATCCTAGCACCATAGAGAAGTCGACGTAAGAGAATTAGTTGTCACCCATGTGATCGCTGCCAAGAAGTCTCTTAAGCAACTGCTAAAATGTTTGCACTGAATTTGGCAACTTGGCAATCGCTCAGTGACCTTGGTGTGAATAGGTTCCTTGGAGAGATCTGGGCAGAAGCCAGATTGCACTGATGGAAGGATAAATATGAGGTGAAGACTTCTAGATCGCACATTTGGACAACAGTTTCAAGAAGCTTGGCTGTGAAAAGGGGCTGTGAAGCATGGGGTCAGTGGAGAGGACGGGTGTTAAAGCAGACATTTAAAAAGGAAAAAAGAAAAAGAAAAGAAATCCAGGTAGATGACAGCGGTGAACGAGGACTAGGATACCAACCCGGCTTCTATCTCGTAAGCAGTCCGTGGATGTGGCTGCCCAGGACGATGTGTTAAACACAGTAGGTAAGTTTATACTCAGTCCCATATATATGTGTGATCATCCAGTAGAGCAAAAGCAGCTGGTGATGTAGGAGAAACTACAGTGACTGACAGAGCGAAGTCCTTGAAAAGATGAGAGAGGAAGACATTCACAGATCAAAAGGAGGAACTCGCTTTTTTGGCAGAAGGCGCGACAGACCGTGTTCTGTTGGACAGCTACTGTCCCCCAGGGACGGGAGTGAAGGAGGGGGCATTTTCCCATGAGAGACTGCAGTGATGGTCAAGCATCTGAGTTTTCTAAGCTTAGTAGTGGTAGGATAAGCACAGACACAGGATTGGATCAGGACAAAATGAGAGATGCTTCTCCCGTGGCTTCTGGGCTTTGCTGTTTTTTGTCTCCCTGCAGTAAAGCAAAGGACACGACATTAGCAGGGGGTAGTGTGAATGGAGGCAGCGAGATGTTGGGAAACAATGTTGGAGGGAAAATAAACCTTGTGAGGGGGAGAGAGGGGGAGAGAAACATCGTGGATCCCAGGGTGGTGATGGGTGCTGATCTGAGGTGGGATCATGCATGCCTGGTGAAGCCAGCCTCCGTCTGCGTGATGTTCCCACCGCAGACACAGAGAAGACAAGTATTCGGGTGTCGAGAGGGGACTTCCTCAGGCCCGTGGGGCATACAGCTAGGGGTGAAATATTTTGTAGTAAGAGATTACAATGATGGGTCATAAAAATCTAAGTTTTATCAAAAGGGATAGCAAAATAAAAAAGACTGAAAAGTGCTGAGTCAATGAATTTGAGGCCTCAGCGAGGTAAAATAATTGTTCCCATAAAGCCACCGAGCAAATGCTTTGCGAAGGTAGGACGTCATGGACAGACATGCTCAAATGCTCAGGTGCTCGAATAGGTCGATGAAGTGAGCAGAGAAAAACTTGGAGATAAGTAGATCAAGAATGTGAGATTTTGATAGATTATATTTCTGGACAACAAAGTAACTGAGAATGATGGTAGGATTTGGAATGGGAATGAAGACGCTAAGCCAGGAACAAAGATGCTCCCTGAATGAGAAGGACTGGCCAAGAGGTCAGTCGAGAGCAGAAATGCGGGGGGGGGGGGGGGGGGGGGGCATTATTTGGATGATATAAGCCTCAAAGGTGCAGGGTTTTAAAAAGATGGAGTCTGCCCTGACTGGTGTGGCTCAGTTGCTTGGAGAATCATCCTATACACCGAAGGATTGTGGGTTTGATTCTCGGTTAGGGCACATACCCAGGTTGCAGGTTTGGTCCCTGTTGGGAGACATATGACAGGTGACTGATCGATGTTTCTCTCTCTCTCCCCCCTTTCCTCTCTCTAAAATCAATAAACATATCCTCAGGTGAGGGTTAAAAAAATAATGATAATAAATAAAAAGATGGGGTCTAGAAACTTCATCGGAGAGCAGATACCAACTCACAAAATAAACTAGTAGCCTCCACTGGACAGACAGGCAGGCTGCACTGTGCCCCAGACCCACTGAGACCTGGGTGGAGGCCACTCCCCAGGAGAACGGGGACAGAGGGGAGCAGCCCACACGCGGTTGTGGAGAGTGGAGCGAAGAAGGGGGTCTTGAAGGAAAGGGCATGTGGAGTGAGTCAGAGGGGAGGTTACTGAAACTGATACGAGACGATGAGAAATAGGAGGCAGCTGCCCAGCCGCTGTGTCTCAGTGGATTGAGCGTCGTCCCATGGACTGAGAGGTCCTGGTTCGATTCCCGGTCAGGGCACATGCCCGGGTTTTGGGCTCGATCCCCAGTAGGGGGCATGTGGGAGGCAGCCGATGGATGTTTCTCTCTCACATTGATGTTTCTATTTCTCTCTCCCTTCCTCTCTCTCTAAAAAAATCAATAAAAACATATTTAAAAAATAGGAGGTAACTGGAGAGATTTAGTTTGGACCTCAGGGGTCAGTAAACTACAGTCCTCAGGCCAAATCCAGCCTGGTGCCTGTTTTCATGTATGTCCTACGAGGTAAGAATGCTTTTTACATTTTTAAATAGCTGACTATCAATTAAAAGAAGCATGCTGTTCTGTAGTGCACTCAGATGATACGAAATGGAAATGTTAGTGCCCACACAGAAAGCTTTATTGTAATGCAGCCTCATGTCTTCCCCAGGGTGGCTTGCTCTCGTGGCTGAGGGCTGCAGGGTCCAAAACACTTGCTATTTGGTCTTTTACAAAAAAACTTGCTGACCCAGCCGGTGTGGCTCAGTAGATGGTGCTGTTCCATGGACTGAGAGGTCCTGGTTTGATTACCAGTCAGGGCACATGCCCAGGTTGTGGGCTTGATCCCCAGTAGGGGGTGTGCAGGAGGCGGCTGATTGATGTTTCTCTCTCACATCAATGTTTCTCTCTCTCTCCTTTCCTCTCTGAAAGATCAGTGAAAACATACCTTTAAAAAAAGTTTAAAAACAAAACAAACAAAAAAAGCTTGCTGACTGTATTTTAGAGCTACGATATTCAACCCATGTGCCACAAGAATATTTAAAACATGCAATGTCTGCCCTGGCCGGTTTGGCTCAGCGGGTAGGGCGTTGGCCCGTGGACCAGAGAGTTCCCGGTTCGGTTCCCGCTAAGGGCACGTACCTTGGTTGCAGTTTGTCCCCGGCCCTGGTTGGGTCATGTGGGTGGCAACCACTTGATGTGTCTCTCTCATATGGATGTTTCTCTCTCTCTTCCTCCCTTTTTCCCTCCTGCTCTATCTGAATATAAGTGTAAAAATGTCCTCGGTGAGGATTAAAAAAAAACAAAACAAAAACATGCAATACCTATTTACTCAGGGGCACCGACCTCTTTTCCCTAGATTGTCAAATAAAAAAATGACAACAGCTAACACAATAGCCATCCAGTGTGAATGAATCAAAATTATATCTTTTTGGATTTTTTTGGTCAGATTGGCAAAAACTATATTTTTCGGTGTGTCACGGAATTTTAGTGACCCGTTTACGTGCCATGAGATGAAAGGGGTTGAACTCACTGTTCTAGAGCATAGGTCGTGATGGTCTCTAGGAGAAGTGTGGTTATTCAAGCTGGGGTCTTGAAGCATCATAGGCCACTCCAGTGGTGTCAGGCCAGCTGTTCCCACAGACTTCACACAAAAGAGTGGTTGTGGCTAACTACTCCCAGAGGGTGACAATGGCTTTGAGCTTTGACGAGGACACAGTGGTCATGGGAGCGAGCTTCTGATTATCCTAAGAACGGGGTCAGTGCCTTCAGCGAACACTGGCATGCTGCTTGCGGTCTCTGTTAGCCTCTGGTTTTATCATCTGGTGATGCTCTGGCCCTCTCATCTTCTCTCTCTCTCTCTCTCTCTCTCTCTCCTGCCTTTATCAGCTGCTAACTTCGTTGGTTCATTTATAAGCTTCTGCCCACTCCTCCGCTGCACCATGGAAGGTGCCCGTCCAGTCTTATAATGAGACGAGTCTCCTTAAGTTGAGAATTGGAGTAGAAATAAAGGACAACTAGTGACCCATCAGTCAAGACTGTTAGTGTTTTCAATGCAAGGACCACTGACATTTTGTCTGGTGACCAAGCAGAATGTCTTTATCCTCTCTCTCGAAGTCGTGGGAAAGGGCGAGTCACTGGGATCGACGGCTGGCGAGTGGGAGCGAACGCGGTCTAGCCGAGCAGGCGAGGGCAGGTCAGGGTCAAAGGAACGTGGCAAAGCCCTGGCTACTGACACAGAAGGACAGGGAAGTCAGGTGAGCACACGTGTGAGAACGTGGACATCTTTCCCCGTCTGTTTATGCATTTTCCTTGCAAACCTCTTGGGACAGGTGTCGGAGATGTCTCCAGTATAGTGTCGCCCTACTAGGCCAAGGTCACCGCTTCCTCAGCAGGAGCAGCTGTTGCTGAACCCACAGCCCCGCTCGCCGCGTGCACCCCGCGCCCCGCACTGCTCGCTGTCGTTACTATTTCCGCTGCAAAGGCGACCCCGTCTTCTGATGAGCCCCATTTTGTGTGGATGGCAGCACTTTTCCCTGCCTGTCCCAGGAAGGTAAAGAGCCTAATCACAGTCCCTGCAATCATTCCACCACTAATTACACAGAGACAGCGCTGAATCACCAAGCCGGTTCCGCTCGGAAGAATTCAGCTGAATTGATGATGACATGAGAAAGCTCTCTGAGACACTTCTGATTAGGGTACACCGTATCCCCGCTCATCCAGAGGAAGCAGAGGCATCAGCCACGAGCGCTTTTAACTAAGGATGTTTGTGCAGGTAGCCAGACGGGCTCCTTTCTCATGTACTCCAGGCCTAGCTCCGTGAAGGCTGTTTCGGTCCCCCTTCGGAAATGTGGAATACGGTTCTTTATACTAGGTGATTTGAGAGGTCTCCTTATGCGTCCAACCTCTACCAGGAAAAAAGAAATAAAAAAATAAACACCCGGAAAGATAGATATCTGCTATTTTCTGGAAAGTCACCCAAGAACACTTTAAATAGTTCATTTTGACAGCTAGAACAGCCTCCAAAAGTATAATCAGCCAGTCCATTCACTTCATGTTGCACAATAGTGTTAACCTTCTATGTGTTAAAGACTGTAATTGATATTGAAGACATAAAGAACAGTAAGAGTCCCTTTTGTCTTGGAAATTTGAGTCCAGGGGGGCAAACATATGTAAAAACAAAACAATGCAAAGTGATTAGTATAAGATTAGAAGCAAACAAACAAAACCGAACTGGGTAGAAAGGAGGTAAGGAAACTGGAGTATCAGGAAAGGGTCCCAGAGGACTTCTATCTGAGTCTGCTCTGAGGCACAGACATCTGAAAAGAGACGAAGTGGATGTTGGATCCCAGACGGAGGAGGAGATAGATATCAAGGTGGTCTGAAGACCTAGTGTGTGGGTGCGGGGAGGGGGGCTGGGAACAGAAGGGCAGGGTGATGAGGACCAGCCCCTGCCCCAGCAGACTTTCTAGTCCAAGGCAGAGAGGCCTGTGGGGAAGGGAAAGGGTTTAAGTAGGGGTGAGTCTGATTTTTGTTTTTGGCAATTATTTTGAAAAGAGTGAAAATAATGAACTGGGGGCAGGGAGCTCAGTAAAGAGGGCATTATGAAGATCCCAAGTAGAGATGGGTATGTGGATGAAGACAGTTAACAATGAAAGGGGAGAGGGTGGGGGATAGGTAAATAAAAAGTAGTTAATAACATGTTATCCTTAAAACAAGAAAAAAATACGAGCTCTGGTGGGATTCAAATCTTTGGCTGGTCCCTTTAGTAGATGAGTTATTTATCCTCTAAGCCATATCTGTCTCACAGGGTCCCTGTAAAGAGGAAATGAGCCCTGGCCGGTTTGGCTCAGCGGTTAAAGCGTCGGCCTGCGGTCCAGAGAGACCCGGGTTCGGTTCCCGCTAAGGGCATGTACTTCGGTTGCAGCTTGTCCCCGGCCCTGGTTGGTCGTGCGGGTGGCAGCCACTCGATGTGTCCCTTCATGTCGATGTTTCTCTCTCTCTCTCGTCCTCTCTCCCTCCCACTCTATCTGAACAAAAAATGGAAAAATGTCCTCGGGTGAGGATAAAAAAAAAAAAAAAAAAGAGGAAATGAAAATGCGTGTAAAACCCTTGGTCGAGCCTCTGGCCACAGACATGCCCAGTCCATGTTCGCCATTATTTAAAACCAAATAAATAAAACATGGTTAACAATAACAAAATAAAAAAGATAGATTTGAAAACTCTAAAGGCAGTAAAAACAGCAGGATTTGTTGACCGGATATGAGGAGTGAGAGGAAGGGGAGAATAAGTGTGACTGTTTTATTTTAGGAAAAGGGGGAGTTAGTCTTGCCACCAGCAGATTCGTGGGCACTGGGGTGGCAGCAGGTTGGAGGGGCAAGATGATGAATTCAGACTGTGGTGCCCGGGAAATACGCAAACGAGGCATTAGGTTGGACCGGGGTTCACCAGATCCCCCTGGGATGGAGATGTCGATGAGGAGGTCACCAGCATAGCTGGTAATTTAAAGTGTAGGCGTGGATTTCGCAGCATAGATGGCCTGGCAGGAGGGCAGAGAGAGCAGAGGGGCGGACCTGATCAAAGGGCTGAGTCTCCTTCCTCTTATAGCTTGTTCCTTCTAACACTTACTGACCATCTGTTAACGTGCCAACAACTCTTCTGTGCATTTTGCAAACAATTCTCCCATTTAATTCTCAGATCTAATCTATGGGTAATAAAAAATAAGTCTACATTTTACTAATGAGGAAACTGAGCCTCAGTAACTTATTGAAGGCCAGCTCACAGCTAAGAGAAGTAGCTGTGATCAGGATTCAGGAACACCATGCTTGTTCCGATATCCAGGGCTGTCTTGTTTTCACACTACCCTCCACCTAGGGACCCGGTGCGCAGGCCTAGGTTTAGATTTTCTGTGAAATGAAGAAAACATGAGTAGTGTAACTAATGAAAGAGTAAATCAACTCTTCTTGTTCTATCCATGCATGCTCGCTTTTTATAGATTTTGATGTAGCTGAAAATGCCACCTGTATAGAGTGGAACATTTAGACCCGGCAGGTGGACAGGGCCAATGCATGTATTTCAGTCGGTGAAACTTGGCAGCAGTATGGTTTGGTGGCAAGTAGCTTTGTGGTAGGTAGATTTTGAGATCGGTTTTAGCAAAGATTATATATACATACAAAGATTATAGTCAAATGCAGCAAATACGTGGGTTTTCTCTTACGTCTCCTTTTTCTCTGGGCCCAAGTGACCCTCCACCAACAGACTTCCTGCCATTTTATGGGCATTTCCATGTGGTTTTCTCCCGTCATTCTTTTACATCATTCTTCTACCCCATGCAAATTGTGTGCATGGTATTTCCTTTTCTTGCATGGATGGTACTTGGCAGTTCCCTCTCATGATCTGATCTGAATTTATTCATTAGATTATTTTAATTATAGATGTGAACCCACCTCAGCTTTTCTGCTCTTTCCTTTACCCCAAATGGTCATTGTGTCATTGCGTGTTTGCTGGGTGCAGTCATCAATAGGCAGGATTGCTCAGGGACCTTCACTTTGCTCCACCTCTGAGGATGCTGATGCGAAGGAGAGGCTTTGCTTCCCTGCTCCCTCCAGCTACAAAGGCCTCTGGCTAATCAACCAGTAGCCATGGGTCTCTGGGGGGACAGGTGGAACATCACATGGTCCACTTCTTCCATCCTAAATCTTGGTGGGAAGAGAACTCCTCTCTTTTAGTGAAAAAGGAACCCCAATCTGCATATCCATTCTTCAAAAGTAGTGTGTATCAGTTACTTTACTTCTGTTCTCCACAAAATATTTAATGAAACATACACAAAGCTGTGCTTTACTTCTAGAATTGATGTCCTCCTTCCTATAACCAGTTATAGTTTGAGAATTTTGCTTGTTTCTCCTTTGTAGGGCGAGGGGTTGGTAAGAGTTGGTTCTGTGCCGCCACCGGGGAATGGACTAAAGGAACAGGGAAGGTGGCTATTCATTGTTTTTGCATTCTAAGCTACTTTTAGACCCCTTTTCAGAGAGAGATAGAATCTCTCATGCTGGCCAGTGTGGCTCAGTTGGTTGGAGCATCATCCCATGCACCTAAAGGTCATGGGTTTGATTCCTGGTCATGGCTTGTGCCTAGATTTTGGGTTTGATCTCTGGTCCGGGCGTGTATGGTAGGCAACCGATCAATGTTTCTCTCTCTCTCCTTCTCCATTCCTTGCTTCCTAAAATAGATAATAATAAATTTAAAAAGTATAGAATCTCTCATTAGGGAAAACACACGCACACACACAAGCCTGCAACCTCATATACTGAGGTTCAAATTCTCCTGGAGCCACAGTGCCACCATTAGGAACAGGAGTTCTTAACACAGAACGTGTCTTCATGGGCAAATGTGGACCGAGCACCGTCTGCTCCACTCTCCCAGGGCGGGTCAGGCCGGGTGGGGGAGGTGACTACCCTGCAAGTGGACTCCTGATCTGAGCGCAGTGGATAGTGTCAGAACCTTAGCCCATCAGCGGCTTCTCAAGGTGAAATAACTTTCTTAAATTATTCTGGGCAAGGAATTTCAAAGCAATTAAACTGTTCACCTGTCTCAGCACTCAGGCCTGGCAGCGTTCTCCGGAGATGTGGGAGAGAGCCCAGCTACTGCGGTGACGTGTCGCTGCGCAATTCTCCTTTAGCGCTCCCCACGTCTCTCCGATCAGCTTGCCTGAATTCACAAATCAGAAGCTGATTTCTCTTTGTTTATGTTTTATTTTTTTAGCAGCCATCAGCTGCACCACTGCAAATACCCGGCTTCCAGACACCAAGCTGCAAACTGCAAACGTGCAGCTGTTTGCTTTCTGCCTTTGACTCATCACCCTTACCAGAGGGTCTGCTGCAAAACCAGCTCAGGGCCCAGGCAGGCACGCAGACGCAGCCGGAGGGCGCAGGGCCCGAGCCGCTGGGGCCACACTGGCTCAGAAACCAGGCCCATCCTTAGGGGAAGAGCGAGGCCTCAGAGATACCCGGGGCCTGGCCCTGGGCACTACAGGGCTCATTGTCATATAATGACATTTGGGCTACAGCTTCTCCTTAATACAAAGCTAATGATCACTCCCAGAAAATGTTCCAATCAAAAAATTAAAGGATTTTCTTTTTTTGCTCTATATATGTGTAAAATAATATATTACATTTCATGTATGATGTCATACATATACAAACATATCTATTCTGTTTCAGCTATTGAATGAGTTCTGACTATATTCCAGGACCTCTGCTAAGTATTTTGCTGTTATTTTGATTGATAGATAGGTAAACAGATAGATAGACATGCCATTTATAGTGGGCATGAATTCATATAATATTTTTATTGGATCCTGATGGCTTTATAGATTAATTTTTAAATGCTCAGTTTACATTTTCATCTTAAGTAAAGAGGACAGCGAGCGTCGAAGCGGCTGGGGAGCGTCTTCTGTGTGTAGGTCCTGGGGCCGAGGAGGCTGGGAGGACTGGCTGAGCTCGGGAACGACCCGTCCTTAGGTCTCTGGCGGAAAGCTGAGAGGTGATGAGATGCGTTTCCAGGTATGTGAAGAGTCCATGTGGAGCAGGTACACGTCTGAGACTTTCAAGAGAGAACACTCCACGCGTGGTCCATTCTGTGGCTTCAATTCCCGGCCCTCTAGCGACCGACACCACGGTTGAGGGAGATTCTGTTTCTGTAACGGAAGGCGGCTCTTCAGAAGAGCGCCTCCTGTCCCTCTCCCCAAAGACGGTCCCTCTCTTTGACACCACACGTAGCTTTCTCACGGGCTGCTTGAAGCCGTCCCTCATTTCTCTAACAAGCAAAAGCAAGTCTGGGCCCTGCAGAACTTTCTTCTGAAAGAGACCTTATGAGTTCGTTAATTCTTGGAGAGCTCATCAGACTGTCCTTGTATCCAAAGGAACAGTCAAGGAGAAAAATGTATGAAATTTATGTATATCCTTTTATTTTTAGCCATGAAATTAGGGACATTTCTCAGGCCCTCAGCAGGTCTCACATGGGCTGTGCTGCCACACAGACTTCCTTAGGAGGAACCGTCCTGAGATATTGTATCCCTTGTAAATCAAATCCTGTTTTAAGTGGAGGGAGCAGATCTTTCTAGTAAAGGATCTGTGCTGAATCCTTTGTAAAGTTCATTATTATGAAATTCCTACTAGGAAAGCAGAGCTCCGATTACTTTTTCACTGAGATGTTCTTGTATCAAGGCTCTTGTATATTAAATGCTCTCAAACTGAGTTGTGATCGCAGTAAGAATGACAATCATGATAGCTACCGTTTATTGAGAGCTTACTACGTTCTAAGTACTTCACACATATTTACTTATATAATCTTCACAGAACCCCGTAAGGTCATCTTATTTCCCCCCTTTAACCGAAGAGACTTCTGAAGCTTGGAGAAGTGAGCTGATCCAGCAGCACGAGGGTTATTTCAATGCCCTGTTCCTGTGGTTCTTGGGGCCCATCTATAAGCCTCTGGTCTTCAGCTCTACCTCCCAGTGGCCTCTGTTCAGTGTTTGGAGTCCCTACCATGTGCGCAAATACAGATCTTCTCATGTCTCCCCCTTGACCCCTTGATGCAGCCCCTCACTCTGCTGGTGTAGTGAGGACGCGGCTGTGTTTTGAATGGTTGTTGGCTGTGCGCACACAGTTCCAGCTGCGCTGAGTCATCAGGCGGCCAGGGATGAGGACTCCCCAAAGCACAGGCAGGTGTCGACCCTGGACCTCCCAGCAGGACTGTCTACCTCTGACATCCTTCAGGAACACACCTTCTGCAGCTTCTGGCCCTGATCACGTTCTTCTTAAGACAACAAACCAGTCCCTTGGGCTCCGCAGGGGTGGTTCTGAGAAGCAGTAGCTGCACCTCTATCACATAGTTCTTGTGTTCCTGTCCACCGACCTTCCAGCATCTGAACAAGCCCATGTCTTTCACCATCAAAGCACAAGCCCTCCCATGGTCCTCAGCTCATAGCAAAGGCGTGTGGACGGTCGCCGGCTGCCCTGTCCGGCAAACAGCTGTCCCTGAGGGCCAGTCTGAGTCCGACAACAGCCTCTTGAGGAAACCAAGAGGCTGCGGGAACAGAGCGAGAGAACTAGTCTACTGATAGACTCGTCCCAGTATTTGAATTAATTAAAAAAATAATTCATCCCATCTCTCAAACTCTGGGACTCTGTGTTATGTACTATTTTTAGTTTCTGAGGTCCAGTGATTTTTATCTCAGCTGGTGTAAATGCCATAAAAACATTAAACAAGCAGACAGCTGTGTCCTCTCCTCTCCAGTAGCTACAGCTGTTCCCCTGACAAGCTTATTCTTGGGTGCGATAAAAATGATAATCGTGGCTCTTATTATTTCCAGCTATGAAGTCTGTTAATGCCCACTCCGTGAACTCAGGAACTCGGGGTTACTTTTCCGACGGGCATCACTTGCACAGGGAAGCTGCTGAGCTCAGCCCATGGCCAAGTGGAACCCCTTTGGGGATGGGAGGGCAGGAGGAATCACGCTCCACTTGCTTCGTTCACGGCGCGAATTGTCAGGTTCCACTGAATGAAATAGCTGTGTTCCCGAAAAGTTGGCCGCGGAACAAATTCCGTTAAATACATCATATTTCCTCATTGATCTTCATTTCTAAATTAAGGATGCATTTCCCTGAGGAAATAATTGGCCCCAGGACTAATATAAATTATACTAAACACTCAATAAACCTTTTTAAATCACATATTTAATGAAAGTCTGTTCTGTTAGAACATTAATGGTGATGATAGTTTTAACGTCAGGAAATACAAATATTATGCGAAGAACAGTTACCAGCGGTGGCGCTGTCTTGGGAATAGAGACCCGTGTCGGTTAGGTGAGCGGCAGGGAGTCCCTGAATCTTTTTCTTTTTTTTTTTTAATTGGGTAATTCCAAGTCTATCAATCAGCTTATTAATAAGAATTTAGAAAATTTCAAATTATGTCAACTGTTTCCTAGTGTCTTGGGGGCCAGGGTGCTCAAGACTCGGCCCTGCTGTCAATGACTTTCGATTAAATTAGAAAACAAGACAGGGAATGATAACAACAAACAACCACTAGAAAATGTTTTCATTGGAGGAGCTGTGGCGTGGTCTGGCACAGCCCCGACGCGGGCTCCTCTGCACTGTGGTACCACATGGAATACACGGGGGTGAACATCACTACTTCCCTAACTTGACTATAGATGAGAATTTCCGGTAAAACTGTTAAAACTCCTCATCCCAGGACATTCTGATTTAGTAGGTATGGTGGGATCTAGAAATCTATATTTAAATAGCTATTCAAGAAAATCCAACTGAATCAGACTCTGCCCCAGCATAACAACTACGGGATTATATAACTTTTAATGACTCTTTGGGCTCTTTAGTTTAATTTTTTTATGATTCTAAAGACTAGATGAACTCTAGATGGACCAGATGAACTCTACATACAGGCAGCCGCAGGTGTGGACATTGAGAGAGACCAGAGAGCACTAAGGAAGTGACAAAAGGAGGTAGCTTCCACAACAGAAATGTGTTGTCTCACAGTTCTGACAGTCAGAAGTTCACATTCAAGGTGTCAGCTGGTCCATGTTCTCTCTGGCACCTAAAGGGAACTAAAAGAAGAATCTCCTACTTTTGTCTCTTGTGGCTTCTGGTGTTTACAGCCATCGTTGGCTTTCCTTGGCTTGTAGAGGCATCACTACAGACACATGGCTGCCTTCTCCCCGAGTATTTCACACTGTCTTCCCTCTGTACCTGTCCGTCTGTGTCCAAATGTCTCCTTTTTATAAGGACACCAGTTACATTGGGTTAGGGCTCACACTGGTGTCTCATTTTAATTTGATTACCATCATAAAGACCCTATTTCCAAACAAGGTCACATTCTAGGGTGCTAATGGTTAGGGCCTCACCATATCTTTTTCGGGGCGATACAAGTCAACTCACAACAGAGAGCTTTTGTGGGAGAATTAGAACTTGACGGCTAGGTGGTGTTTGCTTATGTTCAAAAAAAGCAAAGCTTTCTAAGTGATAGAACTGATTTTTGAAAAAAGGAATAATCGTGTTTGTCCAAGATGAAAAATGGTATGACCTGACTTAAGAAGTCTGGTGGTGCACTGTTGATGGGATTGCACACTGGTGCAGCTCCTATGGAACACAGTATAGAGGCTTCTCAAAAAATTTAAACTAGAACTACCATATGACCCACCTCTGGGTATTGATTCAAATAAAATTAAAACACTAATTTGAAAAGATACATGCACCCCTATGTTTTTTTGCAACATTATTTATAAATCTTTCTGTTTGTGACAGCATAAATGGACCTAGAGAGCATTACAATAAGTGAAATAAATCAGACAGAGAAGCAAATATACCATGTGATCTCACTTATAATGTGGGACCTAAAAAATAAAACAAATGAACAAAACTGAAACAGACTCAGACATAGAAAACAAACGAATAGAAAGGGGTGGGGGAAGGGCACAAGAGGTGAAGGAGAAGAAGAGTAACACATTTCCAGTTATAAAATTGGTAAGTCATGGGGATGTAATGTTCAGCATAGGGAACAGAGTCAGTAATATCATAATAACTTTATATGGAGTCAGATGGTTACTAGATATCATGGTGATCACTTTGTTAGGTACGTAAATGTTGAATAACTATTTTGTACACCTGAAACTAACATAATATTGTATATTAACTACATTTTAATAAAAATTAATTTTGAAATAAAATAAATAGCATAGCAGTTTCATTTTTCAAGGAAAAGTTGTGGTAGTGGTGGTGATGATGGTGATAGTGACCAACACCTGTGAAAATGCGTCTTTTGCTGGACCAACTGCATTCCATGTGCACTGTTCTCTGAGCAGCCCTGGAGGAGGCCATGGTGCTGTAGACGAAGAAATGGTGGCACGGAAGAGTTAGGTCATTTAACACATCATGGAAACTTTGAAGGCAGAGGATAGGGGTGGCTGCTCCCAAACTTTGGCCTGTTACCACGGTGATCTGCTGCGTGCCTCATGGCACGAAGGTGAGTTCATCTTGGATGAGGGACTGGGTCTACTTTATCAAGGACGTTGATAAGGTTGTGGAGTTGTGTTTGATGTTACAGAAAATAGAAAACCGTTCTCAGTGTCTGAAGATGTGTGACGTGATAAATGTGGTATTTGCGAGAATAAGTATGTCATTTCCACCTGAGGGTACGTTGTCTTTAGGAAAGACTTATAAATGAGAGAAGCTATTGACCATGAAGAGTTTCTTTTCATAGGGTTTCATCAAATGATTTGCCTCTTTCCCACTTAAGCAAGAATTTCCTTTATCGCTTTAAAAAGTATGCTCTGGCGATCATCTCTTATGTAGACTGTTCTTTGGAAGTTCTCCGTAGGAGTGTATGCATTGATCATTCCATCGCCGGGACACACATGGTGCTGAAGGAATGTTTCCTTGAATCATTAACTCTATACGTTCACATTTCAGTTCAGTATTTTTTTTTTTAATTGTTTGCTTATTTGTTTATCTTAGCACCTTTAGGAACCTCATTTCTGGAGGCTCAAAGTGTAATTTGTGATGTATATACTGATTATCTTTCTCTCTGGGTTTTCCACTTATGCTTATAGTAGAGAAAAAATGTATGTGAGGAGGAGGGTGAAAGTATTGGCAGGGAAAGGTAAAACATAGAGAGCATTTTACTCTGTACAAATTAATTTCCACATGCCTTCCCAGTCGAATCAGAGTGGACATGTAATTGGTGAGTAATGGAGTCATCGTGGTTTTTCTATAACTCTACATTTGGTTTGGGGGCCACAAGAAAATCAAGTTAAACCTCATTATTCCTTGTAAGATGACGTACGTGTAAATTCCCTCCCCTGGCAATACAGATCTGGATCAGTGTCAAAAACATACGCCTTCCCCAAATCTTAAGCTGTCCAACCTCCTTCCCTACCTAAGATTGCCTGATAATATCATAGAAAATTACACTCATGTTCGCAAAAAACTCGATGACTTCTTGACTGTGATAACCCTGATATGTATGAGCCAGCATTTTAGTCTATGACTGTAATCCCCTACTTACTTCTCCGTTGGGATATCCTTATAACAAGCTCGTCCAAGCCGGGCCCCTGTAAATCTTACTGTGGTCACACAAGAATATATTTGGATGGTAGAATTAAAACAGATTTTGGGCTCAGCTGGCATGGCTCAGTCGTTGAACATCGACCCATCCAAGAGGTCACTGGTTCAATTCCCGGTCAGGGCACATGCCCAGGTTGAGGGCCCGATCCCCAGTGGGGGGCATGCAGGAGGCGGCCCATCGATGTTCTCTCTCATTAATGTTTCTATCTTTCCTTCTCCCTCCCTCTCTCTAAAGTCAATAAAGAGAAAGAAATTTAAATAGATGTTTGGTCTCCAGGTGGAGAGAAGAACAACAGACCGAGAGAACGCTGTGTAGTTTTATTTCCTGGCTTTGATGGTGCAGTACATGGCCTTCCAGGAGATCTGGGGTCCTACCAGTCACTGCTCAGACACGACGCTCCATCCACAAACAGCTGTCCAGAACTAATTTATTTCCTAATGCTATGGCACTGTTAATTTATAAATTACACTGGTAATTCAAGCTATTATTAATTTCAGATGGTGTAGGGCAAGCCTAATTAAAATATGACATCAATTGCCACACATATGTACCAAAGACTACCATTTAAAATTAATGGGAATATTAAGTGTGACACTGGTCTCCGAGATGCTTTGCACAGTAATTACAGTGTTCCAGCAGGGAAAGATCTGACAAATGCAGGCTCGGGTCTGGTAGCAAGTAAACAACAAGATAAAAGGAGTCACAAATTCTTCATGCAAACCTCTGCCCCTGCTTTTCTTTGTCCTTCCCCAAATCAAGATTAGTGCTCCCCCCCGCCCCCGAAAGATGCTTAGAAAAGAATAACAAAACGTGTACTCTGACAAATAGGAGTTTGTGACTGGTTGGGACTTCCCCTGGGCTCATGTTGATTGTCCTCTCCACATCTCCACATCCTGGACTTTTTGGCCCTGTTTTCTGTTCATGAACACGTCCCTGGGTCTTCCTGGGGATGTGTAAGTCTTGCTTGCCTTGGTGGCCGGAGGCGGTGCTTTGCTCTCCTGCAGAGAGTGGAGGTGAGTTTCAGCACATTGCATGTGGGCTTCATATGGCACGTGGACACACGAGGAAGTGCCCGCGTGGGGCTGATCACGGATGGTGGCTCAGAGTTATGTCCAACGAGTGGTGGCAGAGCTGGGCAAAGAGTGGCCCCCTTTTACAAGATAGTGTTTTGTTATTGGGGTCGTTGTTACTATTACTGTTGTTATCTTGACCACAATCGGCGACCATCACATCACATAACAGATGTGACTCTGACTTACATACCACATGTATCATTCTTTGTATTATATTCGTTGCTCACTGTTGTTATGTTCATGCTCGGGAACAGCAGAGCCATGTGGCGGTACAGAGTGGTGTCACTTGGAGAGAAATTCTCCTTCCTCGCCTTTATGTTCATGGGGAGGCACGCGTGTCCGGACAGCTTCCCTGCAGGGAGCCTGGGCCTCGGGGCGGAGCGCCGCATTACTAACGAAAGCACAGGTGTGCAGCCTTGAAAGTTGGAGGGTGCTTTCCTGTGTACATACTTTTTCATTTGTCACCCCAACAGCCCTCCGAGGTTTTGCGGTTGTGTGTATATTCTGCCTGGGAGAAGGTCTCTTCATTGCTAGTGACAGTCTCAGTAATGTTGGGTGCCCCATAGTAACTGTTAAGGGCACCCCTTTTTATTCCTGAAAGTATCTATCCTCATTTACATGATAAATGTGTCATTGTGCTGATTTCTTCATTTAACAAAGGAGACAGCATGCTTCCCTGGGATGGGAGCAGTTACTTCTGTTCTCCGTTGCCTTTCTGCAAAGAGACTGGAGCTCAGCGTGACGTGGGAGAAGACCAAGACATCTGTCGCCGAGGCTTTAAGGTCATGGTCTTTCCATGATCAGATGCTCGCGGCCAGACCTCAGGCGGGAAGTCTGGTGGGTAGAGGGGGGTTGCGGTCATGCACAGTGTTTCCGCACAGAAACCGCTTCTGAGGATGATGGCGCGACAGTGAGCCACGTGACCTGTCTTTCCGCCGTGTTTGTGATTGGAGTGTGGAGTCCCCGCTGTTGGCTTGTCTTCAGGATCCCAAGAGCTCCAGCAGATCGAAGTTTAGAGAATTGGTTTTTGCTTATCAATTGAGCGTCCAGCTGTCAAAACAAATTAAATTCTATTTTATTAATGTTTCCACTGCCTTGGTGGTGTGTGTGTAACTGCTATTGCGGTATTTCTGATACATGGTCTGGTCCTTAGCTTCACACTACAAGGTTCAGTCTGAATGACACCTGGGGATCAGAAAGAGTTTATATACACCGGAGATGCCCGACCCGGCTCCCAGGGCCTGCCTGCTTGGTCGGGTCTGGGCAGTGTCACTGTCAGAACCACAGGTCACTGATCGAGGACCAGATTCGCTAGGCACTTGGTTTAGTCCACGGAGCAGACAAGCATGTGAGCCAGTCCACGGAGCAGCCCAGGAACGTGGCTGGCGGGGCTGGCAGGAGGGAGGGGAGTGTGAATCACGCAGTTCTTGGGACTCTGAACTTAGAAGGGGCAGACATGTCATACTTTGGTTTCTAAGAGTGTGCTTTCGGTGTTTTTCTCCTCTTTTATCACACCTTCTCCTGCAGCCGTGGGCTTTGTGAGTGAAGATGAGTACCTGGAGATCCAGGGCATCACGAGGGAGCAGTCCGGGGACTACGAATGCAGCGCCTCCAACGACGTCGCCGCGCCAGTGGTGCGGAGAGTGAAGGTCACCGTGAACTGTGAGTGGCGTCAGGAACGCCCCCCTGTGCGCATGGCGGCTGCTGTCGTGGCCACAGAAAGCTGGGCTACAGGGCCCCTGCTGGCCTGGGGCGGGAAACGATGCGGCATCATTTTCCATTCTCTGCTTGTCAGAGCAACAATTTCAAAATCTAATTTTAAAAAAATTGTACTTGAAAGTAATATGATCCCAAACTGGACTTATCATCCCAGAAGATCATTAAATAGCACTCAGTGCATAATTTATGGAAGTGTGCCTTTGAATCCCAGTTTCTCCCTTAATTTACTCACGATGTCCCCAAGCATCTCACTGTCTAAATGAGTCATCTCCATACTGGGCAGTAAAAATACCGTGTCTATGAAAGAAATATACAATTTCTATTTATGGCATATTTATCTCATCTTTGTACAACTGAATATGTTAATGTATGTAAACATTCATAATTTACCTATAAGTAAACATACACATATTAGAGAGTGTATCTCAGAACCTGATTTTGACTAATAGAGCTACAGAATCCAGGCGGTTTGGAGACCACTGTTCTAGGTCACTCATTCTCCCGTGTCAACTGTCCTGATGCTCTCTGACATTGACACTGCTCAGCTGTCACCTCTCACCCTTCCCCCACTGACTCCTCACTGCGTCCACGGACTCAGTTCTCTGTGACTTTCTGGACGTTTCTGTCTTAGGACAGAATAGAACCCCGGAACTAAACCAGCAAGCAGGAACCCTTTCTTCTTCAAAAGATGGGTGGGTGGAGGGAGAGGAAGAATATTCTTCACTTTCCTTACTCTGATATTTTGGTTTCTGTTACACCTTGAAACTAATTAATACACAACAGTTCCAGAAGCTAGAAAGTAGGTATAACAATACTACCCTTTTTTGTGTTCTATGACACCTTTTTTAAGGAACTTAAATAACCTACAGTTCATAAAGACTAACCTAAGGAGAAGGAAATATAAGCAAAGGGGAAACATATTTAGAGAAATATGTAAAATCTAGGGATAAACCAGCCCGTGAAATATATACCCCGGGTCCAGAACCCGGGTTTGAGTTGCTAAAGCAAAGAGAGGGAATGCCATCTTTTTTAAGGTTTATGTCCATCAGACAAAAGCAAACTAGTTGCTTGGGAGAAACACTGTTTTTCCTGGTACTGAGACCAAGGAGATTTTTATATTTAGGGTCTCCACAAATAGAACAATTTGAAATATAATCAACAACATTGCACACAGTGTTTCTGCGTCAAACAGAATGGCACGTTGGTTACGGCTGTGTCACAGTCACTTCGCAGCACACGGCTGGAATGTTCAGGCATTGTTAGGGAAGCGTCAGATGAAAGCTGGCCAGGTATGCAGGTCTGGGTGGGTCTCGTTGATCCAGGAATCCATTTTAGAAGACCTAGAAGAAGACTGATCTGTATATCCTTCGGGCAGTTCTCTATGAATACTATTTCTTGCAACTAAGCTTTTGATGGGAATTGAATAGTATGAGGTTATATACTCTGGCAAGAACCTGGTTTGCAGAAATTCTATGAGGCTGATTAAAAGTGCTGTCAACCCATGGAGTGTAGGGTTGATGGGTTGGCATCACCCTGTGAAAGTTAAAAAGTTTAAACAGAAAGGAGGCCTGACTACCAGGTCACCCCCTCTGTTCGGAAGGGAACAGAAGCATCCCACGCTAGGAAGGCAGTTGTCCTTAGAACGATCTTGAGCGGTTTCATTCCGCAGCGCAGTGCGTGCAGTGATTTGCCAGCTGAAGTAGGTGCGGTCGATCAGAGAGAAGAATCGAGTCGGCGAGGGAAGCAGCGGCCTTGTTTGAGATGGCAAATGCTCAGGACATCTTCTTTCTGCAGATCCGCCGTACATTTCAGAAGCTAAGGGTACAGGCGTCCCCGTGGGACAGAAGGGGACACTGCAGTGTGAAGCCTCCGCGGTCCCCTCAGCAGAATTCCAGTGGTACAAGGATGACAGAAGGTAAGGCCTTCCTGGGGCACGGCCCTCCCCCAAACCCCGTGGCATCTTTTCCAGGTTCCTTGCTCCACATGGTCGCTAGGAAACCCGGTACCATCCTCCCTGAACGCCTCCTGCCTATCGGGGGAAGCCACATCCATCAAGTCTCTTCCCAATAGTCATGGATCTCAGCTAGGTTTCCAATGCTGCCATGCAGAATTAACTCTCGCCAACTAACAATCCTGAAAGAAACATGTTTTAGGACAGCAGGATCTCCCAGGAAAGGCCACCGGGAGCATGGGAGCCTGTGGATTTTTTTATAGCCCAAGAAAAGAACATGTCCTTTGTAACGGTGGCAGCTGGCCGAGGTGTCAGGACTGCTCAGGGCCCTGGGAGACGCTGAGACGTTGGCTGTAGCGAGAGGTCGCAGTTTAGTTTCAGACACGGTCCATATTGGTTCATCAGAGTCCGTGTCACCATTTAGCCCTCCCCTTGCACCCGGGCCGTTCTTCACTGTGAGAAGACAGGGCACTGCTCCCTTTCCTCGCGCGGCCGCAGCCTCCGCTGGGACATTGTTGTGATTCGCTGGAGGTCGCCCACGAAGGACACAGCACATGGCCTGTTCGCACAGGGTCCAGCAGCTTGGTTCCGCCCAGCAACACGATCATGGCTGTACAAGTAGCTGTTTTAGGAGAAACCAATAACGGATAAATGTGCAAGAGCCGTGCATATTCAGAGCACTTTTGTAAAAATGGGGAAAGGGTGATGCAAAAAAGTCCTGACATATATGTGGGGTAGAGCAGGGGGAAGGCGTTTCTGAGGCTGAGAAGCTGAGAAGAACAACGAAGAGTGTGATGGCGAGGAGAGCGTGTGAGGCAGCTCCAGGCCAGGACGGGCCCAGCTGTTGTCCACGCGACCAGAGCGTCTGCAGCGGGCTTGTGCTTAGCTCTTTATGAGGCCAGTCAGATGCCAAAAGCTCTTCTGGTCTCTGAATCAATCACTAAGTTTGTCTAGGACCAAGTCCCTCAGTCATAACATTCATTGTGTCCCATCATAATCCTTTCAAAGACATGCAGTGTGTTTTCACATTTAAGGACACAGTTTGGCAGCCTCTTTGTGAGGTGTACTTATTCATCTGGCCCATTTTACAGATGGAAAAACTGAGGCAGAAAGAGGAAAACAAACTCATAAAGAGAGAAGAAGAGGTAACTGGTTTTCCCTCCTTTTCCAAGAATTCAGAACCGAGCAGAAGGGAGTAACGTTTTTCCAATAAATAAACCTGGTTATGTTGCTTAGAAATCTGCTTTCCTTTCCCCTCCTGCCCTCCCTGTTATTGAAGGCCCTTTTATGAATGTGTAATATCAGAAGGAAACAGCAACAACTCTGGAGCCCTGGGTCAGTTCCCAAACCTTTCATTGTCTAAGTCTTCACGAAAACTAATCAGATGGCTTCTCCTTGTTCGAATTCTCTTACGGAGGCAAAGTGCAATGGAAATGTTGGGAGCGCAGGATCTCACACCGTGGGGAGCGGGTAGCACAGGCCGGTGCCAGAGCAACCAGGGGTGAGGAAAGGAAGACAGGGCCCGGCGGGCAGGGCTGCTGTCGCTGCAGGGGCTGCGTCTCTGCCAACACTCACCCGGGAAGAGGAGTCAGAGCATCACCAAGGCCCTGGCTCAGGCATCGCCGATTCTTCCTTTGTCTGAGTGCTTCTCGTGGTGGCTTCGTTCTCCCCTTTAATTAACTCTGGTCAGTTCTCCACTTGCTGCTCATTTATTTATTCCCAGGGTTCTCCCACTGAATGGAGTTGTCTGTCCTCCCAGCGCCCAGTTTAACAAGAACATCTCTGCCTCAAGGTCCTTGTCACTGCCCGCCCCTCCCACCCACTGGCTGGCAGGGACCTCCTCCAGGCAGGTCTCCGAGGGCACAGTACATCCGCCTGGGGAAGATCAGCTCTAACCCAGCTCACACTTCCACGAGAGGAGTGGATGAGGCACATCACAGGACTGTGTGCTGGGACAGCAGTGTTCTCGACTTTCAGGGTAAAAGCGTCTTTTGACTACATAGTAGCACCAGTCATTGCTTGCCACTGTGTGCGACATCAATCAAAGGGAGAGAAAATGGAATGCTGTCGTTAATAAGGGCCACCCTTCCGTGGGGACGTGAGCCAGTACAGAGCCTGCAGGTTCATTAAGCAACTGAAGCCTGGGAGCAGTGTGGGACGGGAAGGTGTGACCGCAGAGAAAGGCCGTGTGCCCTCCTGGAAGCCACATAGCGGTGCGGGCTGCTGGCACTGCGTTCAGCCACCGACACTTTGGAGCTGTCCAGTAGGATCCTGCTTCGGTGAGTGTCTCCCCACGACAGCGCCCAGCTCCGGCTCGGCTGTGCTGTGAAGCCTGTCGCAGCCCAGGAGTGGCATCAAAATGACAAGTGGGGTCAATAAGCTGGAGGACGTCTCAGAAGCCTCCTGATGGGGGCGCTGCAGGACCTTGTCTGGACAGCACCCCCTAGAGGATCCATGTTTACATAACAAGCTGCAAATGTGACTGGCGCCTGGCGCACAGCCGGACTCCCCGTTCCATGGGGACAGTGCTCACATTTTAATGAAGTTCATGGGCTCAGGCCAGTTCACTGCCCCTAGAAAGAAAGGCTCCCAGAGGAAATTCAACCTAATGAAAAATAAGGCAAGTTCCTCCAGCCAACCCCTGACTTCCCTGGAGACAGATGCTGGTGAGAACTGAAGCCAGACCTGACCTCTTCCGGTCACCGGGGCCATCCGTTCTGGCAGAGGAGAGAATCAGTCTGGAGTCCTGCAGAGATGACACCTTCAGATAATGACAAAGCAGCTGCCCTCTATACCAGTCCTGCTGTGACCCAGGGACGGGCAGTTCTCCACGTCCGACTCCGTGAAAATATGTTAGATTAAATACCATCTGATAGTTTACAAAGCATTCTCTCGTCATTGTCTTGCTGAGCTTCACTTCCCCTTCCCGCCTTGGATACTGACTGCCTTGCTTGGTGTGACGACCCTGACACCAGCCATGCGCCCTCAGTGGTGGCCCCAGAGCCTGCTGCAGTGCGTGTCCCCCTGGACGCCGTCGGCTCTCCACGCGGCCGCTCTCCGCAGGCGCTGGAGCTCATGAGCATGTTCCCCGAGACCCTCCGTGCGGAAGGGTTTGTTTCACCGACTCGCACTCACTTTTCCCAAAACCTAGACTCAGCTTCCGGCAGGGAAGAGAGACTGTTTCAGGGAAGGAGCAAGGTTGGCTCAAAGCCTGTCTCGGAAAGAGGGCATTCCAGAGCTTTGCAAAGGAAGAGGGTTGGGCTCACGGTTTCTTTCTTTACTTTTTAAAATATGGTTTTGATTTATTTTATTACAGAGAGATAGAAACATCGATGTGAGAGAGAGACATCGATTGGCTGCCTCCTGCACGCCCCCTACTGGGGATCGAGCCCACAACCCAGGCATGTGCCCTGACCGGGAATGGAACTGGGACCTCTCAGTCCATGGGAGGACGCTCAGTCCACTGAGCCACACCGCCGGGCTCATTATTTCTGTGTAGACGTGCAGTTGTGTTGCTGCTAAAGACCTCCTGCGGTGGGGATATGACCTCACCTGCGCTCACAGCAGCTTTCTCCTTACGCTGTCCCACTGCCCAGCCGTGGAACCCATGGTTTAACCCGTGGAACCTAACTGCTTGCCTCACTAACTGTCTGTGGCGCTTCTTTAGTGGCTCCTTCCACCAGTATGAGCCGTGGCACATCGGACTGCCATCGCGGTTGCTCAGGGGCACGGTCCTGGAGCCCTAGGGTCACATTCTCAGGAATCTGTGATATCTCCCAGACTGAGCTGCGGTGACACTCCGGGCAGATCACCTCTCTCAAGCTCTTCTGAGTCTGCTGATTGCAAAGGACCCTGGTTCTTGTTCCTGCTTACAGCCCAACGTGAGGCACGGTGTGCAGAATGCCTGACTCTTAAGGGACATTTTTATTACCCAGGTGCTTGAAAACCAGCTTTTTTTCTTCAAACCCCACGGGTTATTCTTCTCTCTGAAGTTTGAGTTTTTCATTTTCCTGGTGACCATCATCATCACCATCACCGTTTCCTTTAACATCATCATCAACGTTAATTAGGTCCACACATTTGAGCACCTACTCTGAATGTCATGCAGCTGGAACATTCTATTGCGGAAGGCACCTGCCTTCAGAGCTCTTAAATGTCTGTGTAAGGAGGCGCGTGTCTGTGTAGTGCCACAGGTGTCTCCAGGCACATGCATAAACGCAGAGAAACACAATTATATGCGTCGTTGTGTGTGAACCTACCGTGCAGCCGAAGTGGAGAAAAGCGTGTGTCCTGTTGGAAGGAGCAAGTTGGTGATCATTGATTCCACAGCCTGTCTTCCTCCTACGAGAAAAGTGTAACCGTCTTTTCCTCTCTCTCTCTTCTTTGTCTTAGGCTGGTTGAAGGGAAGAAGGGGGTCAAAGTGGAAAATAGACCTTTCCTCTCAAAACTCATCTTCTTCAATGTCTCCGAACACGACTACGGGAACTACACCTGTGTGGCCTCCAACAAGCTGGGCCACACCAATGCCAGCCTCACGCTCTTCGGTGAGACAGCCTGGCATGGGCAATGAGGGAAGGGAAGGGTGGTGTGGAGGAGGAGGGGGTGGGGAGGGAGGCCCGGGAGGAGGAGAATCAGAAGTCCTTAGGCTGGGGGGAGTGAGGAGAGGAAGAACCAGGCTGAGCGAGCGAGCACGTGGGAGTAGGGAAATGTTCCCTCTCATTCTATCATGGGAGCAATCCCGAGGCAGGAGAAAAGGATTTGGGGATGCTGAAGTGACATTTAGTTCTTTCTCCTCAATGATATCTCCTAAACTGACTGGGGATTATAATTGGGTGTAATACTAAGGGGCCCACGGAGGAACACTTACCATATCCATACTTTGTTCACCGGATTAGTGTAAAATGTTGCCATTTCTGAAACTTTTTCTGGCCATTGGGACATAAGAGAAATGGAATTCTATTTAACGAGTAGAATGGCGGCCTTGGTTTCAGAGGGACAATGACAGAGAAAATGGGGATTTCCTAGTTTTCCATTTGTATCAGAGGTGTTGTCTGGCTGGATTAAGAAATGTTTGTTCAGCCACGCCACCCTCAGTGGCATAGTCATTCATGCCCTGAGTCATTAAGCAACTATTTACCGAAGGGCTAACTGTGTGAGACAAATGGCTGTGAGTGGGACAGCGACACAGACGTGACCGGGATGAGTGTCTGGGCATCAGGCCTCTGGTGGGGACTTGCATCCTTCCGCTGCAGTCTTCCTGGGAGTCACAGGGGTAATTTCTGGTTGAATTGGGGGCAAATCCCTCCAGACCTCACCACGTTCAGTTAGCACATTTTTCAAATCATTTCTTCTCCATCTCCCATGTAACAAGCACTCTGGGATGTGTTGAGGAGGGAAAGGTAAAGCACAGCTAATTGGCAGGAACACAGATTCCTTTTATTCTGAGAACTCCCAGATAATCCCATAGCTTCAGGTACCTCACCCCACCCCCGGCTCTGCCCCATCCCCTCCATGGCGCAGTGTGTCTAGCCTGCCCTACTGGTCCGCCTGTGCTGCCCATTGTCTTACCCCTGCTTCCAAATCACATTCCATCTTCCTTTGACCCAGACAGAAACCAAAGCCAGCTCCATCCAAGAGAGCTGGTGGGGGAGGCTGCCCGGACCCCGGAGCGGGTGCCGGAATGGACAGCGTCGAGATGAGGGTGATTGATCTGTCTGACATCTCACACCGGGAGTCATAATTGCCTCTCACATTTGTCAGGCCTTTTTTGGCTTTCGGACAGGTGTCTGTCTGCACAGACGAAAGGGCCAGGATTAGAAAGGAAGGTGCCCTCCTCCCCTTGCCTTGCAATTCCTGGCTGCCCCACCCACCCAGCCACCCAGCCAGGGGCTGCTGTCCGCCCACAGCGGCCGTGGCTCCCAGACAGTCTCCCTCCACCTTCGACCTCCTCCCCCTCCTGATTGGGATGAAATGAAAGAGCGTCGGCTCCATCGCTCTTGTCCAGTTCCCTGGCTTCTTCCCCGTGAGACACCGTAAGATGAGACCAGGGAGAAAAGAGGTTTGAATGTGAAATAAATGGCACGTGTGACCAGACGTGCCGTGAAGGGTGTGGCTGAGTCTGCTCTTTCCAGCAGACCTGGGGAGATCCCTGCACCTCTGCCCCATCCCCCCCGGCGCCTCCACGGTGCTGTCCGCATTCACCCTGTGCCATTGGGACATTTCCACCATTTCCAGCTTTCTGGAGTCCGGGGTTCTCTTAAAAAAAAAAAAAAAAAAAACATGAAAAGTGATATTATGTATTGAAACAAGTTTGGGAAATCTGGGTCAAACCAAGATGAATGGAGCACACGCAGGGTTACTCTTCCATGTGAAGGTTCTCTGAGCACTTTCCAAATTTAATCAGCAGCCCCCAGTAGTTTAGCCTCAGAAGAGAGACATGCCTGAGGAGCCCGTCACAGGAACGCTGCACGGTGACACAGTTCCATGACCACTGTCATTGCCTCCACGCACACGGCGCAGTCTCCAAGGCCGGTGCGGACACACGGCTCCTGCCTGAGGCTCACCGCCCCTGAGGCCTTCTGACCAAATGGCCTGACGGGGTTTCCCTGGCATTTCCCGCCGTTGGACGAGCCCGCGGCTCGCAGCCGTCCAGCAGGTTGGAAAGCAGCATTCGCTTATGCGAGAGTGCACACTCTGGGACGCAGTCCGTGCAGTCTTCCAGAGCGCATGGAAAGCCAGCTCCGTCACTGTTCCGCCTCCAGCTGGCCCTGCACACCCTCCCCACCTGCCCTGGAGGGTGACCCCGAGGAGCCTGGTGCTGGGAGACAGTCAGAGCCAGTACCTGGGAGCGTGTTTCAGCCAAATGCGGGCAGGGGTGGCCCTTCCTGTCTCCGACCAGAACCACGGGTTCTGAGCACCTGGCCCCTAAGGAGTCCTGCTCCCATAATCCCGAGTCACCTTGCTCCTGCCCTGGTGCCTTGGGAGAAGAAATCCCTCAACGTGGTCTTCCAGAGGGAAACAGTGGTGTGGGGATGTGGGACCAAAATCTCTTCTGACAAAGAGCGTTGGTCCTTTGTCTCCATAACGGCCCCAGCACAGCACGGCGAGGGCACAGGTCTGCCCTGGAACACGTGCACCCCTCCAGCTCCCCCCTTTCCACCAGCACATCGAGTTCGGACGCATAAAGCACTTTGTGTTTCTCATGCTGCATTTTGTCCTTCACCTTTGGTTGTTGTGTCTCCCTTTATCCATTGCTCCAGAAATGCTTGTGAAAGGCAGTATACAAACTATATATGACCAATATATAGCTACTGTATATAATATATGTGTTTGTTTTCATTTTCTCTCCTGTATGTCCCTCACCCGATTTAGAACTAAGTGAGCCTACAAGCTCAACTTTGTTGCAAGGTCAGTATCCCCGTTGCTTTATGATTTCTCCCTCCTCCCCTTTCCCCGTGTCCCCACTCCCTCCCCTGCCCCTCTGTGCTCTACCTGAGGCTCCTGTCTGTGCATTTGTTTGGAGGATGGTGGGGAAGCTACGGTGTTTACTGGGAGCAGGTGAAACCCCAGAGATAGCTCCCTGTTCTCTGCTCAATCCTTGCCCATACTTCTTCCGAAGGGCTTAGGGGGGCAAAGAAAAGAAACATCACTAACATCTCAAAGCCCAGAGTCGTAAAAGATTGAGACAGTGAGTTAGAACCAACAGGAAGTCAACTCCAACCCAGTAAGCAATTTTCATAGCAAGAGTCCTGTTGATGGCTGCTCAGCCAAGTAGCAAACACCGGGCACTGGAAGGTTCGGACATTCCCTGAAATGTACCACCTGGTTCGCAGGGGGCTCTCCGGGAGGAGGGAGGCCTGTGGGTGAGGAAGCAGTTGTCTCGAGTGGCTGCCACTGGGTTCCAGTTCAGACCTGACGTTTAGCCGTTCTGTGCTCTTGGGCAAGTCACTAAACGTTATTTAGACTCAATTTCCTCTTCTACAAAATGGAATTGATCTGCCTTATGTACCTTAGAGATGTTCTAGCGTTCAGCTGAGAATGCAAAGTAAAAAGGCTTTGAAAACTAACTGCTCGGTGCATTTGAATCGTTCAAGTCCAGTCCCCAGACGCGAGCTGAAAGACAAGGACAGCTCTCAGTGGGATGGCACAGGGTTCATTAACTCATTGCTCAAGGCCCCTTACAACCTCCTCCACGGAAAGCCCTTTCCCGTAGAAGACTCCTGCATCTCTCGCCTGTTTGCACGGCCCTTTAGCCTACTGTGAGTACTTCGTTAAGACTGTGACTAAGCATTCGGGCAGGCGTGGCCCAGGCTCAGAGGTGGAATACAGTGCACGCTGTGTGTGCTGTCCTCCTAAGGACAGTGCCGACCATAAGCTGGCCCCGCACAGAGGACAAGGAGCGGGATGGCTTTCTCGCCCTGTACCCCAGTCCCCTGACCTTACTCGTCCCACCTGACCCCACCCCATCCTGTTCATCCATGCACAGCCAGCTGTGCAGTCATTGGGAGGTGGCCTTAGGCATGGAGGGTGGGGCAGGAGGTGGAAGGAAAGCATTATCTGGGGGCTGTTTGACAGATGAAGACAAAGACTGTCACGAAGAAAAACCCAGGGCTGCACTATTCACTTTAGTGATGCAGGGCGCCTTGGGGATGAGCCCAACCAGGACAACGGAAGGAGGGAAAGGAGGGAAAAGGAAACTCAGTGGAAACATTCAGGTTCCACTTAAGATCTGACTTACACTCTTGAACCTCCGTGTGAGGCGTATTCGCAGATCTGAGACAGAGATTGGAAAAGCGCCTGCCATACACCGTGCAAGGAGTGTGAAGACGAGCGGAGACGCAACTGCTCCGAGATGTGCTTTCAGAAGTGACTAAGCTCGTTCTGATCACCCAGTTCTTCAACCTCAGAGGGAGCAGGGCCTCTTAGAACAGGTAGTGGTTGCTAAGGAGGTCGTTCTTAACTGAAGGAGTACTCAGCTGATGGGAAGCACTCTGCCACACCAAAGACCAGAACAAAGCCAAGCAGCCAAGCAAATCCCTGCCTGTCTGCTGAGCTGGGCACCAGGAGCAGGGACTTGCTTCAGTGTCGGGCGCCACCTGCTAAGACAGCTGCCCTGCCTCACTCCTTCAGCCTCTGCCGTGCCACTGGGTGAGAGAGCCCTGTGCCGGCTCTCTCCTCGCTTCTCGGGGTGCTTCCCACCCCTCATTCTTCTTTTAAAGTTATTTTTATTTATTTTAATTTTTTTTTATCGATTTTAGAGATAGAGGAAGGAAGAAGGAGAGAGATAGAAGCATCGATGAGAGAGAACATCGATTGGCTGCCTCCTGCACGCCCCCCACTGGGGATCGGGCCCACAACCTGGGCATGTGCCCTGACCGGGAATCGAACCGGTGACCTCATGGTGCAGGGTCGATGCTCACCCACTGAGCCACACCGGCTGGGCTCATTATTCTTACTGAAGGCAAAGCAATGGGACAGGGCCACAGCTGTAGATTGCAGACATCTGGGACACTCCACCACTTGGACTGGTGTGGTTTTCGGGAAGCTGGACACCTTTGCACAGCGAAGGGATATTTCAGAGAAAACAGGTCTCGCATCTTGAGCACTTTCCTCGTTTATCTGTGTTCTTTTCCCTTCCTCCTCCTTAGTCTCCCACAGAATAGAGAGCCACCTGTTTTCTCGGAGCATACCCCCCAGGGAGGCTCCTCCCGGCTCAGAAACACCACGCGGGATTGGAATAATAAGCGCGTGGCTTTCGCTGACTGGAGCAGCTGACGCAGAGGCGTCCCGAGCTCTTCTGCCTCCCACCTCTGGGTAGACCAGGAAGATTCCTGTAAAGAAGTTCAATCCTCCTCAGCCTTTCCTGTCACCCTTGAAATATTTCCCTGCTCCCCTTTTGCAAACACAACAGATTGCCTGTCACCCTCTCATATTAATATTTGGTGGTGCTGGACGCCTACTGCGAGAGATACGGACTGGGGGACGCGCCACCATCCCTCGCGGACTCCCTCGCGGGCGAGAGCAGGGCCCGCTGCACACGCCGCTGCGGGGGGCTGTGCCCTCCCATCCGCTGCGTCTGTCTTTCATCTCCTGGGCAGGAAGTCAGGTGTGATGGTATCGGCAGGCTGGGAAGGTTGGGCTGATTAATGCCTATGAACCTCACAGTGACCGGCAAACCAACTTATTAAAGAATGGGGACTAAAGTAAACTGTAGCAGGGGGGAAAAACGCTGTAGAGAGATGATTTGTTCTTCCCTGCAGAGGATTAAAGATAGTTAATGAGGCCCAGCCATCCAGCAGTTAGCATTTCTAGGACACATGTGTCCAAAGACTAGAAGGTGTAAAAAAAAATTCTTACCCGTATTCTAGGTTTATCTATTCATCCTGACTTGAAACCAGCCCTTCTCTGCCCACTGGGGTCAGGCGGCAACCCTGTGCTTATGGAGGTACCTGGGTGCAGCTAAGAACATTGGCTTTGGTGCCAAAAAGATCTCTTGATAGATTGACCAGAGACATTGGCTTGGAGGCTTGGCGGGGCCAGCAGGGGGGATGGGGGGGGGTCGTCTTTATCTTTCTTCTTTTATCCATTTTTCCTTCTCTGAAATATTTTGTTCCCACTATACCTGGCTTGGCATTAATATATCAACAGAAAGTTCACAAATTTTAGTCAAGCTCTTAGTGAGGAAAACACATTGGATTTTTAGGGACAGTTGTGTTTGTGGTAGCCAAGGGTTGATGCAGAAACTTGTGACTAGGACTCCGTTTGGGAGCGCAAGCGAGACTCCTGCCTCTGAAAGGTGGACCCAGCAGTGACAGTGGGAAGCCTGCCACAGAGACAGGGTTGGCACCCCCACCTCTCAGCACAAGTCCAAGGGGTGGCTTCAGTGTGCCAGAGGGCTGGAGTCATATAAAGCGCGTAGACCACATTCCCCGTCATGTGGTAACTCAGCAGCCAGGGAAGAAGCAGCCGGGGACCAGAAGAGCGGAACACGCTGTCGGGAAAGGCTCAGCGTGAGTTCTAGCTGTGGGCAGGTGCTCCCTCGACCCACAGGGCTCTTGAGTGTGGACCTTCTTTCAAGGAGCAAGTGTTGGAGATTCATGGGGATCATGAGGCTGAAGTTGTTCTCAGATCTTTCTTTACCTTCTAGGAAATCACGTCTGGTACCTAGACCACTGCACCTCGGCTTGCCATTTAGGTCTTTTTTGCATAGTTCCAACCAGCCAGATTAGCAAGCAGAACCCTTCCCGGAGCCTTTACTCCCGCAGACGCTAAACCAGCACCGGTCACTCTCTGGGCCCTGCGCTGGCCATGCTTGTGGACGGGGTGGAAGGCCTGCGACCACGTCATCCCTCCAGGGGGGTCTTCAGCCTGCCCTCCCTCCTTCCGTTCACCGTCCTTCCACGCACAGACAGTCAGTGGTGCCGGAGTGAGACAATTCATGGAAGTAGCCCGTCCCTAACTTCTGGGCTGGCCACTGCGGCCCGGCCGTCACTCCAGGGACCGTCCTTGGTAAACACACAGACACATGGCACCAGTGTTCCTGCCTTTTCTCTGCCACCAACTACATAAAATCTTCTCTGAATCACCCTTTGATCACTGATCGCATATCACCCTTCACATTGTTTATCAGAGGGGCTTTTCAGGGTTGCTAATATCCACTTAGACCAGGAAGGATATCATCTCGGACACCTTCAGAGGACAGATTGAGAGGGTGAACGCATCAGTACGCGTTCAGATTCTGGTCAAAGGTTTCAGTTTACACTGATGATAGCTAAGGTGTCTTTCTTTCTGCATGTAAGATCTTTGCACAGAGACTGGGATCATGTCAGTGCAAGAGACTTTAATGTTATCTTCTCAATTTGCTCAGCTTTGCTAAGTATAAGTGACAAAATTGTAAGACATTTAAAGTATACATTGTGGGGATTTGATATACAGATACATGGAGAAAGTCTTTTTTGTCTTCTTTTTATTCAAGGTGACAGCTGCAGAGGCCCCTGGGTAAAAAGAGGCGTCAACAATGACAGGTTATCACCACTTCAGGCCGGTCAAGGCCTGTTATCAGCAGAAGAGGCTCTGTGGATTGTTCTCGGAGCGTGAAGTTGAGGAAAAGGGGTCTTCCGTGGCCCAGGCGGCAGAGAGGGGCTATGGCCCAGTGTTCCCCCCGGTGATCCAGGTGGCAGAGAGGGGCTATGGCCCAGTGTTCCCCCCGGTGATCCAGGCGGCAGAGAGGGGCTATGGCCCAGTGTTCCCCCCGGTGATCCAGGCGGCAGAGAGGGGCTATGGCCCAGTGTTCCCCCCGGTGGCCCAGGCGGCAGAGAGGGGCTATGGCCCAGTGTTCCCCCCGGTGGCCCAGGCGGCAGAGAGGGGCTATGGCCCAGTGTTCCCCCCGGTGGCCCAGGCGGCAGAGAGGGGCTATGGCCCAGTGTTCCCCCCGGTGGCCCAGGCGGCAGAGAGGGGCTATGGCCCAGTGTTCCCCCCGGTGGCCCAGGCGGCAGAGAGGGGCTATGGCCCAGTGTTCCCCCCGGTGATCCAGGCGGCAGAGAGGGGCTATGGCCCAGTGTTCCCCCCGGTGGCCCAGGCGGCAGAGAGGGGCTATGGCCCAGTGTTCCCCCCGGTGGCCCAGGCGGCAGAGAGGGGCTATGGCCCAGTGTTCTCCCCGGTGGCCCAGCAAGATCAAGTGCAGCCGCGTAGAGGCAGGTCTTGCAGCCTCAGGCTGGCCCAGCGTGTTGAAGCCCTCCGGGCCTGCACCATGGCGTCCGACTCATCAAGAGCAGTCAGGGAGCAAGGTCTGGGCTCCTCTGGCTCTTGCAGTGTTTCTAAGATGAATGCATGAACGCCAGGCAAACTTTTACATCTCAAACATAGCAGAGTCACTCATGTTCAAATTACTGTAGTGTCATCCATTGTGCACTTAAGGCCTACAGACTTCAACACATTCGGGGATAGTCAGGTGGCCAAGAAAGAACATTGCTCTACCAAGAGGTATTTGTTGGCTCGGGGCCTCAGGTTTGCAGGCGCACCCAAGTCCCCTGCTAGGACAAGGGGGGGGGAGGGTATTGGCACTCTGTGGGTCAGCAACCTAATTTGAACATCATTCGTATCTTTCCCCAAGTCACCCGTAATGCCAACTGCTTTCCCAGCAAACGGAGGGGTGCAGGAATGAGGGCTGGGTGTGCTGGCTCACCCTCAAACCCACTGGGGGGCAGAGCACTTGCCTCCGACTGCTTTCTACCTTAACAGTGGCTTGTTTTTAATTTCTTTTAGAAGTGAAATCTACAGCCCTGACCCCTTGGAAAGGTTGGTATATTTATTTCCTAGGCAGCTACTGCCTTGGTGAGGACTGGACATGCAAAACCTGCCTGCTTCCCAGAGGCCTCTGTTCTGAGCTAACCCAGAGAGCAGCCCAGCGGGCCTCCACCCTGCCCTTGGGCTGTCTCAGCATCAGTTTAGATTAACCCCTCCCCAAGGACATGCCATTCTCCCTGGGCAGCTTCCACTTGCAGAAATCTAACTTCTCTGCTGGCAGCACTAATGAGCACCTGTCAGTGCCCAGAATAGCTCCATGTCTGGGTGCCTCAGTAGCAGGCCTGCCTCTTTCCTTGCACACGGATGCTCTAATGCAACGATCTTCTTAGGCCTTGCATGCTGCCCTTCGCTTACCCCGTTCTCTCTCCCCCCTCTAACTTAGAACTGGAAGGGATGGTGGGAGGGAGACAAAATGGAAGGAAGGGGGAGGTTCTTGTGTGAGTCACTTGGCTACAAATAAAATGAGTCTTATTTGAGGCTTTCATTCTTGCAAGATGTTTCTGATGAATAGGTGACACTCATCACAGTTTTCTGGGACCCTAACTGTTCTGATGATTAGTCTCTTTAGGCCTCTGCATCTCTCTAATGAGGTAGAGGCAATGAAGGCATCCGCTATGGAGTGGAGGTGTGACGAGGAAGGGCAGAGGCCTCGTGCATGCGGCACGTCACCAGGTAGATGGCTGAGCTGTCCCCTGGCCGCACAGGCTCCGGGATGCAGTGACCCGCACGCTGGGCAAATGGCCTCATGTCACAGCATTCTTCCCTGCGCTGGGCAGTGCGGGATGGCCCCTGGCTTCACCAGGGCCAGGATGGGCAGCCCAGGTCCTCACTCTTTCCACTCATTTTCTGCAGATGAATGAGTCCCACAGCTGTGAGTTAGTGGAAAGGAACGTTGCATTTGGAGATAGACGTCAACGGGGCTTGGGAAAGTCACTGAAGCTCTGAGGTTCAGTTTCCACTTATCAGAGTGCACGGAACACGAGTGTCCGCCAAGGGCTGGGGCCCTTCAACAGCACGTGCTCTGCCCATCGTCCCGATCCAGGTGGCTTTACTCTGTGCACACCTTCCTGCAACCACAGGAATTTGCAGTGACTTTTATTGGAAAAGAGGGGAAGAGTGTTTGGAAGAGAAAACTGAGGTTAAAAAAAAAGGCAAAGTAGGAAAAAAGTTTATGTTTTGTTGCACTTTTTTTTTCTTCTCCAAGTAGAATCTTAAGAAAAACACAGAGACAAAATATGGGCTTGTCTACATGTACCACAATGGTGTGGCTCTTTCTGTCCTCCAACAGGCATTTATTGAGAACCTGCCATGGGAACAGTTAGACACAGAGGGCCCTTAAGAAGCTTGCAGCACAGAAAAGGAAATACAGAAGCTACGTGAATAAAGAAAATTGTAACACTGGGTGGTAGGCATTTTAATAGTGGGGTGCATGTGGTGCTGTGGAAACTAACTGCTGCAAGTCAAGGAAGGCTGCCTGGAGGAGGTGATGGGAGGCCAGAGCAGAACCTGGAGCAAGGTGTGAGTGAGTTGAGTGACAAGCACTTCCGACACAGGGTCCGAGGGGACGAGGATGAGAAAGAAGAGGAACACGGTGGAGGGTACACGCTCGTGTGCGCATGCTTGTATGTGTGCTGGTGGCGTGCTTGTGCTGCATGGAGTTGGGGGCAGGAGAAGCTGCAGAACACACAGCAGGAGGAACAGCTAGGCCGGCAGAGCAGCGAGCAGACCACGAATCCCGGAGTGCTCTCCTAAGCATTGGGAAGTTTCGCGAAGGCCGTGGGCATGCAGTAGGTTTGTAGCGTGATCGATTTGGAATTGTAGAAACCGCACCCTGGAATTATCATACAGAATAAACCCGGGGGCCGAGGCCTGGTGCGTGAGTGTGCGTGGACACTGAAAGGAGGGCTGCGGGGGGCTCCTCCAAGAGGGTGCGTGGAGCCCCGCCCGTTCCTCCTGAGCAGGTGCAGGCCAGGTTCCCCGGCTGTCAGGAGAGCAGGATGGGCGGGGGGAGGGGAGAGACTGTGTGCAGGGGTGAACAGGCTGGGGTACCCCCCATCGTGAGTGACAGCCCCCCGCGGATCTGGGACAGAAGATGAGGCCCTGGGAGCTTGTCCAGGGGAACAATGCACCAGGAGGTGGCTCTAGGGCATTCAGTGGCCTTTTCCTTCCTTCCGTGGCCAGTTTGCTGACAACAGGTTAAGAGCCTCGTACCTGCTGTCTTCCGTGCTGCCCAGCAGGCTGCAGAGCCACAAAGGACTCTTAGGTGCCTGGCGATGAAACTGAACACAGAGGCCCAGACAGCCAACCTGCAGAGCAAACCTGCCCCCTGTGGTGCCCTGCAGGTGTGGGGGGGTCACAGCAGCCTCCCCTGCGGCATTGCAGAGTCCCTGGCCCGTAAACAAGGTTTCTGACTTTTCTTACAAAGTCAGATAACGAGCCAGGGTCCTGCTGGGCTGGATGCCTGGCATGAGGCGCTCTCCATTCTCCTCCCTGAAGAACTCCGCTGGGAGCGGCCCTGAAAGGAAGCCACGCAGGAGAGCAGCTGAACGCTGGGACCGGGCTTTGTTCCCTCCTGTCCCACCACAGGCCTCTTCGAAGTCAGGCCCGGGGACTGCAAGGGAGGGAGCGTGCTGGGATGAATGGGGGTGGATTTCAAAGCCGCCTGTGAGTGCTCGGGAGAGCAAAGGCGATGAGAGAGAAAGAGCCTGCAGGTGCGTGCCTGGCAGGAGCGCCGCGTGCCGGGCGTGCAGAGCGCGTTCAGAATCGTGTGCCATGCGCACGTGGTGTGAGGGATCACAGCCACCCCCCTGCCCTGCTGAAACGTGGAACCCAGCTCCCACAAAGGCCGCTGGTCCCATGGACTCCGACACAGACGTGTCCTATAGAGCCAGCCTCAGGCACGGGCGGGGGTCTCACCGTGTAGGATCTCAAGGTGGGTGGCCCAGGGCAGAGAGGCTTCCTCACGGGAGCGGAGCGTAACCTGTCACCCTGCAAGGGACCGGGCATGGCTCCTCTCCTGGGATGCCAGGGAGCACTGCGCAGGTAACAGAGGGAAGAGCTAGGAAGAGGGACTTCCTGGCAGGTGCCTTCAGCTTTGTGTGGCCGGGACTGTCCCCTCCCCGCAGGGTGGAGGGTAGAGGAGCCTCCCTGTGCTTCTCATTAAATGGCCCAGAAAGTCTGGCTTCGAGAACACCGCGACCCAGATCACGCGACCCACAAGGCGAGAACGTGCCACATTCCAGACCCAGGACGAGTTAGCTGACCACGGTCAGAGACTCTCCAGAAGGTCTAGGAAATGCAGTTACATGGGCAGTGCGTCCCAGCCCTGAGTTTTAGGACGCGATGGAATAATCTCATATGGAATCGGGAAGCCTGGTCTGAGGCTGGTCTGCAGGAACAGAACCGAGCCAGGCAAGCAGTTCTGGCCTTGTTCCTTCAGTCCCAGTGAGGACACGGGCTTTAAATACTCCGTTAATTCAGTGCGGCAGAGCGTGCCGGAGCAAGGCCAGTCTGCGGAGGTGCCACGCTTCCCTGGGTACCTAATTCACCTGGGCCTCGAAACTCCAGCGCTGTCCATGAATCGGAGCCCCGCTGGCCGTGGGCACTCTTGGCCACCGGGTTAAGGAGGCCAGAAAGCCGAAGCTTCACAATGTAGGAAGGCTTCTGGGGAACTGGATGACACGTCCGTGGTCTTGCCGTCCAGACTCGGCTTCATTTCAGAGAGTGTCTGTCAGCAGGCCAGACAGGGCAGGTGCCATCCATTCCCCTCACAGACATTCTCCACTTGAGGTTTCCCTTGCTGCACGCGCACAGCCAAGGGCCCCTCTCCTCTGCTTGTTCCCACCCACATCAGTGAGCTGGGTCTGGCTTCTCAGGCAGGTGATGCTCGAGCCGAGTCTGCTGTCACCAAGACCAGATGGGAAGAGGCCAAGTGCTGCAGGCGGAGAGCCACGCTCTGCCCTGAGCGCAGTGACTGACAGAGGACGCTGAGCCCCACGCAGCAGCGCAGGGAGGCAGACCGTGGCGGCCAGCAGGTCCTTCTGGAGTGACAGTTGGAGCAGCTGGAGGGGGATGCGGATGTGACGGCGGCGGGCTCGGCGTGGTGGGCGGCGATGCACCGAGTGCAGGGTCTCACTCTATTGTAGCTCTGAGTAAGATACCTTCTTGAACATGACCTTGAGCCATTGCCTTAGCAGACTGCATAGGAAAGGAGCAGTGGCCACCGCCCACTTTAACCCGGGCCTTGTGTTCTGTCCTCGCCAGGGGAGGCTCCCCTGTACAGTGTGTGTCCTTGGGATCGAAGCTGTGGATGCTGTGGGTAATGTAGCCCCTCCTAGGGAGCGGGGACAGACACCAATGCTCCCCGTCAGAGGGAGGCCTGGTCAGACAGGCCTAAGGGCAGCAGACCCGGCCGCGGCCGGCCCGCCGCGCTCGCTGCTCATGACCGGTGTGTTCCCTCCACAGGCCCCGGTGCGGTCAGCGAGGTGAACAACGGGACGCCGAGGAGGGCAGGCTGCATTTGGCTGCTCCCTCTCCTGGTCTTCCTGCTCCTCAAGTTTTGATCTGAGTGCCCCTCCCCCACGGGAACCGCTGCCTGCACTACCGCCACCACCCCACGCAACGGCAACTCCGACACAGGCACGGCGCAAACCCTTCCAATGAGATGTAATCAGAGGACACTCAGAGACACGGCCACTGGGCCCATTCTAGGGCGGGAGCAAGGACACCTGGGGAAACACGGTCACCAGGACGCCGGGTCCCGGCAGGCCTTGCAGACATGTAGGTTCAGCTGGGTTTTCTTCCTCCCCCAGCGGGGGCGCGCACAGCCGGCTCTGCTCAGCCCACAAGCTGCACTGGGTGACTTCTGCTCCCGGCTGGACGCGCTCGGCCCCCTGCCCCTCACCTGCCCCACCACGGAAAAGTCTGGAGTCGGCCACCCCCAGTCAGTCAGTCACTAGAGACCAGCACAGAGGGAGCCGCGTGGCCCAGATGTGCCCCGGGGCCCCGGTAGACTGTGCCACTGGTGTGTGTGTCTGAAACGCAAATTACAAAATAAACAAATAAAAAGGAAACTAACCGAGGCAGCTGCCAGCTCCAACCCCCCAGCCCGAGTCTCAGCAGACATGGTTAACGTTCTCCTTTTCCCTCTCCTTTCACTACACGGACGTCACGGACAATAAGGGGTTCTGAGTCATCATTAATTGTATTCATTATATTTTCTGATATGAGTCTAGAACGTAGTGCAGAGACAAGACAAAACTAAAAACCACACAAACGAAAGGGGTGAAGAGAAGTTTGTTAAAGATTAAAAAAGAATAGTGCACTTAACTAGGTTTACAACTGGTGGACCCCACACCGGGCATTGACCGCCTGGTGAGGATTTGGCAAATCCACCGAAAAAAACACAACAGAACACACATACGATCTAACCAATCTCGCCACCAGCGCCACAGAGCCCTCCTCAGTCCGGCACCGCGTGCCGACCTCTGCTGTGCTGCTCCACGCTGTGCAGGCGCGGGGCCGGCAGCCGCGTGGGCCGGCTGTGCTTTGGATGACATATATTACACAGTATATATACATATATTTTTTCTGTTAGAGTCCTAGCCCTTTTCTTCCTCAGCAGGGTCCTTTCTCAGACGTTACTGCATGCTGTATATGGCTTCAGCCGTGTTGACCTTCTAAACGATGATAGAGTTTACTGGTAATTGTGTAATCAGCTCCTGCCTTTTTATTTTTTTTTGGGTTATTTACATGTCAGAGACATTTCTACAAAGCGAAAAGAGAAAAAAACCCATTGAAACCAGGCGCAGGCCCTTTTCTAGGGGTGGCTCCCAGGGGCGCCTCGCCCCTCCGCCCTGACCGACAAGCGACCGCGCCAGCGACAGGCAGTGACCACTTGCTTCGGCCCCTTGGGGATCTCTGATGCCTTTGTGACCACTGGAGAGTCGAATCCTCTTGGTTTATTTTATTTAATTGCCCACCTTTGTGTGCGTGTGTATGAAAGAGAAGAAAATGCAGTTTTTAGGTAACCTTTTTTCCTCCCCCGAAGTCTGGGGACCAGAGAGGCCTCGGAGGGGGGGGGGGGGGTCCTGGGTGTGACGAGGGAAAGTGGGATGGGGCTAGGGGAGGGAGGGGTTGTCTCTGACTTGACATTAAAAAGTGTTCCATGTCCCTCTTCACCTGGTGTGGTACCTCATTCTCAGGTGGGGGGTGAGGGGAGCACATCGCGGGACGGGCTCCTGACTCGAGCTACTGCTCTTTAGACCCCTCCTTGGGGTGAGTGGGCTCCTTCTGCGGTATGTCCCTGAGGACTGGCAGGAGAGGCGGAAACCCCCTCATCCCCGAGGGCGGGCGGGTCTCGCGGGAACCGAGTGTCCCATGTGCCCGAGGCCGGCAGCGACCTGCCCGTGTCCACACACCTCACCTCATAACCTGGCAAAAGGTCAGTCTTGTCAAAGACAGAGTTTTACATGAGGTTGTGTCTAGCGGCAGCACAGGGCAGCTAACACAAAGAAAAAGACTGAAACGTTGTGGCTTGGTGTTGGATGATCCCAAGTCCCATCGCCTGACGCTTTGGGGACGCTCGTCCCTCCATGTCTGCTCTCCAAAGCTTGCCTCCAGCCACAAATTAAGAGGAAAAGTATATTTGAATACAAAATAATATTCAAATAATTCTAAGCTGTTCTGATTGATTCTGGGAATTAAATAGTAGCTAAAGATTCACTGAGAGGTGGAATCCAGGTCAGAGCTGAAACACTCAAAAATCACCAAGTCCTCGGGGGTCGGTGCCACCTGAGTGGAGTAGGAAACATTTGCAAAAGAGTTGACTCATTTCCAGTGGCTACTGGGAAAACTGAGAAGAGACTGTTGACATCGAGTTCTTGTGTGTGTCCTGCCCTTGCGTCCACACCACCAGGTGTCAGATGCCCCAACTTCTTCCTGGGAAAATGGTCCGGGACAGTGTGGCCAAGCCTTGCAGATTTGGGATGAATTGGTGTCATTCCTTCATTATGTTCTAGAGCTGCTGAAGTCAAGGGTTCGGGGACTGTCCCCTCAGAATAAAAGTGGGTGGGTGAGATTTTCTAGACCACTCACGCCCAGAACTTCTGCAGACTCCGATTGGAGGGTTTGGATGCACCACATGGTTCACTGGACCAGAGCGGAAAATACACGCGTGATTCCCATGTTGCTAAACTTAAGCCCAGAACCACCTCTGAACAAAATATACCACGGCATCTGCAAAGAGATGCTTCCCAGGGACAAGAGAATATAGTGGCACATGGCCTCCATTTGAATCAAAACTTGCTTTTTTATATAGACTAGCATGCTTTTTTTGTTTTTTAATTTTTTTTTAAATCCTCATCCTAGGATATTTTCTCATTTATCTTCAGATAGAGTGGGAGGTGGGGAGAGAGAGGAAGAGAGGGAGAGAAACATTGATGTGAGTGGGACATATTGACTGGTTGCCTCCAGCATGACCCCAACCAGGGCCGGAGACAAACTGAAACCAAGGTATGTGCCTTGGCAAGAATCGAACCCGCGCCTCTTTGGTCTGTGGGCCGATGGTCTAACCACTGAGCCAAACCGGCCAGGATGACTAAGCATGCTTTGATCACTCTATCACCATCCTCCCAGGAGTCATTTTTGAAGTGACAATATCAACTTTGTAAAGGGACATTCATGAGGAAGACTTCATTTTACCTGCTTGCCAACACCATTTCCCTTCTCGTCTTGGTTCGTTAGGCTGTTTACTCAAGGGCATGTCCCAAGTAGAAACCAACTTTACACGACTGATGGGTTCAGCAGATGGCAGCTTCTAATCTGCCTTAAGAGGTGTTTCCTTTCTTCTGCTGAGTGAGGCCCCTGAGTCCCCATTTGCTAAATTTCAGTGTTTGAAGGAAGTTCCCAGGTGCTCATGAGCAAGGACCGTCAGCCAGATTTCGAGTTCCGTGCAGAAGGACGTGGCTTGGCCAGAGCTTGTGGGCAATCCGCAGGCTTGTCTGTTCTCGGGAAACGAGCATGGAGTACAGTGTTCATTCACGTAAGTAAAGAAAAACATCTTGAGTACTGCGTGCAGTTATTTTTCTTGGTACAAGTACTGATGGAAGACAAGCTGGACTTCAAATGTTCATGATCACTTTAGACTCACACGTAAGTCACTATCATACTTTTAAGATTCATGTACTACCCCCAACATTAGGATGCCCCTTGACGGGATCATGATTGAAGTTTGGCAGATTTTCCCATGGTAGTGTCTCATATGTGGCAGGGAGGGGCGTGTTCAAGCGCCAACTACTCTAACCACTCCTGTAGAACCCCATTCATCTTCTTCCAAAAAGTATCTGCTCCTTTCCAGCCACACAGATAACAGCTCTCAAGTCCCTGCAGTAAATCTTCCCCCATCGGGGCTTCTATACTGCGGGTTCAGATGCCCAGCTTGAAGCATTGTGAGTACCTGTCCAAGGACCCTCAGGATGAGTGGGACTTGCAGAGCTGGAGCTATAGTTACAGTCAGTGATCCACGGATGTTCATCTTTCTGGTAGATGGTGATGATGATGGTGATGATAAATGACAGATACTGTTATTCAAGCTGGGGATACGTTAGCAAATGGATTAATAATAAAATTTATTTGAAGTTTAGCACATTTCATTGGACTATCCTGTCTTTATCTTGTACCCTTAAACCGTGAATTTAGGAGAGATCTTCACCCTAGTCAGTCACAGGATTAAGCCTTTACCCGGTAGATCTGTTCAATAAAAATATAAAATTGGAATCCACAAAACATCCACAATTTTCTATTCTTAGCATGGCAATGTTTTGAAGTACTTCTCACTAGAGGAGGAAAATCACCGGAAGGAGAGAGGTGGCAAACTGGATGGTCTTTGCTCATGCTGAGCCTACAGACTCCTGTGCTCCATTGGCCAGATGTGTTCACACACCAGCCATTCAGCCTTCCTCACACAAGCAACTTAAATAATTGAAATTAGTGGTATCTGAGAGAGGTGCTAAATGATAACTCTTTCTGGCATTTTTTAAACCAAATCTCAGAAGTAATTTGGTGTTTAATTGTGTTATAGTGTCTCCCTTGTCATTCCATAACTGCTCAGTCAGAACACCCTAAAGCCTTCATTTTTCTCTCTCTTTGCTCTCAATTCAAGTCCTATTTCCATGAGTGTCCCAATCTATCTGCCTCTAAGGCACTAAGTTCAAGTTAATATTCCTATGATTTGTGAGTAACCGAGATCTCCGAGTCTCTGCCTTTCCCTTCCTTCTCCCACAACTCCGGAGCTTTTGGTCTCTCTACATCATGTGACTAGAACAGCCTGGCTTTGTTTAGAAAAGATCCCCTAGTTCCCAAACTCAAGTCAAGATCATTCTTACAACTTATGTCTGAAGCATTATCTTTTATAAAGGAGTTTAGGTTTAGCTTTAGAGTTTTTGTTTTTATTGGTTTTAGAGAGAGAGGAAGGGAGGGAGGGAGGGAGGGAGGGAGAGAGAGAGAGAGAGAGAGAGAGAGAGAGAGAGAAAGAGAGAGAGAGAACATCGATGTGCATTGATCAGTTGCCTCTCATATGCACCTTGACCGTGGATCGAGCCTGCAACCTAGGTATGTGTCCTGACCAGGAATTGAGCCCACCACCTTTTGGTGTATGGGATGACATTCTAAGGAACTGAGCCACCCAGCCAGGGCTGGCTTCAGTTTTGTGGATGTTGATTTTACCTCCATGTAAGCCTCCTAGGAACTTACCTATCAGCTTCTGGTGTATTGTGCAAGTCTATAGTTTATTCCTATATTTTAGTGAATGTTAGAATTCTTAAACAGTGAATGACTTCTCTGCCAGAATATCTAGCACTTCCTAGAAATATAACTTGGCTGTGGCCATAGCACTTACCTGGTTTCAGTGAGTCTAATTTTGGAATTTCAGAGTATCAGTGCCGTTTGTTGCATACAGAACTGAACTGCTAATCAGTAGAACGAGGTTCTTCTGATTCATATTCCGTTACTAGCTTGTTGGCTTCCCTTTCCTTTCAGATGAGATGTGAGATGGAAGATGACTAATTTTTTGAATCTTTAAATTTCAAAAATCAGGTAATTACAAATTTTATAAGATGGATGTAAGAAAAAATTAGGAAGACTTCATTTTTTTATTAATGACCACTGAAGGTGTAAATCTGAGATCTAGAGCCAGCACCTTGTTTGTTTCTAGAATGGCTCATAAGTAGGGAACACATACGACCCTCAGTGCCATTTCTACAGGTTCTTGAAGTGACTGCGTATGGAGGGGTTGAGAAATGACTGTAGCAGTTGGAAAGAAATGTCATTTAATAAAATACAGTCGTCTTTTCTGGAATGGGAATTGACTTTAGCCTCCAGCTGCTGTTCAGTTTTGCTCTCTATACGACAAGAGCCAAACAAGAGAGAATAAAGCACCACAGGCCTCGAAATCTGGAGAAGTAAAATATATTAGGACTAGGCAGAGTCCCCGAGTCCTCACTTGGAATATGTGTGCATGTGCGTGTGTGTGTGTGCGTGTGTGTGTGTGTGTGTGCTACTTACTGAAATTACTTAATTACTAATTTTTCAAAACAGATGACACCTGTTATTCCCAAGATTCATCTTTAAAATAATAGGAGATAGTAATGAAAAGAGGGGTTTCCAGAGAAGGTGTTTAATTATCACATCACTTCATCCTGGTAAATGTTCTACTCAAGTGCCCAGAAACCTTATGCAGGTGTCATTTGACATATCTGTGTATTTTTGGTTCAACTCTAAGTCCACTGGGTCAGCTTCAGCATCTCCTCCTGCCCCTTGTACCCTAGGCTTCATGTTTAACTCCTCTGTGAATAGTGTGCAGACTAAAGAGGCAGTGGGCAAAGCTCTGACTGAGCTTGGCATAGGAAAATGGGGGGGGGTTTCTGGTCCCTCCCCCAGAATGCTTGTGCTCAGTCATTCTCTTATGCTTCAGCTACTTCTGAGGTTTCACCTGCAGAGCTGCTGAAAGGGTCCGATGGAGCCCCCAGGCCACCCCTCCTGCTCCGCGCACTGTAGGGGACAGCGCAGGCTTGCAGACACGTGGTGAGGGGCCCTGGTCTTCCCTCGAAGGATGAGGGAAAAAGAGAAGGAAAAAGAAAAATGTTTCCATCTCACCAATTCAAGCCAGCAGCATGCTGTCCTCACTGATATTTGACCGCTCGGAAAGGCAGATGCACAACAAAAGATGCGATCGGTTAAATACAGAATCATTGTCTACAGTGTCCATCTTCGAGATGAACAAGCAAGATAAAATGGAAATGATAAACAGAGAAGAAATTTAAAAAGATAAAACTTTTGCTTGAGTCAGTATGTGTGAGAAAGCCTGTGCACACACAGATCAGGTGTGGTCTGTGTACTCAAAGTAGGTTCCTACGGCAGAGAGACGAGGCCCTGCCTCCTTTCAGTGGGAACTGTGACCACAGGTTCTTGGCAAAATGCCATCAGATGTTGCATATTAAAGGTAGCCCATGCTATTGCATGTCATTTCCTCATTTTCTTGAGGAGTGTAGGGAGATGAGAGAATATGGCACAGGCAGGCAGAAGATGCATTCTAGCCCAAACACAGCCTCAGGTCTGCTGTGGGATCTGCAGCAGATCAGTGAACATTCCCGGGCCTTGATTTCCCAGTTGGTACACTGTGTGCTGGGCAAGTTGGTCTCAGAAGGCCTCCTTCGCATTCTTCTGTAGTTCATGTCTATTTCCTGGACTGAAAAAGGTCCACGTGTGAAGCCAAGGAAAACCCTTTGGGCAGCTGTTGGCCTTGTGGGGAAGCAGTGAAAGGTGCCTCTATCCACGCTCAACTAGGAGACCCCTTTTTCCCTGGCAGGGTAAAGAGATGAGGAGGTACCATTCTCACACCTTTGGGTGTTAGGCTACTGTTCGAGAATCTGAAGAAAATATGTAGGTAGACTAAAAAAAAAAGAAAGAGAAAGAAAGAAAGAAAGAAAGAAAGAAAGAAAGAAAGAAAGAAAGAAAGAAAGAAAGAAAGAGAGAGAGAGAGAGGAGAAGGAAGAAAGGAAGGAAGGAAGGAAGGAAGGAAGGAAGAAGGAAGAGGAAGGAAGGAAGGAAAGGAGGGACGGGAGGAAGGAAAGGAGGAGGAGGAGGGAGGGAGGGAGGAGGGAGAAGGAAGGAAGGAAGGAAGGAAGGGGAAGGAAGAAGGAAGGAGAGGGAGGAGGGAGGGGAGGGAGGAGGGAGGAGGGAAGGAAGGAAGGAAGGAAGGAAGGAGGAGGGAGGGGAGGAGAGGGAGGGAGGGAGGGGAGGAAGGAAGGAAGAAGGAAGGAAGGAAGAAGGAAGGAAGGAAGAAGGGGGAAGGGAGGGAAGGAGGAGGAGGGAGGGAGGGAGGGAGGAGGGAGGGAGGGAGGGAGGGGAGGAAGGAAGGAAGGAAGGAAGGAAGGAAGGAAGACGAGAAGTACACATGCACAAAATGCTCTGGATGGTTTCTGAAGGCTGAGGGATTATTTGAAACATACAGTGAGCTCCAGGGTAAAGCCAACTGTGAAGTTTCATCCTGGATTATCCTTATCTATTGCTTGCATTCTCAAGTAATACTTGATAAAAATTGTGCCCAACATGCTTTTGATTTTTAACTGAATAAACAAAAAACAAAACACCCTCTGGAATCACCCAGAGAGTCCCCTACGGATCAGAGCCCATCGTTTAGAAATCCAACTCATAATGATTTAATTACACAAGTTTGTTGCACATCAACTGTTGTTATTTATTTATTTATTTTTCCTAACAGACTCTTCTTAGTATATGTTCCCTACTCTGACAATCATACTAGCTTAGGAAAATCAACCCTATTTGTGCATTTATGTGAAATAGCTGGAGATTATGACTCTTTCCTTCAGCCTAGTAGCTCATTAGCCCATACTAAGTAAAGGAAATCCATCAACTCTGTGTTTGGTTTTGATTGTCTGTTTGTTTTGTCTCCTGCCTTTTAGGCCTAAGGTAGTTACAACAGCAAATTGGAATCGTTCTTCCTTTTCACTAACATTTCCTTCCTTATGTTGGGTACAAGATGCCTCCCCTAAGGGTAGAGCATTTTTTTTCATCTGCTAAGCAGTGGATTGAGCCAACTCTGACTCTGACGAGAACGTCAGTGAGCCTGAGACAGCTCCCGTCGGAAGCGCCACCCTCTGCCTTAGCAGCACAGGGAAGCGACTTCACCACCACGAGTGGCTGCCCCTCCTCTCACATGTCAACATCTCTGCCCACAAACCCTCACACACCCTGACCTCCTGACTGTTTTTGCGTTAATGTATTTTTTTTTCAAGCTATCTGTAGAATCATTCTTGTCCACATTGGCACACCAGGAGTATCTACAATAATGTCTCATCATTTCTTGTCTTCAAAAACCTAAAAGAATCATCAGTCAGGTGGAATTCGTGGCCCAGGAGGGTTTGAGCTCCAGAACCCCGGGCACCGGCTTGGAATCTGTGAGGGGAGCACAGACTGTTTTCATGAACAAATAGCAGTGGGAAGGCACATCCCTGAACCACCACAGAGAAAGTATTTCTGACTAAGTCACCCACTAACTAGCTCTCTCATGTCTGCTTTCGTCACATGGTCTATACATTCCCTTTTATCGCCTTTTCTCTTCCTCAGTCCCTTCTTCCAGCACAGCCTACCTTTGCACTAACAACCCAAGAAACAAGATATCTAAAAAGAACCCATTTGGAAAAGAAAAAAAAAAATCCCTCTGTTTCACAAGGTTGTTCAAACCAGGTATTTAGAGCATCACATGATTTAGGGGAAAGCAACTTGAGCTGGTTGGGTCATACTACGGAATACCCATTGCTGATACTTTGAGTTAGCAGTAATGCAGTGCCCTGAACTCACTCACAACAGCCCAGGTAACTTTCAAGGGCTCAGTTGACCCCTGAGGCAGGTCTATGCTACATGTTGCATCAACAGATCTAAGCAACTTGGTCAACTTCAGTCAGGATAGCTGGTTGGACTCAGGTACATTCTTCAGCTTTAGACACCTGATGAATAACCCAGACTAGACACATGAACAGCACAATGAACAAGGAAGCCCCAGTTTCCATTACTTCAAATTTCTTTGCGAAGAGATGTCAACAACACGACTGATCAGATGTCCATGTTGTACATAAACGCCTTAAACAACATTCAGCATCATCCATAGACCAAAAAGTGCCTTAGTGGAAGGCATGGGATCAGCACCATTTGTCAAGGGACTGGGAGGAGTCTTACCCACCTGTGCATCAGGTAATAATCATACAGACCTCGTTCCTGGCTGTGTTCCCTGCAGTGGTCTATGAACCAGCTGCGCCTAGACAACACTGTCTTACACAATAAACCACACACTTGAGAGCCTTCCAGAAGTCCAGGTTTCCAGCAGAGAATTTCCAGCACAGCATCAGAGCTAAAAATAGTTTGGATGTCTTGGAGAGGAAAAGAGGAACAGTTTGACTTTACCTGTGCAATCCATCCCCCAAGGCAGCACAGCTGAGTGCCAAGCGAGACATTCTCAGCTCATGATCTTTTTCCTGCTGGGGGAAGTCAGAGTGTGTGAGTGAGCACTGGTGACCCCAGATATGTGGAATGTTGACAAAGAGGCCCACTGCTCCTTCATGCCATCTAGAATGCTGAACCATGAGCTGCATGACTCGGAGACTGGGAGAAGCTAGGACAGTGACAGACAGGACCCTAGGAGGGCACTGAAAGAGGTGTGAATCCTACTAACTGGTTGCTGACTCCAGCAAGGAGACTTCCATGAGCTGCTGGTGATACTTCACTTATGGATCCCCCAAATGGCATGTGGTCACCCCATCATTCTGCACACCTCACTGACCCACCCCACGTTCCTGACCAGCTCTGGGTGTGTGCTCTTGACATTGGCAAGAGTGAGCTTGGCTAGAAGACTAGTGAGCAGGCACAGAAAGTCAGCCCAAATCTGAGGGTCAGGGAGAAACCACAAACTTGAGCTTTAACGATAGCCCTGGGAAAGCAAAGGGAGGCATCAGCACATGGCCTGGTGCAATACCGGATGAAGAGAATGTGTGCAAGCTTAAGAATTCTGCCACTGGAGAGAACAAGGCGTGTGGAGCTGGCCATCCACAGGTCTCTGAGAGCCTCAGAATCCTGAGTAGAGCTACAGAAGGCATTTCTCACCCAAAGTAAGTTAATAAAGACTGGAGGGGCGCTACTACTGCAAACGTAAAGAAGGAATGCAAGACTTCAAGGAATGTTTGAAAAATTAAGGAAACATGACTCAGCCAAAGAATCACAATAATGATGCAATAATCTATCCCCAAAGACATGGAGTTCTGTAACTTCCCTAATAAAGAATTCAAAATATCTACTTCAAGAAAGCTCAGTGAGCTACAAGAAAGCACAGAAAGACGAATCAACAAAATCAGGAAAACAACAAACAAAATAAAAGTTTAACAAAGAACTGAAATTATAAAAAAAGAATAAAACTCTAAAGAATACACGAATAAAATATAAAGTACAATAGAGGCCATCAGCATTACAATGAATCAAGCAGAAGGAAGAATCTGTGAACCAGAAGACAGGAGCTTTGAAATGATTTGGTCAGAGAGGAAGAGAGAAAAAAACGATTAAATAAGAGTAAAGAAAGTCTACATGATCTATGGGATACCATCAAAAAGAGCAATCTGCAATTTATTGATTTTGCATAAGGAAAAAAGAGGAAGACGTGAGAACTTATTTAAATAAACAGTGGTGCAGAACTTCCCAAATCTGAGGAGAAATTTGGATATCCAAATTGAAGCTCCTCCCGTCGGTCACCAAACAAACTCAACGTTAAGAGATCTTCTCCGAGACACATTAAAATAAAACTGTCAAAATCAAAGACAAAGATCAAATCTTAAAAGAAGCAAGAAAAATACTGGTTGTAACTTACAAGAGAACCCTCTTAAGGCTATGAGTACATTTCTCAGCAGAAACTTTACAGGCCAGGAGAGAGAGAGATGTTATATTCAAAATGATAAATGTAAAACAAAACTGTCAACAAAGAATGCTTTATTCAGCAAAGTTGTTAGAAGTGAAAGAGCCAGACTTTCAAGACGAAAGAAAACTAAGGGAGTTTAGCACCACCAGAACTGCCTTAGAAGAAATGCTAAAAGGAATTTGTCAAGCCGAAATAAAATGATGCTAATTAGCAACATGAAAACATAAAATATACAAAACACTAGAAAGGTAAGTATATAGTCAGATTCAGGATACTCTAATACTGTCATATGGTGGTATGTTAACCACTTTAGTATAAATTTAAAGGACAAAAGTACTAAAAATAACTACAGTAAAATAATATATTAATGAACATACAGTATAAGAAGAGGTAAATTGTAACATATCAAATATATAAATGGGGAGAGTAAAAGGGTAGAGTGTTTCTATATATTCAAAGTTAAGTTGCTAGCATAAAATAGACTGTTATTTCTATGAGATATTTTATGCAAGTCTCATGGTAATCTCAAATTAAAAACCTACAGTAGAGCCCAGACGGTGTGGCTCAGTGGTTGAGCATCGCCCCAAGCATCAAGAGGTCACTGGTTCAATGCCTGGTCAGGGCACATGCCCAGGTTGTGGGCCCAATCTTCAGTGGGGGGCATGCAGGAGGCAGCCAATCAATGTTCTCTCTCATTGATGTTTCTATCTCTCTCTCTCTCTCTCCCTTCCTCTCTCTCTAAAAATCAGTAAAGAAAAAACTTACAGTAGATACACAAAAGATACAGAGAAAGGAATAAATGCATACCATTACAGAAAATGATAAATTTACAAAGGGATGTATGAGAGAGGGAGAAAGAAATAAAGTAAACTGCTAAAATACCAGAAAACAATAAGATGGCATTAGTAAATCCTTACCTATGAATGTAAATTGACTAAATTTTCAAAATTAAAAGTCATTGAGTGGTTGGACGGATATAAAAATAAAAGCCAACTACCTGTTGCTACAAGAGACTCACTTCAGCTTTAAGGACATACACAGGATCACAGTGAACAGACGGAAAAAGATATTTCATACAAGTGGAAACCAAAAGACAGCAGGAGTGACTATGCTTGCATTAGACAAAACAGACTAAAACCAAGTATCTTTTGTGACCTCAATGTATGAAACTAGAAATCAAATACAGAAGAAAAGCAGAGGTGGGATGGAGGGAACTATGTGGAAATTAAACAACACTCCTGAAAAAACAATTGGTCAAAGATAAAGTCAAAAGAAAAAAAATTCAAGCCTTGGCCAGCGTGGCTCAGTGGTTAAAGCATTAGCCCGAGCACTGGAGGACCATGAGTTTGATTCCGGTAAAAGGCATGTACCTGGGTTGCAGATTCAATCCCTGGCCTCAGCTGGAGTGTATGTGGGAAGACATGTGTCTCTCTCATATTGATGTCTCTCTCTCCCCATACCTCCCATCCCTTCCATTCTCTCTAAAAATCAATGGAAAACCTATCCTTCTGTGAGGATTAACAACAACAACAAATCTTGAAACAAATGAGAATGGAAATACAACATACAAAAACTTATGGGGTGCAACAAAAGCAATTCTAAGAAGGAAATTTATAGTGATAAGTGCTTACATTAAGAAAGAAGAAAGATCTAAAATAATAATAATAATAATAATAATAATAATAATAGTAATACCTAGCTTTACAACTCAAGCAACTAGAACAAAAGAAGAAAATAAACAAAACATTAGAATAAGGAAAGGAATAATCAAGATTGGAGCAGAAATAAATGGTATATTGAACAGAAGAACTATAGGAAAGAGCAACAAAATTATGAGTTATTTTTTAAAAGATAAAAAAATTGGCAAATCTTTACTTATACTAAGGAGAAAAGAGAAAAGACTCAAATAAATAAAATAAAAATAAAAAACACTATTACAACTATGCTTCAAAAATATTAGCAAACCAAATTCATGAGTACATTAAAATGATCGTACACCATGATCCAGTAGGCTTCATTCCTGAGATGCAGGGATGGTTTAATATATGCAAATAAATAAGTATATTACACCACATTGTAAAATAAAAGATTAAAATCATATGATCATCTCACAGATCAAAAAAAAAAAAAAAAAAAAGACAAAATATAGCATTATTTCATGACAAAAATTCTCAATAAATTGGATATAGAAGAAATATACTTCAACATAATAAAAGCCCACAGCTAACATTATGTTCAATGCTAAAAAGTTAAAAGCTTTTTTACTAAGATCAGAAACAAGATAAGGGTGCCCACTTTCACCATCTTATTCAACATAGTACTAGAAATCTTAGCCAGAAAAATCAAGCAAAAAAGAAAAAGGAAGAAGAAATAAAATGTATCCAAATTGGAAAGAAAGAAATAAAATTTACATGCAGATGATATGATCTAATATATAAAAAATCCTAAAGACTTCACCAAAAATCCTAGACCTAACTAGCAAATTTAGTAAAATTTCAGGATAAAAAATGGATATGTAGATCAATTATGTTTCTATAAGCTAACAATAAAATATTCAAAAAAGAAACAATTTACAATAGCATTTAAAAAAACAATAACATGCTTAGAAATAAACGTAACCAAGGAAGTGAAAGGTCTGTGCACTAAAACCTATAAGACTTTGATGGAAGATATTAAAGAAGACTAGAATAAATAAAAAGTTATCCTGTGTTTATGGATCTGAAAAACTAATATTGTTCAAGTGTCCATACTCCTTAAAGTCATATATAGAGTCAATTAAAACTCTGTCAAATCCAATGGCATGTTTCGCAGAAATATGAAAAGCAATACTAAAATTTGTATGGAACTACAAAATAACCCAAATGCCAAATCAATCTTGAGAAAGAACAAAACATCACAATTTCTGATTTCAAACTATATTTCAAAACTATAGTAATCAAAATAGCATGGTACTGACATACAAAAACACATAGATCATGAAATTGAAACCCCAGATATAAACCTTATATACAGTCAACTAACATTTGAGAAGGAAACTGATAATACTCAATGGAGGAATGATAGTCTTTCCATAAATGATTCTGGAAAAACTGGATAGCTTCATGCAGAAGAATGAAATTAGACCGATATCTTACAAAACCCAAAGAAAATCAACTCAAAATAGATTAAAGACTTGAACATAAGACCTGAAACCATAAAACTCCTGAAAGAAAAATATATTGAAAAATGTCGTTCATATTGGTCTTGGCAACGAATTTTTGGAGATTGATACCAAGAGTATAGCAACAGAAGCAAAAATAAACACATGAGACTACATCTATAAGATAAAACCAGCATAGCAAAAGAAGCAATCAACAAAATGAAAAGTTAAACAAACTGAGAGAAAATGTTTGCAAAACATATATCTGATAAGGGGTTAATATAAAAAGAAGTATAAGAAACTCATGCAATTCAACTGCAAAAAAAAAATTTTTTTTTAAGTCTGCTTTAAAAAAAATGGGCAGAGGGCCCTGGACGGTTTGGCTCAGCGGTTGCAATGTTGGACTGCAGTCCAGAGAGACCTGGGTTCGGTTCCCGCTAAGGGCATGTACCTTGGTTGCAGTTTGTCCCTGGCCCCGGTTGGGGTCATGCGGGAGGCAGCCATTCGATGTGTCCCTTTCATGTCAATGTTTCTCTCTCTCTTTCTCTCTCTCCCTCCCACTCTATCTGAACAAAAAATGGGAAAATGTCCTTGGGTGAGGATAAAAAAAAAAAAAGTGGGCAGAGGAACTGACTGGACATTTTTCCAAACCAAATATACAAATAAGTAGCCAACAAGTACATGAAAATGTGCTCAACATCACTAATCATCAGGGAAATGCAAATCAAAACCCAGATTACAGGGAAGTAATCTGGCTGAGTGGTTATTATAAAAAAGATAAGGGAGAGTACATGTTGGCAAAGATACGGAGAAAAGGGGGCCCGTGGACAGTTGGTGGAAGTGTAAATTGGTGCAGTCACTACAGAAAACAATATGGACTTTCCTCAAAACGAACGAGCTACCATGTGATCCAGCATTCCCACTTCTGGGTTTATATCCAAAGAAATTAAATTAAGACCTTGAAGAGATATCTGCATTCCCATGTTCATTGCAGCATTATCCACAGTAGTCAAGACATGAAAAGAATCTATGTGTCTGTCTATGGATAAATGGGTAAAAAAGATATTGTGTGTGTGTGTGTGTGTGTGTGTGCGCGCGCAAAATGAAATACTATTCTGCCACGAGGAAGAAAGAAATCCTGCCATTTGTGAGATCATGGATGAGTCTGGAAGGGATTATGCTGAGTGAAATAAGTCACCCAGAAAAAGACAAATGCTGCATCATGTCGCTTAGGTGCCGAATCTAAGGAAGCCGGGTGGATAGAAGCGGAGCAGTTTCTAGGGGCTGGAGGGTCGGGGAAATGAGATGTTGGTCAAAGGGTACAAACTTCCAGTTGTAAGATAAGTTCTGGGGATCTAACATACAGCGTGATGACTATAGTTAATAGTACTGTCTGGTGTACTTGAAAGTTGCTAAGAAAATAGACCTGAAATGTTTTACCACAAAAGAAGAAATGGAAATTACATGAAGTGATGGAGTGGTAACTAACCCGACCATGGCCGCCCTTTGCTAACATATGCGTGTATCACATCATCTATTGTATGCCTTAAATCCACAACATACCATGCCAGTTGTGCCTCGGTCAAGTTGAGCTGTGTGTTGCCTGAAGGGAAGGAGTGGGTCAGATCAGCCCGTTTCCCAGCGGATAGTGGTTTCTGGCATGAAAGGTGCTCAGTGCTGGCTCACGGGAAGTTCTCGCTTCAACACTAACGTTGTGTGAGCACTCTCAAACACCCTTTGGGCTCGCCAGCACATCTGCCCAGGAGAAAGCTGCCTCTCCAGCTCACACCCTCACATCAGACGACTCGGTTCTTCCCCCTCTGTCTCTGGTGCCTCTCAAGCCACCTCCTCGGTGCTGGAGCTCAGAGGACGCGTCCCAGGGAAGTAATCTGGCTTCAGTGTGAGTAGAGTCAACTGCACGGAAGACCCGGAAAGGATGCATTTAGCTTGGGATATCATCTACATGGCCCATGTGAGAAATGACATCTGCTGATCTAAGGTGATGCTCAGACAGCCGTTAGGAGCTGGGGACATGGGAGCTCAGCTCCACACGCTGGAGAAGCAGAGCAGGGCCCCGAGCAGCCGTGTGGGGGAAGGGAACGCAGAGATGGCTGAGCCTGTGGTCCTGCCCACACTGGGAACAGGAAGACCAAGAAGAGAGTCAAGACAGTATGTGTCCTAGAAGAAACAGAAAAGAGACCACTCCAAGTCAGCACAGGTGATTGCTGCAGAGCGAATATTTGTGTCCCCTACCGTTCACACATTGAAACCTAATGTCCAATGTGATGTCTCAGGAGGTGAGGCCTTTGGGGGTGGAGCAGGTCATGAGGGTGGAGCTTTCTTGAATGGGGTGAGGCCCCAGAGAGGTTGCCCACCCTTCTGCCATGGGAGGACACAAGGAGCAGGCGGCCCTCTCTGAACCAGGACGGCCCCTCACTAGACCCCAAACTGCCAGCCTCCACCCTGTGCTCCCAGCCTCCGGGACTGGGAGGAATAAACGCCTGTCATTTATAAGCCAAAAAACAAAAACACACTCTGGGAACGTTAGGACTCCACAAAGTGTTGAAAGAGGAATTCAAGACATTTTTGAGGCTGCTCACATTTATGTAAGGACTTTTCCCAATTCAATTATTTTCTGTATATTTCTGATTCACATTTTCTTCTTTCCGGTGCATCTGTTTGTAAGAGTAGACAATTACCCTTCTAGAAACCAATGAGAAGAAAAAGAACTACACTTGGAACTGGATAAGAAACTGCATGGATTTATTTATTCCCCATTATTTATTGAGGACCTAATATGTTCCAGACACTGTAATTTTTTGGGGGGAGGGTAATAAATAAAATTATCTGTCTCAAACACACACACACACATGCACACACATATGCACACACATGCACACACGCACACATATGCATACACACACACACTAAATGTGCTCTGCACAGGTGCTATGAACACATGTGACGTGAAGAGCTATCGGGGGTCCAGGAGGCCTTCCTCATGAGGTGAGATCCGAGGTGATCCACTAAGGATGAGGAGGAGTTTCCTGTGTAGGTTGGAGGAGGGAGGGAGTGAGGACACAGTAAATACAGGGACAAAGGCCCTGAAACCAGAGGGAAGACCACCAGTACAGAGAAAACCTCCACCTACAACTTTAATCTTCTCACATATATCATTTCACTGATTACTGTTTTTTTCAGTTCAGCGAATCTTCACACATGTAACACAAACCAGTATAACCGCCCGGGTATCTTACACACCTATGTACACACCGTGTTCTCAAACCCGAACACGGCGCATCTGAATCTCTGATGAGACACCTATTAAATGAGAATCTCCAGGGACACGGCCAGGGGATGTGTGCTCTAAACAAATCCCCCAGCTGATCTCTCAGAATGAATGGATCCCAAACAGAGCATGTGATTCTCCTAGTGCTCGTCATCACCACACATGGCACGGTCAAACTCGAGCAAATCAGAAGCGAGGACGGATCCCTGCCACCTCCGTCGCCGCTCCCACCTCCCTGGCGGACGTGCTGTGCGTCCAGCTCCTTCAGACTCTGCTGCTACCTTCCTCCGAGCCCCTGTTTTGCTCCAGCCACCCTGCACTGGCCCCAAGTATTCCACAGTGACCCTAACTGGCCTCCACTTACTACATTCTCCACGTGGTCACTGAGGTGATATTAAAAAACAAACAAGCACACACACAAAACCTATCATTCCACAACCCACCTGTGGCTTTGGACTCATTTTAAACCAGTTAATCCGGACAGCTCTCCTTTGGGGCAAGGACTTCTTGGATTCTAACGTACGGATCCCTGTGTCCAGACGCAGGGGCCACTCCAGGTCACTGGAGGGAAAGCCAGGATGTTAACCAGGGGGTCTGACTCCGAGACCAGCAAGCTCAGTCCCTGAGTTTTATACTACCTTTAGTAAATGCCACTGCTATTCGAGTCTAAGACGCACATTTTTCACTGAAGTAGTTTGGGTTGAAGATGTGCCTTGCGATCGACTGCATGGCAGTCTCGGGGCTGCGTTTCCCTGAGGCACATGCAAGGGCCTGCCTGAGCACCGGCCGTGAACTACGCTGTTCGCTGTACGAGTGGGGCAGCAGGAAGTGCGTGGCACGGCCCTGGGTGTCTCTGCTCCATCTTCGGGTCCAAGGCAACTACATTTACACTACACTTTGAATACGCTGGAAAAAGTCAACCAGGACCTATGTAACTGTTCTAATTGCCATCAATTATTTATGGCTCCAATTAATTATATTTTCACTTCTTTAATCAAAAGAACCAAAGAGAGCCCTGGCTTGTTTGGCTCAGTGGTTAGAGAGTAGGCCTGCGGACCAAAGAGTCCTGGGTTCGATTCCAGCCAAGGGCACGTACCTTGGTTGCGGTTCATCCCCGGCTCTGGTTGGGGTCATAAGGGTGGCAACCAATTGATGTGTCTCTCACATCGTTTCTGTCTCTCTTTCTCCCTTCCACTCTGTCTGAAGATAAATATAAAAATATCCTCAGGTGAGGATTTAAAAAAAAAAAAAAAAAGAACCAAAGAGAAAGTTACATTAGAGTAACTCACCCTTTGCTTAACATTCTTGACGACTATCAAACATTCACACAACCGAATATTTTAAGGCATCAAACTCATCTAATTTTGCATCATTCTAGGTGGTTTGAGCACATCGTCTCAATTTTAGTCACCATTATCACCTTTTTCTGTGAGTCACACACCTCTAAACACAGCCAGTGTTTTCTGAGTTAGAAGAAAATCTCCATCAGGGAGATATATTGCCACCTGCCTCTTATTTGTTTGCATATATTTATTTATTACATGATGGGGATGATTTTGGTTGGACATTTGGGGGTTTGTAGCACTATGATCAGTGAGTGAGAACTATCTACCTATACAATCGTTCCAGTAATAGTGTTAAAATAAAAGATGATACTCATCTGTTCTCTGTAGTTCAAGAAGCACGTTCACGTACCGTATCTCAATCCTTCAGCGCTTGCCGTGACCACGTAAGGAGGGACCCGGCCTTTCCCACTCTGCACCTTTGCAATCAGAGCTCTCCCTCTGAAACCTCCCTGGCTCCGGAGTGACTGCTGTCTAAGAGACTCATGAATTAGCCAAGCAGACACGGGGTCAAGTATCTCAGCCAGGTCTCGAAGTGCTTTTCCGGGCGGCAGCGAGCCCACACCTGCAGGGCACAGCTTACTGACATGGGTTCCACAGCACCTGACACACAAAGACCAGGTGGGAGAAAATCAGTAGGCAGGGCCTGGGCAGCTAGCACCCCGAGCTAGCATCTAACCGTGAATAGCTTTGTTTCTTCTCGTGTCCTAGTATTACATGTTCTGTATGTGCCATAACACATACAAGATTGGGAAACACCACCGACTTCTCAGCAGATTAGACCTTCCATCTGGGCCCTATCAACGCAGGCATGCTTCGCTGCACCAGATTAAGGGGTGCCAGCACCTCCAGTCTTTGTGAGGAAGGTGCTGCGGGGCTGGGGGTGTACGGCCCACACACGGCTTCACGCTGCAGCCCCGCATCTCTCTGCGACCTACAAGATTCATTCAGCAAACCAGTGTGAATGTTGCCTCCTCCCCAAAGATCCTGTGCCAACTCGGGGGCTTTGAAAAGCTCAGGCGCTCTGGAACATTTCTAAAAATAGCCTGATGATCTCTGGGGACCTAAAACTCAGAGTAACAATGTGAAACCCTTTGTCTGCCTGCTTCTACTCTCCCAGTGACTCAGAGCCCTTTCAGACTTCTCTTTCTGCCGAGAGGAATGCCCTGGGCGAGCGTTCCTGGTGGGCTGCCTCCTGCGAGGCCCTGTGGTCCAGCTGCACTGCCGCTCCGCGAGCCGGACAGGTGGCTGAGGCCCAGAGACACAAGGTGCGTCCTGGCCCTTTAAGTGGACCAGCATGAGAGCCCTTAACCACAGCTGTAATGCCAGAGGCTTCGAGACCCTCCAGGAACCCACAGCCTCCGGGAGACCTTACCCTGGATCCCATTGAAATGCAGGAGGCTTTCACCCCCCTGCTGCTCCAGCCAGGCTCAGGGGGGAGCTGCTGTGAAAAGCTGAGGCTGTTGCTAAGCAAAGGAAGTCTCGGGGAGGCAACTGACAGAGCAGAAGCAACACCTGGTTAAACTGAAACTGACACAAGAGCTCCTCCGGCTTTAAGCTGCTGTTGTCAGGGGCAGAGTTCGCCCTCCGAATACTGAACAGGTGACAAGCGTGGACAGCCACCGAGCCTCCAGACAGCATTTCCCTGGCCGTGGGCACACGCTGAGAAGCCATGAGGTTCAGCGCACGGTGTTTGGGGGGCAGGGCGCTGGAGTGCCCCAGCAGTCTGGTGCGGGCCAGGGGGACAAAGGGTCTGTGAGGGTCCTCAGCGCACCTGGAGTGCCCCCGCGCCGTGACCTTGGTAGGGGTCGGCCAGGCTGAGTGAAGGAGGCAGATTTGCCCCTTGACACCCTCCCCTGTCCTCACCCAGCGGGAAGTGCCTGTAGGGGAACACGGCTTCTTCCAGTCGGGGGCTTCAGGCCCTGCCTGTAAGAGGCCGAGGCTCTTGACGTCGAGTGTGTAGGCGGTTCGGATCCGAGGAGCCGAAGAGCCTGTCACCAGGCCTGCTTTCCCGTGGGGGACCTACCATGGACTCGGTAGTATGCGAGGTGTGTCGGGGGACCTGCTCGTGGGCCTTCGAGGTAGACTCCTCACTGCCAGCTGAGACGTGTTTCAAGCAGGGTGTGAGAACGTTGGCAAGGGCACTGCGCAGACTCTCCGGCAGAGGTGTCCCAGGAGACGGGATGGGAGGATGGCGGGAAGGCTGGGTGACCCTCAAGTAGGACCCTCGAGTGCGGGCCAGGGAGGCAGGACTTGGACCACCAAGAGGCAAGTCCTCCGAGCGCGGACACCACGGGGGAAGCTCCGGGTTGGAAACGGGCAGAGCAGGAGGCCTGTCCCTCGTAGAGAGGGGAAGGGGCGGCTGCTGTCCCCACGCCCACCTGCAGAGATCACAAAGACGCCACAGACAAATGCACCCGGTGTGCCGCCGTGAAGCTTGAAGGGCAAAGGCCCGGCTAGAACCCCAGGGCGGGGTTGGTTCTCCTGTGGGTCACGGTCCTGTTGCCTTTTCTCCAAGACGTGTCGCCTCAGGAGCCAGAGGCAGTGGACCCTGTTCTCCTCAAGCTGAATTTGACTCTTTTCCCACCAGGGGTAAGTTTAATGGGATGAAAAATATGAGGAAAAGGGAGAGTTGTATTGTAAGACGTGGTGCTTTAACAAGAGCCCCGTATTGGGGTGCACACACTCCTTCCCGGCTGGTCTGGCAGGGACACCCACAGATCAGGACAGAGCCCAGCCCCGTGGCATCTGGGGATGCCCTGCTCGGCAGGCCTCAGATGCTTAGCCTTGAGTGTCCTCCTGTGCCCTCCAATCACTTTCTTGTCCACCCTGCTCTGCACCGGGGCCCTGGCCTTCACTGCCAGCATCAGTTAAGCCCTTTGTTGCGTAGCGACAGGCTGCATTCGGGTCACGGGGGCATGAGCAGGAGATGAGAAGAGAGGTGAGAGTCTGGGCATCTCATCCCCTGGGCTGCTCCCTGCTGGGCTGGACTTGGCGGTGGCTATGTCCCTTCGTAAAGGCCTTCGATCCCATCAGCTGGCTCTCTCCATGGCTAAGGTCCAACCGAGTTCTCCTAACCCCCCGATGCCCTTGACCTATGAGTCCGAGGTATAGCAGCAGCTTCCGACCATTGCCAGATCTGGGGTGTCTCACCATCCCTGGATGGTTTCTCTTAATTTCTTTTCAAATAATTTTTCTTTATTGATTTTAGAGAGCGGAGAAGAGAGAGATAGAAACATCGATGAGAGAGAACATTGACGGGGGATCGAGCTCACAACCTGGGCATGTGCCCTGATCGGGAGTTGAACCGGTGACCTCTTGGTGCATGGGTCGATGCTTACCCACTGAGCCACACCGGCTGGGCAGCTTCTCTTAATTTCAAATACATCATTAATCTTGAGCCCTCTGTCAACCTCTCTCCAACCGCCCTTCTGAGTGTGCTGCATGCTTCTTGCAAACACCCTGGATGACCCATCCATCGCTCTATGATGGAGAGGTGTGGGGTGCTCTAAGGAAGGGTGGCTAGGGTGTCCAAGAGGAACAGAGACACTCAGGGGACTTGCAGCAGGGATGGTGTGCCAGGCAGTATAGAAGCATTTTTTATGTTAGTACTTGCTATAATCACATAGGTGGGTGCTATCTGCCTACCAGCCCCGTCCTGAGAATTAACTGCTTCTGTCTCATTTTTCAAAAAAAGAAACCAAGACTCAGGAAGGTCAAATGAAATGGCCCATTATAATTTCCCTGTCGGCAAGGGTTTGGGGCTATAGCTTATGAATCCTTTTAGGATGGTGAATGCCACTTTCTATATATAAAATCATGACATATAAAGGAAACATTTAAGAAATTCCTTCAAAAGGGGTCAGAACCCTGACTGCATTTATGTTCTTTACCTGTGATGTTTTTTCCACCGACTCAATGAATTTAGTTCCTCTGCTCCCTGGGAAGAACCTATATTACAGCAGAGACCTTGCCTAATTCTTTGTTTTGGTACAATGTGTAACGTGTGTTTGGCGTTTAATGAATGTCTAATAATAGCACCTCTCCATGGGGGGCCCTGGCTCAGTGTGATCACTTGCTGTGTCATACACCAACTGTAAGACAAAACAAGCGATTGACTTTCTCCCATATGAAATCAGAGAGCCCTCTGTCATAGATCAACCCTAGCGAGGCTTTCAGAGGGTCTATAGCTCAACTTCCTTGTCTCCCCCAGGGACTGGGCCTGAATTGTGAAAATCAGGGCGATGTGTCCCATGAGGCCTCTACACAGGTCCCTGGCGCCCTGTCCCCGCTCCCCCGCCGCCCCAGCTCTGATAGCCCGAGGGCATGAGGACGCCTCCTCCAGTCCGACCTGAATCCTGGCAGTTCTGCCTACAACAGTGTGCACAGCGGGAAGGACACACAGCTGCAGGCCAGGCAGGAGGAGACGGGGACGGAGGAAAGCGAAGCAAGGACAGAACTGGGCAAAGGGCTGCGAGGCGGTGGGCTCATTCCTTCAGAGCCAGAGGCGAAAGCGTGTGCTGTTTGAAAACCTTGGGGCGGCCAGCGTTCAGCCACCAACGGGGCAGATGTGAGCATGCGCGGAGCTTCGGCCGGTGCTAGCCGGAGCACAGACGGCCCAGGATCTAGACACAGGGCGCAGGGATGTGCTCTGTCCACGAGGAACATTCCTGTTTCCGAGGAACATTCCTGTTTCCGAAAGGGTGACGATTCGAAAACTACTACGGTCGGTTGGTTATTCATTCCTTTCCATATTGAGAGAAGAGGCCCTGCTATGTTCTTGGGACGTGAGCAAGATAGTTCCAGGATGTTTGCTTTCTGCAGTTACTTCACAGAGTTAACACAAATCTGCTTCTAGTGAAGAGTCAAACACCATAGTACCTGGGGCGTCGGGTTTTGTTAGGATTTGACGAGTTAATAGACATAAAGCACTTTGAACCGTGCCTGGCCTGTAATAAGCATTATGTGAGTGTCTCAAAGGAAAGGCATAACATGAATCTAGAGAAAAACCAGAGACCTACTCTGCCCCTGGAGATCTGGAAAGGCCTCCTGGAGGAAGAGACATGGAGGCAGGATCTAACACGCGTGTCTGGGCTCATCAGGCAAAGGTGGGAAGCTGGAGGGGAGCGAGCCTTCCAGGTGGATGAGTGAGCACCATGCAGGCACCTGGAGAAGAGCCTGGGCTGGAAGGGACGCTGGAGGGGAGCGAGCCTTCCACGCCCATGAGTGAGCACCATGCGGGCACCTGGAGCAGAGCCCGGGCTGGAAGGGACGCTGGAGGGGAGCGAGCCTTCCAGGCCGATGAGTGAGCACCGTGCGGGCACTTGGAGCAGAGCCCGGGCTGGAAGGGAGGCTGGTGCACAGCAGATGAAGCAGAGGAGAACGGCGGCGGGTGAGTAGGGGTGCGAGTCCAGTCGGCTTCCCGCCCCTCCCTACTACTGCACACCCACCTCCTGCAGCACCAAGGACCGCTGTGTCAAAGGGGTCCTTCCAGTTGGACTCAGGCCTCTCTGAAATGGGCTTCCTGGGGGATGGGCCCTGGAAGCTGAGCAGAACCTGCCTGGGTCAGTCCACGTTGGAGAACAAAGCTACACCCAGGGGAAGGCTCCAGCCAGATCATCCAGCATCTTTCCTATTAAAAGTCCTTTGTTTCCATCACCTGGAGAATGAAGCGCCCGGACAAACAGGCAATTGGAACTCCTTGAAGCCAGGACTCCAGGACTGTCACCTTCCGGAGGCAGAATGAGAGGGGTTGATACCCTGGGACCGTGCCCAGGTGCTGGAAGACGGAGCAGCAGCTCAATGCCCAATGTCAAGGGCGTCTTTGTGGGGAAGTACCTGAAGCTCCTCAAAAATGGACCACAGCAATATTTGGGGGGTATGTCTCCCCCCAGCAAAGCCTTCTCTGTGCTGGGCTTGCAACTCGGTGCTGGAGTGGGGCCCTCCAGCTATTGCTGTCCCCTGCGGTCCGCACTCCTGGGGCCTCACACCCCAAGCCTGAGCCCATGTCAGTGTGTGAGGCTCCACCATGCAGGTGACAGCTCTCCCACTAGAGGGCGTGCCCGCCGTTCTGCAGCCCGCAGCTGCAGCCAGCCTCCAGGACCCGCAGGCTGCCGGGCCAGTCCCAGCGTCTGCCCAGGCGGCCAGCGTGGCCCGAGCAGGAGCACTGTGTTTTTCTCTCACAAACACGAAGGTCCTGTTCATCCTGCCCTGAGGACAGACCCAGGGCCTCCCCGACCCCCTTTCTACAGGAGGCTGCACTCAGTAGTTCTGCAGTGACCTCCCTTCCAAGGGACTCGCCCAGGCCTGCCTGGGTCTAAAGGTGGCCAGTCAGTGATTCTAAGGAGACTTCTCTGAATCGGGCTGAATGCTTGAAGTGTCTGGCACCACCTCAACCAAGACAAATGGATGCATGTACAGGGTGGGGGGGGGCAGGCTTCCACTTGTTCGTAGGGAAGAGTACGCTAGCGAGTAAGTAGTAATACAAGAATCAGCTGTTTCCCGTACTCACAGCTGTACATCCACTTGTTCCCGTGCTGCAGCAGCATCTCGATGGCAGATCGTGTTGGAAAGCTGTGAGGAGAATCCCGGTCAAGGAAACTCGTTTCAGGAGAACGTACCAGCTAAAGGCTTCCGCTGGGGGCCCTGGTGCAGCAGCAAGGGCTGGGTCTGTCTCCTGCCTGCAGCAACTACAAATCGAACCGAATGCAGGGACCCAGCTTCCAGTCAACGGACAATGTAGCCAAGGCATCTGGAAAGGGGGGAGCAGGCGAGGCCAGCAACAGCCCCGCTCACACGACTTCAGCATCGGGCCTACTCCTGGCTGAGGCCGATCAGAATTCGGGGAGGTCCCAGCAGCCAGAATTCACAGGGGAGCATCAGAGAGGAGAGAGCTCCACAGAGGAAGGCTGTGAAGATGGGCCCAGGTTTTCCTGGAGGGCCCCGGAGACTGACCATGGAGCCTGTTTGTGACTGTGGGGCCAGAGCGGGGAAGAAAGGATCGGGCAGAGAAAATGACCACACATCACGCAGGCGGGGAATCCTTCCCGGTCCACCAGACGGAATGAAAAGTCCTCCATACAAAGAGCTGTTTTCGGAAAACACATCAGCTGCCTCCACCATAAACGTGCAGCACGGGAGCTGGAGGCCAGCTTGGGGAGAGGAGGCGGTGTCCACGGCAGGCGTGGGTCTGGGCGAGGCTGGCTTTCCGTGGCTGATGTTGGCTTCAGGGCGGCCATGGTGTGCGCATCCCTCCGGGGGACCAGGGAGGAAAGAGAGCCCGGAGACGCCGTGTCTGCTTCCTGATCACTTCGCCATGGGAGTCACACGTAATGTTTTCTCTTGTTACCGTGGAAGATGTGATCACAGTGGCCCAGTACAACAGACTTGGAAACGCAGTCTCTGGGCAGCCACTTCCCACCGTCCACGGGCCTCTGTGTCTGCAGCGAACAGTCCGGCAGAACTGCTGTTGGTTCGTTTCAAAACTGGTCCTGGAGAGAAAGCGGATGGCCGCTGGTGAGAATGAGTACGGTTGCCACCTCGAGGTCAAACCAGGACTTTGCAAATCGCCCAGGAACCCGGGTGCACAGTCGGCGCAGCTTCGTGTCGTTGTGCTGGAGTTCTGACTGTATAGGCAACAGTGGTCCTGTGAAATGTCGATGGAGCGAGGAGTCCCTGTGCCCTGGCGTCACCGCAGTCGCGTGCCATCGCTCCACGTGTTCCTTACATGTCTGTGGTCATGCTGGTGTGAACACACCTACTCCATTGCACATGGAAAGGACGGCACGCATCCTGACGCACAGGGCGTAATACTAGATGGTGATGAACACTGTCACTGGATGTGTATTTGTGATGCTATACCTTTATTGTTATTTAAGAGTGGACCCTTTCTACTGATAAAAAAGGTTTTCTAGCCCTGGCTGGTTTGGCTCAGCGGTCATCGGTCTGAGATCCAGAGAGACCCCGGTTTGGTTCCCACTAAGGGCACGTACCTCAGTTGCAACCCACTCGATGTGTCCCTTTCACGTTGATGTTTCTCTTTCTCTCTCTCTCTCCTGCTCTATCTGAACAAAAAATGTCCTTGGGTGAGGCTTAAAAAAAAAAAGGTTTTCTATAAAAAAGAATGTTGTGGCCCGGCTGGTGTGGCTTAGTGGCTGAGCATGGACCCGTGCACAAGAAGTCACCAGTTCAGTTCCCGGTCAGGGCACATGCCCAGGTTGTGGGCCAGATCCCCAGTGGGGGACATGCAGGAGGCAGCTGGTCAATGTTTCCCTCTCATTGATGTTTCTCTCTGTCTCTTCCTCTCCCTTCTTTTCTCTCTAAAAATTAATTAGAAAAAAAAAAAGAAAAGAATGCTGTGTGTGCAGGAACAGCCCCGTGTGTCTCGTGGCTACACTCCTGGTTGCATTATGTTGCCTTGTGCTCACCTTCATCGCATGTTGTTCTGTCCGGTGACCCGCTGTGCGGGCGTCTGGCCTAAGAGCAGTAGGCTGTACCGTCCGGCCTCGGTGTGCAGCAGGCAGACCCTCAGGGTTCAGTGGTGTTCACACACTGATGTCGTACAGGTGGGGTCACACACTCTAATGTCCCCACAGGGCTGAGATCGCCTAGCAGCACGTTTCTCAGAACGGATCTGCCGTTGAGCCATGTGGGCTGTTACGTATTGTACGGACTGCCTACCACCCACTGCAACTTACGGTCCTCTCATCCAACCTAGCCCACGCTCCAGCCAAGCTCTGATGAGCTGACACGGACAGTCGGTGATTCAGTGTCATGTTGGTCCTTAAAATCATCATAATTCAATCAGCAACTAGCATGTGAGAAAATGAGTGTCAAATTCATATTTAAGCAACGTAGTCAAAATTAGAGAAATGCCCCATTTTTCTCTTGTGCCCGTATTCAGGGAGAAGTTGCCCCTGGTGACACCACCGAAGTGTCAGAGTTCAGGAAAGATGTGTGTTCGACCTCCCATCCTGCTTCCGTCCGGCCACAGCCTCCGGAGGGGTGGCAGGGGGCACTCCAGGGTGATTTTATGGTGAAACACAAATCACCATAAGACAACTTTTTTGAGGTAGCCGCCCTCCGAAACTCTTCCATTGTTGTGGATCAAAACCATAGAAACAGTAAAATAAAATCCTTTCAGTGTCGTGAACACTCTTCCTAATAGTTCTTTGGGGATAATTCTACTCCAGTGACCAAAAGCCTGCATTCAGCCACAAAATGACATGGGCGAATCGCCGCAGCTGAAACCATCTTTCGTGGCTACGGAACGCGTGGATGTGAACTGTGGCTGAGTGGCTCTGGCTCCGCAGACATTAGGCACTTATTTGAATAAGAGAAAAACAGGTCCTGTCCTTGGACCGCGCCGTGTCCGAGTCCTGGGGACAGGATGAGACCCAGGTACTGGCTACATTCACAGCCGCGGAGTCTAGGAGGGGACACAATCTCCCCACTTCTGGGAGGGGACCGTCATATTTGCCAAGGGATGCAAGTGTGGTAGCTTCTCGGGGCTGTTTTTGCAACCCCGAGAGGACGTTGTAAACAGGTTGGGCATTCTCCTCGATGGCGGGAACAGCAGGGCAGGTGTGCCTCTCTGACTTGGCAAAGAAGCCACAGAACAGGTAGGCGTGGCCACCCAGAGGTGCTTGAGCAGGAAGGACAAGCAAACAACCTAGGAAGACTTGAGTGGTAGAGACAGACCAGGGAGATGGGGTGACGTCCTGCAGCCACTCAGATTGTGGACGGGCCAGCGGTGCTCATGTCACAGAAGGCACAGGTCACGAAGCCGAGCCTCGGTCATCGGGGTTACCTTTGGTGGCCTGACGCCAGATTTGGGATTCTGGTACAGTGCCTGTTTGCATCATGACTAAGCACTGTGATTGGCACAGAATCAGAAGCACACTTTGCCGACAGCCAAGCTGCCCAGCGGCGCACGCAGCAGACTGGCCCTCGGCACCACAGAACAGGAGACAGGTGTTGGCACGACGTGCAGGTTAGGGTTAGTGCCCTGAGGGATGCCTGTTAGGGAATGCACAGATCAAACAGGGAGCAGGACCTACACACTTCTTTTATGAACTTTCTAAAGTGGTAAAATATTCTTAAAATCTCCCAAAGGCATCTGGGGAGAAAGAACCCAGGAAGGTAATATGTATGTCAGTATCTGCCTACACCCAATTTCTAAAACGACAGAAAGGAGGACTGTGGCAGATGTACTAAGACGACTTCAAGCCAAGTCTATTCTGTGCGGACACCTGTGTAGGCAATGTGATGGGCAGCGACGCCCAGAACAAGGTCCCGGGGGTGCCCACGCCTGCAGGAGGTGTATGAAGCTCAGTGACAGTACTTAGAAAGAACTGTTTAAGCTGTGACTCCACCAAGTTATTTAGATATCATAAGGCTGGCAGGGCCCCGAGGCAAAGCAGGATAGTAATTTTAAAAGTCTACAAGCCCCTGCACAGAAGGTCATCTGTGACCTCAAAACTACTAAGGCCTTGGTGCCTGTCCCCACTTGAACAGCAGCCGGCCACATGGAGGCCCCTGGGACCGCGGGTGGGTTGTCTCTGCCAGACACACAGGGCAGAGCAGACCCCCAGGTGCCGAGACTGGAGTTCCTGCTAAGGAGGCGCAGGGTGGAGACGAGCAAAGGGCACCTACGGATGTCAGACACTCTCTCGCCTGAAATGGCACCCTAATATTACACGTTTGGGGCTGGATGTTCACTGCTATTAAAGTTATCCCTGGAAGAGGGCGAGGGAGAGTCAGGGAGGCAGCGCTGAGGGCCTAGCTGTGGCCGAGGGGAGGGGAGGGGCGTGGGCCCTGAGGCCTTCGTGAGGGGCAGTCTGTCTGTCCTCCAGAGGAGGCTTTGGGGGTACAAACCTGCTGTTGTGCTAGCCTACAGAATTAGACATAAGAAAATCAGCCAAGCAGTGTTTTAGGGGCCAGGGATTCAGTGTTTTGGGGGGAAAGGGGTCCTTGAAGCTGCTTAGATGGCAACCACGTCGGAAGGGGCACTGATTCTCTCTCCAGAGGGATTCTTCTAGAAAGCTCTACGACTCTGTGAGAGCAACTGCTTCCCTTGTCAGAAAGGCAGGCATATTAGTTTCAGGATGCTGCTGTAACAGTGAGCACATACGCAGTGCCTTAAAGCAGGGCAAATGCGGTATCTTACTTCTGACCTCCAGCACCCACAGTCCGTCTCCCTGGGCCGGATCCCAGGTACAAGCAGGGCTGGATTCTTCTGCAGACTCTGAACGGAAAGTCGTCTCTTTGACTTTTCCAGTTTCTTGACGATGTCTGCAGGTCCCGGAGGCAAAGCAGGATAACGATTTTACAAGTCTACAAGCCCCTGCACAAAGGTCATCTGTGACCTCAGAACTACTACGGCTTCAGTCCCTGTCACCAGGAACGTAACTACACTTAACCAGGAGCTGCCACGTGGAGGCTGTTGGGCCCTGCCCATCAGTTCTCTTTACCCTGTTTGCTTGTGGCCCCAAACTCCATCTTCAACACGAGCATCATGGCATCTCCAGCTCTCTTTGACCCTCGAACCTCTGCTTCCTCAACAACATCGCTTCTCTGACTCTGACCTTCCTGTACCTTCGTTTGCACTTAACTAAATATTAATAAGAAGGAAGCAAAATGAAATGGACATTGCTCATCCTAGTGGGCTGGGGAGCATAAGCCTGCTGGCTGCACCAGGAAGCTCCAGCTCAACAGCCTCCCTTCCCCCAGGCAGGGAGCAGCCTGCCCTCCCATCCAGGAGTGTGTGTGTGTGTGTGTGTGTGTGTGTGTGTGTGTGTGTATGAAACCAGCAGGAGGAGGTAAGCACAAATGATGCAGGGAGGGTGTTTGACCACAGAGGCCTGTCAATCTAATCTGGGAAGGGATCCTTGGTACAGAGTGAGGCACTGTCTCTAGCTACGTGGCAGACAGAGATGCTGGCATTAAACTCAGAACTGTGAGTGAAAAAAACTAGAGCTGGAGATTGGGTCTAGGAAACCACACCCCTCCATCTAGCCTACACTTACTTCTAGACACACACCCTTTGATCCAAAAAACAGTCGCCAATGAATGGGACTACATCAAACTAAAAAGCTTCTACACAGCAAAAGAAACTATCAACTAAACAAAAAAGGCAAGAAACCCAAAAGGGAGAAGATATTTGAAAACAATACCTCCAATAAGAGGCTAATACTCAAAATATATAAAGAACACATACAATTCAACAACACAAAAACAAACCATCCAGCTGAAAAATTGACAGAGGACCTGAGGAGACACTTCTCCCAAGAAGACATACAGATGGCCAACAGATGTATGAAAAGATGTGCAACTTCATTAGCTATCAGGAACATGCAAATCAAAACCACAATAAGATACCACCTCACATCTTTCAGAATGGTTATTACAAAAAAGCTAAGAAATAACCAGTGCTGGAGAGAGTGGAAGGAAAGGGAGCCCTCATACATTGCTGGTGGGAATATAAACTGTTCCAGCCACTGCAGATAACAGTATGGAGTTTCCTCAAAAAATTAAGAATAGAGCTACCCAACAGTCCTTCTTCTTGGTATCTACCCACATAATTTGAAAACATTTATTCATAAAGACATATGCACCCCTAGGTTCATTGTAGCATTATTCATGGTAGCCTAGATACAGAAACAACCTGGGTGCCCTTTGATGGGTGATCAGTAAGGAAGATGTGGCACATATATACAATGGAACACTACTCAGCCATAAGAAAAGGTGAAATAGGAGAGACTCGAAATGGTGGCGGAGTGAATGGAGCTACACAGACAATCTCCCAGGACCAAACTGGATTTACAACGAAAATAAAGGCAAATCATCAGGAAGGAGCAACCGAAAGACACCTTGGAGGATCACATAACCAGGGACACCGACTCAATCCTGGTAGGCTTGCAAGGACGCGAGAGGGGGCCGGGAGCCCACGGTCCGCAGCGGCCTGGGCGGGGACCAGGGGGCTTGGCAGGAAGTTGCTGCTGCCACCTCAGCTGCGACCCTGCCTGAGTCCTGCGCACCCTGCTGCCTGCTAAGCCCTCGGCTGGTGCCGCACGGACTGGCACAGACTGGGTGCGACCAGTGAACTCGGCGGGACTCTGCTACCAAGGCTGAGTCCTGCGAACTCTGCGTGCTAAGCCCTCAGCTGGTGCCGCACGGACTTGCGGGGACCAGGGGACTCTGATGGAAGCTGCTGCCACCTCGGCAGTGTCCCACTACCGTGGCTCAGTCCTGGGGTTTCTGCTGAATGTAACACCCTTGGCTGGAACCACAGCCGCGGCCGCCCTTGGCTGGAAGCAGCGCTCTCGGGTTAAAAGTCCCAGGCAGCTCCACAATGCAGAGTCCAGACAGAGGCTAAATTGGCAGCAGCCACTCACCTTGGGCTCCGGCAGAGGGAGGGCAGACTGGACTGGAACTGTGTGGGGACACTCGGGTTTTGGAGGGTGCTCAGAGCTTTCGCTGAGTGCAGCCACACAGGACTGTGGTCATTTTACTCCTTACAAGGGCTCTGGGGAGAGGCAGTGGCCCCTCCCTCAGAGATTCAACCCCACCTGGTGGCCATTGGAATGCTAATTGAGGCCCATTAACAACCAGCAGCTGCCCCACCCTCGGGAAATCTTTTTACACTGAGCACCTGAGGGAGTTTTTCAGGCAACTTAGAAACCAAGGATCTTCAGGTGACCTCTACTAATAGCCTCCAGGCAAAAATGTTAGAGGATAACTACCATTACCTGGGCTAGCAACACTAACCAGAGAAGCTAAGACTTGACAGTGGTGTTTAAAGTGGGTCCTCCCTAGCTCATCCAAACCCAGGAGAGGGAGCCACAAATAGCAGAACACCAACATCCACAGGAAAAATTTGGCAGACTCCAAAGCCCACTGTGATAGCCAAAATGGTGAAAAACAGAAACAAAAGCCAAATGAAAGAATAAGAGACCTCTACGGAAGATGAGATAAATGAGGTGCAGTTAAGCAAGTTAACAGAACTAGAATTTAGAGCCATGATGTTGAGGAAGCTCAACAACATGTGTAAGGATATGAGCACCATGAGTAAAGACATAGAAATGTTGAAAATCAACCAGTTGGAAATTAAAAACCAATAGGAAGAAATGAAGAATGACATATCAGAAATGGAAAACACATTGAAAGGTCTAAAAAGCAGAGTAGGGGAAGCTGAGGACTGGATCAGTGAATTAGAAGAAAGGCTAGAAAAAATCAACCAATCAGAAAGCCAAAAAGAAAAAAACGATTCAAAAACAGGAAGACAGCTTAAGAGAACTGTGGGACAACTGGAAACGAAATAATATTCGCATCATAGGAGTCCCTGAAGAAGAAGAAAATAAGCAAGGGTTAGAGAATATATTCAAAGAAATAATGACAGAAAACTTCCTTAATTTGGTGAAGGAAGAAGGCATTCAAATTCAAGAAGCACAGAGAGCCCCAAGTAAGAAGAACCCAACAAGGCCCACACCAAGACACATAGTAATCCAACTGCCAAAAATTAAAGACAAAGAGAGAATCCTAAAAGCAGCAAGAGATAAGCAACAGGTTACCTACAAAGGAAACCCCATAAGGCTCTCAGATGACTTCTCGCAAGAAACACTACAGGCCAGAAGGGAATGGCATGAAGTAATCAAGGTCATGAAAAACAAGGATCTGAATCCAAGACTACTCTACCCAGCAAGGCTATCATTCAAAATAGAAGGTCAAATGAAGAGGTTCTCAGACAAAAAAAGGTGAAGGGAATACATTAGTACCAAACCAGTACTGCAAGAAATGTTAAAAGGACTGCTGTAATTACCAGGAGAAATGGGAAGAAAAATAGAACCACACTAAACAAAAATGGCAATAAATAAGTACATATCAATAATCACCTTAAATGTAAAAGGACTGAATGCTCCCATAAAAAGACACAGAGTAGCTGATTGGATAAGAAAGCATGACTCATCTATATGTTGTTTAAAAGAGACCCACCTCACAACAAAAGACTCACATAGATTGAAAGTGAAGGGATGGAAAAAAATCTTCCAATTCAACGGAAAAGAAAAAAGCTGGGCTAGCAATACTCATATCTGATAAAATAAATTTCAGAATGAAGGCCATAATTAGAGACAAAGAAGGACACTACATAATATTGAAAGGATCTATCCAACAGGAAGCTGTACACTTGGTAAACATATATGCACCCAATATAGGAGAACCAAAATATATTTAAAAACTTATTGAGGACTTCAAAGGAGAAATCAATAGCAATACAATCATAGTAGGGGACTTCAACACCCCGCTGACATCACTGGATAGATCCTCTAGACAAAAAATTAGCAAGGAAACAGAGACTCTCAATGAAGCACTAGACCAAATGGATTTAATAGATATCTACAGAGAATTACACCCCAAAACTACAGAATTCACATTCTTCTCAGGTGCACATGGGACATTCTCAAAGATAGACCACATCTTAGGGCACAAAATAAGTCTCTACAAGTTCAAGAAGATTGAAATTATATCAAGCATCTTCTCAGATTACAATGGCATGAAACTAGAAATTAATTGCAAGAAGAACATACAAAGACATTTGAACACATCAAAGCTAAATAGCATGTTATTAAACAATGAATGGATCACCGAGGAGATCAAGGAAGAAATCAAAAACTTCCTGGAAACCAATGAAAATGAAGACACAATAACACAAAATCTATGGGATGCAGTGAAAGCAGTTCTGAGAGGGAAGTTCATAGCACTACAGGCCTACCTCAAAAAAGAAGAAAAATCGCTAATAGACTATCTAACCTCACAACTTAAAGAACTAGAGAGCAAACAAAAAGAAAACCCCAGAGCAAGTAGAAGGAAGGAAATAGTAAAGATCAAAGCAGAAATAAATGACATAGAACCAAAAAAAAAAAAAAAAAAACAATTCAAAGGATCAATAAAACAACGAGTTGGTTTTTCAAAAAGATAAACAAGATTGATGGACCCTGAGCTAGACTCACCAAGAAACAAAGAGAGAGAACCCAAATACACAAAATCAGAAATGAAAGAGGAGAGATAACAACTGACACCACAGAAATACAAAAGATCATTAACAACTACTATGAACAATTATATGGCAACAAATTCGACAATCTAAGCGAAATGGACAAATTTCTAGAATCACATAGTCTCCCAAAACTGGATCAGGAAGAGACAGAAAACTTGAACAGACCAATAACAACAGAAGAAATAGAAAATGTAATCAAGACTCTCCCAGCAAACAAAACCCCAGGCCTGGATGGCTTCACGGTGGAGTTTTACCGAACATTCAAAGAAGAATTAATATCCATTCACCTCAAACTATTTCAAAAAATTCAAAAGGAAGGAAGACTTCCAAATTCGTTTTATGAAGCCAGCATAATTCTAATTCCAAAACCAGTAAAAGACATAACAAAGAAAGAAAACTACAGGCCATTATCCCTGAAGAACATAGATGCCAAAATCCTGAACAAAATACTAGCAAATTGGATCCAGCAATACACCAAAATAATTATCCACCATGACCAAGTGGGATTCATCCCAGGGATGCAAGGCTGGTACAATATTCACAAATCCATAAATGTGATACACCACATAAATAAAATGAAGAATAAAAACCACATGAAATATCAATAGATGCTGAAAAAGCCTTCGACAAAATCCAGCATCCATTTCTGATAAAAATGCTCAACAGTGTGGGAATAGAGGGATCTTATCTTGACATAATAAAGGCCATATATGAAAGACCTACAGCCAACATCATACTCAATGGGCAAAAACTAAAAGCATTTCCCTTAAGAACAGGAACAAGGCAAGGATGCCCACTCTCGCCATTCCTATTTAATATAGTACTGGAAGTCTTAGCCACAGCAATCAGACAGGAAGAAAAAATAAAAGGAATCCAAATTGGAAAGGAGGAAGTGAAATTGTCATTTTTTGCAGATGACATGATACTATACATAGAAAACCCCAAAGACTCCATCAAAAGTTTACTAGACTTAATAAATGAATTTGGCAAAGTAGCAGGAATACAAAATTAACGTCAAGAAATCGATGGCATTCTTATACACCAATGATGAACTCACAGAAAGAGAAACTAAGAAAACAATCCCATTTACCATTGCGGCAAAAAAATTAAGATGACTAAGAATAAACTTAACCAAAGAAATAAAGGACCTATTCGCAGAATACTACGGGTCATTGAAAAAAGAAATAGAGGAAGATATAAAAAAGTGGAAGCACATACCCTGTTCATGGATTGGGAGAATTAACATCATTAAAATGTCCATATTACCCAAAGCAATCTATAGATTCAACGCAATCCCCATCAAAATACCAACGGCATACTTCACAGAATTAGAACAATTACTTCAAAAGTTCATATAGAACCAAAAAAGGCCTCGAATAGCCACAGCAATCTTGAAAAGTAGAACAAAGTGGAGGGATCACAATACCAGATTTCAGGTTATACTACAATGCCACTGTAATCAAAACAGCCTGGTACTGGCACAAGAACAGGCAGATAGACCAGGGGAACAGAACAGAGAACCCAGAAATGGACCCAAGGCAATATGCTCAATTAATATTTGACAAAGGTGGCAAGAGCATACAGTGGAGTAAGGACAGCCTCTTTAATAAATGGTGCTGGGAAAATTGGACAGGTACTTGCAGAAAAATGAAACTAGACCATCAACTTATACCCTACACAAGAATAAACTCAAAATGGATAAAAGACTTAAATGTAACTCATGAATCCATAAAAATTCTAGAAGAGACTGTAGGCAACAAAATTTCAGACATCATACGCAGCAGAATTTTTACTGACACATTACCTAAGGCAATAGAAACAAAGGAGAAAATGAACACATGGAACTACATCAAACTCAAAAGCTTCTGCAAAGCGAAAGATACAATCATCAAAACGGAAAGGCTACCCACTGTATGGGAGAGCATAATTGCCAATGATATATCAGATAAGGGATTAATTTCCAATATATAGAGAGTGCTCATACAACTCCACAAAAGGAAGACAAAGAATCCAATTAAAAAATGGGCAGAGGAACTAAATAGACACCTCTCCAAACAGGATATACAAATGGCTAAGAAACATATGAAGAAATGCTCATCATCACTAATCATCAGAGAGATGCAAATTAAAACAACAATGAGGTATCACCTCACACCTGTCAGAATGGCCACCATCAACAAATCATCAAAGAACAAGTGCTGGAGAGGGTGTGGAGAAAAGGGGACTCTAGCACACTGCTGGTGGGAATGCAGACTGGTGCAGCCACTATGTAAAACAATATGGTGTTACCTCAAAAAATTAAAAATTGAACTTCCATTTGACCCAGTGATCCCACTTCTAGGAATATACCCTAAGAAGCCTAAAACACCAATCAGAAAGAATATACGTACCCCCATGTTTGTAGCAGTACTATTTATAATCTCTAAGATCTGGAAACAGCCCAAGTGTCCATCAGTAGGATAAAAAAGCTGTGGTACATATACACAATAGAGTACTACGCAGCTGTAAGAAAGAAAGATCTCTTATCCTTTGAGACGACATGGAGGGACCTTGAAAGTATCATCCTAAGTGAAACAAGGCAAACAGAGAAAGACAAGTTTCATATGATCTCACTTATTTGTGGAATATAATGAACATAACAGTCTGAGGAATGGGGTAGTCCCAGAGACGCGGAAGTGGGGTACAGACTGACAATCCCCTAAAGAGGGGGTGGTGGGGGAGAGATAAACGACAGAACTTATATGCATGTATGCATGAACAGTGGACATGGACAACAAACTGGGGAAAGGGCAGGGTGGGAGGGGCAGGGGGGAATCAGTGGGGGGAAAAGGAGAAACATCTGTAACAAAAATTAATAAAAAAGAAAGAAAGAAAGAAAGAAAGAAAGAAAGAAAGAAAGAAAGAAAGAAAGAAAGAAAGAAAGAAAGAAAGAAAATAGATGAAATACTGCTATTTGTGACGACACGGATGGCTCTTGAGACTATCATGCTAAGCGAGATAAGTCATATGGAAAAAGACAAGAACCAATGATTTCACTTATATGTGGGACAGCAGTATGGTAGGAGGAAAAGGAGGTGAGGAGGGACAAATTGGGAAAAGGGGGTCAAACCTATGATGATGGAAGGAGACTAGACTTAGGGTGGTGAACACATGATGCAGATGATGTATTATAAAACAGTACACTTGAAATTTATATAGTTATTAACCAATGTCACTCCATTAAATATTATAATAATGTAATAATAATAATAATACTAATAATAATATAGCCACCAGCAAGAGGACTAGAAGACCTTCTCTGTGACCGGGAGCAAAGGGCGGTGATTGTGCATGTGTGCAGACATGCCAGGGTTGGGCTGGAAGAGCCCTGTGGAGGGGCCTTTTCTTTAGCAGGCAAAAGTTCTGCTGTCTGCCCAGCACACCTTCCCGTGATTCTGGGAATGACCAACTAGGAGGAGCATCGCCCTGAACTGCTCCAAAGGCAACTGGCTGCCCCGCTGTGGGTGTGTGCCCGCCACACAGCCTGGAGCTGCCAGCTCCCACAGGGCCGGCCACACTGCTGAGAGCCACTTGGCTCGAGGCCGTGCCCTGCCTGGAGCAGCCCCCAGTGTTGACAGCGAAGAGACTCTAAATGCACAGCTATTTTATTTTACTTTATCATCATTTTTTAAAGAGATCTCTATTTTTTAAAATATGTTTTTATTGATTTTTTAGAGAGAGGAAGGGCGAGAGAGATAGAAACATTGATGTGAGAGAGAAACATTGCTTGGCTGCCTCCTGCACGTCCATTCCTGGGGATGGAGCCTGCAACCGGGACCGGGACATATGCTCTGTCCGGGAATCGAACCGGGACCTCTCAGTCCATGGGAGGATGCTCAAGCCACTGAGCCACAGTGGGCGGCTGCATGGCTGTTTTAGTGGAAGCAGAACTCTCCGAAAGGCAGTCCCCTCTCCGGAGCTCTCTCCTCTACCAGCTCGAACGAGGCTTTCCTGCCTGAGTTATGGCTGGTCTCTCCCGATACCCAATTCTGCTTCCATTCCCTTCCCTTAAGAGGTGCTGATCCTTAATAAATATCCTGCACCCGAAACAGTACATCGTTTGGTGTTAAATAAAAGTCATCTCACCTCACAGACACATGAGCAGACCTGTGAGACCTGGGCACGGAGCACAGGTGGACCTGAGCCGGGCTCGGTGGCAGCCGAGGACAGTCTCCTGCGGGGAGAACATGCTCGTTCAGCACTGAGCATCCTGGGAAGGTTTGGTCCTGGCAGTGATGGCAAGCTCCCTGGGCCCAGCCACGCGAAGGAAAGCAACTGAGCGTGCACTCCCGAACTAAGACGGCAGGACCTCGGAGACCAGGCGCGGTGCCCCGAGCCCCACCGTCATGCCAGCGGGATGCCCCTGGCCAGGGCGTCTCAGCAGCACAGAGATGTTCTTAGGAGTGACAAGGCTGCACCCTGAAGGAGGGCAGGGCACCTGGGGCACTCCCGTTCTTTCTCCGCCTGGCACCGCAGAGCAGCTCCCTCCCCTGGCTCTTCTTTCAGACTGGGTGGTTTCTAGGGTCTTGGAAGATCCAGGCTGTGTGCCGTAGTGAAGCACTGCTTTTTATGAACGTGGGCACGACGGTCCTTGAGTCACCCATTGGAAATTAAAATAGATGTGAGTAGACTTGCAATCCAAAGTGGCAGAGCAAATCCTAAAGCCGTCATTTCGATATTAGAATGGACACCATCCCTGATGCCTGCGACCAAGTTAATACCAACCCCGAGAGCCCCCATTTCCCACGAGTGGAAGTTACTCGATGGTCTTTCAAGATATTCAAGGATGGAGGACTATTACTCGTGAGTACGTGGGCTGGGGGAGTGGACAGGGTGCACTCAAACTTCCCCTTCAGGGAGGGAGGTAGGACCCGAGGGAACACTAGCCTCTCTGTCCTGCATCAGGTTGACCACAGTGGACCGTGCAGTCACCGCTCCTCTTGTCCCCAAGGACGATGGTGTGTCATGAGCCTGCAGCACAGTGTACCCAACACAACACGAAAATCATGGTGATGACTATTCATCTCTCTAAGGCAGGGCTCAGGGAGTGTATGTCCCCAGGAAGCAGGCGTTGGGGGATGTGTCAGTTGGGGTAGTGGCTGTGGGAGGGACACGGAACTCAAGAGTCTCTGCCTGGGAGTCCTGTCAAGGCTTCTTGTCAGGGAAGTGAGTCAGACCCAGTGTGACACTGAACGGATGACAGCGAGGTGGCGCCAAGCACACGTGGCCCCGCGCCAGGTTGCTCTCGCGCCTGGGACCCTGCACCTGAAGGAGACAATGACAGAACAGCACGAGCTCAGCGGGGACGTGGCTGGAGCTCCCCCATCTGGGAGAGGCCAGTCCCTCTCAACAGTCTGTCCTAAGGAGCAGCGTCACAGTCGGTCTGGAGACATGTCACAAGCAATTTGTTAGCGATAATAAAGAAGCAAATTTTGTCAATGATTTCATTCTTTATAAATTAGATTAGCGTGTTACGACTTCTTTGATTGTAACTGAGAGATCACCAAATTGAGTTAGTGTGGGGGAAAAGAGGAACTCCCTGTGAGCCCCGTGTAACGACAAGGCAGAGCAGCTGGATGTCCACCTGGGCCAGGAATCCAGAGTCCCCAGGTCATGCTCATTCCACCCACCAAACTATACTTTTCTTCGCATGTTGGATTCATTCCCACTGCAGATCCGTGTCCTCTACACGGCAGGGGACACAGCTACACACTGTTCACAAGCCCAGAGTGTCACACGCATTTCGCCAACGGAGCGTCCAACACCTCTGCTCCAAGTGTGCTTGAACATCTCTGAGGACTGATCCCCACTGGCCTGTGTTAGATCCTGCAGCCACGGTGTGAACAGTCAGCGCTGGCCCAGGTGTCAAGGTGTGTCACCTTCTGACTCACCTGTCCCCAACAGAAGTCCACACCTCCCAGAGAAACCTGTTTCAGCTAGACCCAATCCCCAGACCACTTAAACAGCCATTGCTCTGGTCCAGTCTTCCACCTCTCTGCAAATTAGATTCGGGTCTGGAGCTCGCAGCCTGTTGGGAGACATGCCCTGCACCCTGAACTCCTTCCCCGAAAGCTACTGTCGTGTTCTTATCCTGACTGCCCCAGACACTACATCTCCAGTCCTTTTCTTAAGTGGAGGCTGATTTCTCTCTCCCACCCTCTCTTTCTCCCCTAAATGTCTCTGGGTCTGTGCTCCTTGCTCTGTTACTTCCTCCAAACCACTTTTCCTCACTCAAAATCCACACGCCTTGACTCAGGACACTTACACATATCTATCCTGTTTCTCTTTCTTCTCCTCATCCCCTGAATCTATTTCCCCTCATTCATGAAAGGTTTGAGCACTTGTCTTATGACCATCAAGTCTACCCCCACCTTTCAGATCCATGAGGACAGTTCATCAGACATCCTGCTGTTATATCTGCATTATACTTCGGCCAGGGAGCTGGATGGAGGGGTGGGTGCAGAGGACAAAAGAGAAGAAAAATGTAATTTTTTTTAAAGAAGTGAGGCTTCAGCTCTGCCTTGAATTAAGTATGATTCTTCTGTAGGAATCCAGGAAAGGGTGCCCTGGGGGTGGGGGTGGGGAGAACAGAACAAAACAGTATGGACAGGACTAGAAAGGGTCTCATCCACTTCAGAAACTGGAAATTATTTTGACTGGCCAAGACCTATTTGTGCAAAATGTGCAAAGTGGAGAGAGAACACAGCAGAGATCTGGACTTCAGAAGGCCCTCTGTGCCGCATATAAAGATATTGTTCTCCCCCGTGTTCATAATACAGGGCAGTTGAACAGTCTATCTCCCGCCCACGTCTTGGTCAGAGCTCCGCACGTGACCCAATACTTCGTTTCTCAGACTCTGTCCTTTGGCTGTGGATTCCTGAGGACGAGGACTGTTTTGCTCCTCTTTCTAGCTCCTTAACTGAACACACAGCGCACACAGGAGATGTCCCCTCTTTATTGAACCGAAGAGTCAACTTTTGTGAGGTTCCTGAAGGTTGACCGTTCATAGAATGTGTACGGAGGAAAATATAATGAAAAATGTATTCCAATTTGAGAATAACAGCATTACAGACAACTTTAAGAAACCAGCCAATCCACAGCCCACAATCCACAGGAACAAAAATGGTGTGACTGACGATTTTTTCCAAAGTACTGTTTTTTCCAAAGAACCATGATGGGTCTGTGTGTCGAGGAGTCTGCGAACAGGGCTAATGCTCTACATGGCTTCAATGGGTTACTGTCTTCAAGGTGCTTTTCAGGTACATTGTTTTACTAAATCCCCTCCATCAGGGTTAGGACAGGGAGAGGTAAGCCTTCTTATCCTTACAGTGAGGAAAGTATGGCCAAGGTCATACAACTAAGAAGTGGCAGAGCCTGAACCTGAGCTGGGATCTTTGGTTCCAAGAGCAGTGGTCCCTTCGTTACCTTGTGCTGCCTCTAGGTGACGGCCAGGGCATCCGACGTGGGAGACACCGTAGTTAACGAGTGAGGGTGTTACATGGCTCCACAATAAAAAATGCCAAGGTACAAGCCATCTGTGCTAATAAGTGCACGAATTGCCAACAAAAAGTGTCAATACTTTGATCCTTTGACAGCTTCTACCATTCGTCAGACCCTCGTATTATGTCCAGTCTGAACCTTAGTCCCTCAAGAGCAATGTGCAGAAATGTAAGAGGGATTCTGTCTATTTTATCTGAACTGTGAAATAACTTTATAGGGAGGATCATGGTCACCATCTCCACAGAGGGCATAGCCACAGGAAATTAGCAAGTGGCAGCAACACAAATACAGGCTAGACCGAAGAAAACACTTACTGACTGAGGGCCATGAGATGCAGGGAATGTGTTTTCAAAGCAGGATATGAAATTTCCATCACTGTGGATTGAAGAATAGAAAGCGTTTTGTCCAGAGTGCACTGAGAAGCGCAGAAGCCAAAGAGTATGTAAAATGAACTCTGCTTCTCTGTCCTCCACGGTACCCTTGGGGCTTGCCCCGACCTCCTTCTGTGCATTCATCGACCCCTCCACCCTTATGCGACTCTGTAGTTTGCTTACTACAAGTAAATTTTTTTAGCTTTTTTTATTTAAAAAAAATTTTTTAGCCCTGGCTGGTTTGGCTCAGCGGTTAGAGCGTCGGCCTGCGGACCAGAGAGTCCCAGGTTTGGTTCCCGCTAAGGGCACGTACCTCCGTTGCAGTTTGTCCCTGGGCCTGGTTGGGTTCGTGTGGGTGGCAACCACTCGATGTGTCCCTCTTACGTCTATGTTTCTCTCTCTCTTTCCCCCCTCTCTGTCTCCTGATAAATGCAAATATATATATATCTCCTTGGGTGAGGATTAAAAAAAAAATTTAGAAAATTTTAAAGTATGATCTAGGCTTATTGTCCCAAGGAAAATCTACTGTCTACAGATACCACCTATTTGTAAGAATTGGAGGTGAAGGCAGAGAGCAGAAAAAACCCAGACCACCTCTTTCTCTGCTTGGTTCCTCACTACACCCATCACCAGGTTAGAAATACCACAGGATGCTTTAGAAAAGGGTGTAGCTCAGTTAGTTAGAGCATCACCCCCACACTGCATGGTTGTGGGTTCAGTCTACAATCAGAGCACATACAAGAAACCACCAATGAATTCATAAATGAGTGGAACAGCAAATCAATGTTTCTCTTCCCCGCTTCTAAAAAAAAAATATGCCCAGCCAGTGTGGCTCAGTGGATTGAGTGTCGTCCCATGGACTGAGAGGTCCCAGTTCGATTCCTAGTCAGGACACATGCCTGGGTTTGGGGCTCGATCCCCAGGGGGGAGCGTGTGGGAGGCAGTCAATTGATGTTTCTCTCTCTCCCTTCCTCACTCTCTAAAAAAAATTAATAAAAAATATATATAAATAAATAAATAAAAATAAAAAAGTGCGTTAGTTTTTTTTTTTTACTCTTTATCAATTGCTTTATTCTGTGCTCTTTCCCAGATTTAAAGTAATTATGTTTGTCATATAATTTACAATATATACACATATGCGTGTGTGTGTGTGTGCGTGTGTGTGTGTGTGTGTGTGTGTGTGTTACCTGCCACTGAGTTGGCTCTGATTCTTGGCAACCCTATGAATGTGCGATGTCCACATTTGTCTGTACTCAACAGCCCTGCTCAGCTCTGTAGACTCCTGCTGATGGTGCTTTGATGGAGTCAAGCCACCTCATGTTTGGTCTTTCTCTTTTCCTGCTGCCTCCTGTTTTCCCCACACCACTGTCTTTTCCCAAGAGCCTGCCTCCCCACGGTGTCTTACGCACGACAGCTTCGGGTTGTCATCGCTGCCTCCAGCGATGTTCCAGGCTTACGTTGCTCGGGGACCCAGCTGTTTGTCCTTCAGGTGCCCGGATGTCTGTAGAGCTGTCCTCCAGCTCCGTATTTCAAATGAAGTGTTTTCTCCCCTATCGGCCTCTCTCGCCCTCCAACTCCTCTTCTGTGCATAGAAACTGGGGATACAGGGTGGAGGATGATCTTAGCGTTCATCTAATGACACATCTTTGCTCCTGAAGCACTTCCCTCGTTCTGCCATCACTGCCCTTCAGAGTCTCCGCCTTCTCCTGGTTTTCGGTTGTGGTCTCCATTTGAATGGATGACTGACCGTAGGTAAATAAAATCTCCAGCAATTTGACCATCTGCCTTGTGTATGTTAAAGTTGGGTAATTATAATGTTTGTCCTCTCAATGTTCAAATGCAGTCCTGCTCTGGCGCTTTCTTTCATTTTCTGAAAGACATGTGGACCCCTATGTTCACTGCAGAATTATTCATGGGGGCCAAGACATAGAAACAACCGAAGTGCCCTTTTATGGGTGACCAGCTAAAGAAGATGTGGTACAAATATACAATGGAACGCTACTCAGCCATGAGAAAAGATGAAATGCTGCCGTATGAGACAACGTGAATGGATCTTGAGAGTATCATGCTAAGTGAAATAAACTAGTCAGAGAAAGACAATATCACGTGATCTCACTTATATGTGGAATCTAATGAACACAACAAACTGTAGAATAAAATGGAACCAGAGGCATGGAGACATGGAATAGTCTAAGGAATGTTGCAGAAGGAAGGGCGGGGGGGGGGGATGTTAACCCAGGAACTTATATGCATGTGTACATTGCTCACGGACACAGACGGTAGCGTGGGGAAGGCCTGGGGCAGTGCAGGGCGGAAACTGGGTGGTGGGGGGCAAAGGTGGAAAAAGGGGGGACATCTGTAACACTCTCAACAATAAAGATATAAAAAGTAATAATTTAAAAAAGTCATTTCAAACCATTGCTACTTTCTGCCAATAAGATGGTGTCATCTGCATGTGTTAGGTTAGTGCTATTTCTTCCACCAATTTTCACTTGTTCCTCGGGGTCTAGCCCAGAATGCGTGCGTGTATAGCTCTTCAATGCTTTGCCTCTTACGTCATGACCCACCGTTGCCAGGGTCTGTGTGGTAGGTTGCAAAACCAGCACAATTTCCCCCTCCCAGCGTCCATGCCCTCCAGAGTTGTAAGACTGAGAGAACTTCCACTGTGAAGCTGGACTCAGCCTGGGGGCTCCTTGGACCTATGGGATGTCAACAAATATGACACAAGCAGAGGTTTTATACGTGTTTGGCTTTGGGGTTTGTCCTCTCCTGACTCTCTCTAAACGCTATGACTACCACGTGAAGAAGCCAGCTGGAGAATGAGTGGTCCCATGCAGACATGAGCCATGCCACTGAAGGCACCCTTCCACTCAATGGGGCTGCCCACTGCCACATAGGACTTGAGTCCTTCCTAGGTCACCCAGACCCCAGACCACCACCCACTGACCCTCGGCTCATGTGAATCCAACAGGATTAACCCAAACTAAGTGAGCATGGACCACAGTAGCCACCAGCTGATCTACAGAGTCATGGCTAAATGTATGGTTTCAACCATTCGGATCTCGCATGGTGTGTTGTACAGCCGGAGGTAACATGAAAGGGCCCATGTTAGGATGTCAGGATGTGTTTCGAATCTCTTCCTCTTTGGGTTGATATTGTTTATTTTAGGGAAAAAAAAAAACTAAAAATACATGTAGAGATGAATGAATTAAATATCTATGGACACAACATCTATTTTTATTTTATTATTATTATTTTTGTCAATCCTCACTCAGGGATATTTTTCCATTGATGTTTAGATAGAGTGGAAGGGAGGGAGGGAGGAAGGGGAGAGAAACATTGATGTGAGAGAGACACATAGACTGGTTGCCTCCCTCATCACCCGGACTGGGCCAGAGATCAAACCTGCAACCCACATACGTGGCCTTGACCAGAATCGAACCCATGGCCCTTTGAGCTCAGGGCCAGTGCTCTAACCACTGAGATAATTGCCCAGGGCACAACACCTACTTTTAAATTTATTTGTTTCAAATAATTAAATATAGAAAAAATAATTACAAATAATGTTGACCTCTTGCCAAACCCATTCTTCTTAAATTACTCTAATAAATTTGTTATATATTTCCCCTGCTAAGCTTTTCCATTGTTATTAACATATGTGTATTTGTACATGTTTTTTTTAGATAGATATCAATACTTTCAACAATAAAAATCCATTTTCTAAAAGTTGAAAACACCTACATATAAACTTTCTTTATATATGCAAACTTGAATTTATTTTTTCATCTCCCATTAATGGACATTTGGGGTTGCTTCCAACATTTATAATCATGTGTTTGTAAAGATTCTGGTGTATATTTCCTTGTGGAGACATATGACAAAATTAGCTAGAAACAGTTATTCAATCATTTAATGTGAAACTTTACCAAAAATTACTAACTCTCCCAACAGTAATAATAATTTTAATTTTAAAAAGCAATATATGAGTTTCAACTTCCTCACATGAAACAAATACTTGCCTTTTTTAGGCAAAGGTCAAAAAGTCAGAAAATTATATCAAGATAGCTGTGTACAAAAAACATAATAAATGTTAATATATTTTAATCAGATAAAAATGGTATAATGTTTTATTTGAATTTTATTAATTACTGATAAAATAAAGCATTTTAATATGTGTATTAGTTATTTAGATTTATTCTGTGAATTTTCTGTATATATCTTCTGTACATTTTAAAAATTCTGCTTGTCTTTTTATTTTTATTTTCTAAGTTCTTTATATGGATATTAACCTCTGGTTTTATTTTTATTTTTTAAATTTATTTATTTATTTATTTATTTTTGTTACAGATAATTCTCCTTTTCCCCCACTGATACCCCCTCCCCCTCCCTCCTCTCCCTGCCCCAGCTTTGTTGTCCATGTCCATTGTTCATGCATACATGCATATAAGATCTGTGGTTTATGTCTCCACCCCACCCCCTCTTCTGGGGATTGCCAGTCTGTACCCCACTTCCATATCTCTGGGACTACCCCGTTCTTCAGACTGTTATGTTCATTATATTCCACAAACAAGTGAGATCATATGATACTTGTCTTTCTCTGTTTGGCTTGTTTCGCTTAGGATAATACTTTCCAGGTCCCTCCATGTCGTCTCAAAGGATAAGAGATCTTTCTTTCTTACAGCTGCATAGTACTCCATTGTGTATATGTACCACCGCTTTTTTATCCATTTGTTTACTGATGGACATTAGGGCTGCTTCCAGATCTTAGCTATTGTAAATAGTGCTGCTATGCACATGTTGATACATATATTCTTTCTGATTGGTGTTTCAGGCTTCGTAGGGTATATTCTTAGAAGTGGGATCACTGGGTCAAATGGAAATTCCATTTTTAATTTTTGAGGTAACACCATATTGTTTTCCATAGTGGCTGTACCAGTCTGCATTCCCACCAGCAGTGTACTAGAGCCCCTTTTCTCCACACCCTCACCAACACTTGTTCTTTGATGATTTGTTGATGGTGGCCATTCTGACAGGTGTGAAGTGATACCTTATTGTTGTTTTAATTTGCATCTCTCTGATGATTAGTGACATTGAGCATTTCTTCATATGTCACTTAGCCATTTGTATGTCCTGTTTGGAGAGGTGTCTACTTTTTAATTGGGTTAAAATAGTTCCCATTTTTAACTGGTTTCTTTGTCTTCCTTTTGTTGAGCTGTATGAGCACTCTATATATTTTGGAAATTAACCCCTTATCTGATGTATCATTGGCAATTATGCTTTCCCATACAGTGGGTTGCCTTTCCATTTTGGTGGTTGTTTCTTTTGCTGTGCAGAAGCTTTTGAATTTGATGTAGTCCCATGTGTTCATTTTCCCCTTTGTTTCTGTTGCCTTAGGTGACATATCAGTGAAAATTCTGCTGCGTATGATGTCTGAAATTTTGTTGTTTACAGTTTCTTCTAGGATCTTTATGGATTCATGAGTCTTTTGTCCATTTTGAATTTATTCTCGTGTATCGTGTAAGTTGATGGTTCAGTTTCATTTTTTTACATGTAGCTGTCCAATTTTCCCAACACCATTTATTAAAGAGGCTGTCTTTACTCCACTGTATATCTTGCCACATTTGTCAAATATTAATTGAGCATATTGCCTTGAGTTTATTTCTGGGTTCTCTGTTCTGTTCCACTGGTCTATATGCCTGTTCTTGTGCCAGTACCAGGCTGTTTTGATTACAGTGGCTTTGTAGTATAACCTGAAATCTGGTAACATGATCCCTCCAACTTTGTTCTTCTTTTTCAAGATTGCTGTGGCTATTCGAGGTCTTTTTTGGTTCCATGTGAACTTTTGAAGGATTTGTTCTAGTTCTGTGAAGTATGTCATTGGTATGTTGATGGGGATTGCATTGAATCTATAGATTGCTTTGGCTAATATGGACATTATAATGATGTTAATTCTTCCAATCAATGAACAAGGTATGTGCTTCCACTTTTTTATATCTTCCTCTATTTCTTTTTTCAATGTCCTGTAGTTTTCTGCGAATAGGTCCTTTAATTCTTTGGTTAATTTTATTCCTAGGTATCTTAATTTTTTTGCCGCAATGGTAAATGGGATTGTTTTTTAGTTTCTCTTTCTGTGAGTTCATCATTGGTGTGTAAGAATGCTATCGATTTCTTGACGTTAATTTTGTGTCCTGCTACTTTTCCAAATTCATTTATAAAGTCTAGTAAATTTTTGATGTAGTCTTTGGCGTTTTCTACGTATAGTACCATGTCATCTGTGAATAATGACAGGTTCACTTCCTCCTTTCCAATTGGGATCCCTTTTATTTTTACTTCTTGTCTGATTGCTGTGGCTAAGACTTCCAGTACTATGTTAAATAAGAGTGGTAAAAGTGGGCATCCTTGTCTTGTTCCTGTTCTTAAGGAAAATGCTTCTAGTTTCTGCCCATTGAGTATGATGTTGGCTGTAGGTCTTTCATATATGGCCTTTATTATGTCGAGATATGATCCCTCTATTCCCAGATTGCTGAGTGTTTTTATCAGAAATGGATGCTGGATTTTGTTGAAGGCTTTTTCAGCATCTATTGATATGATCATGTGATTTTTATTCTTCATTTTATTTATGTGTTGTATCACATTTATTGATTTGCGAATATTGTACCAGCATTGCATCCCTGGGATAAATCCCACTTGGTCATGGTAAATAATTTTTTTGATGTATTGTGGGATTCGATTTGCTAGTATTTTGTTCAGGATTTTGTTCATCAGGGATATTGGCCTGTAGTTTTCTTTCTTTGTAGTGTATTTTTCTGGATTCGGAATTAGAATTATGCTGGCCTCATAAAACGATTTTGGAAGCCTTCCTTCTTGAATTTTTTGAAATAGTTTGAAGAGAATGGGTATCAGCTCTTCTTTGAATGTTCAGTAAAATTTCCCTGTGAAGCCATCCAGGTTTGGGTTTTGTTTGCTGGGAGAGTCTTGATTACATCTTCACTTTCTTTTGTTGTTATTAGTCTGTTTAAGTTTTCTATCTCTTCCCGGTTCAGTTTTGGGAGACTATTTGTTTCTAGGAATTTATCCATTTTGCTTAGATTGTCGAATTTGTTCATAATATTTGTTAACAATTCTTTGTATTTCTGTGGTGTCAGTTATTATTTCTCCTCTTTCATTTCTGGTTTTGTGTATTTGGGTTCTCTCACTTTGTTTCTTGGTGAGTCTATCTAAGGGTCCATCAATTTTGTTTATCTTTTCAAAAAATCAGCTCTTTGTTTTATTGATTCTTTGAATTTTTTTTTTTTTGGGTCTCTATGTCATTTATTTATTCTATGATCTTTACTATTTTCTTCCTCTTGCTCTGGGATTTTCTTTTTGTTTCCTTTCTAGTTCTTTACGTTGTGGGGTTAGATAGTCTATTAGAAGTTTTTCTTGTTTCTTGAGGTAGGCCTGTAGTGCTATGAACTTCCCTCTCAGAAGTGCTTTTGCTGCATCCCATAGATTTTGTGTTGTGTGTTCATTTTCATTGGTTTCCAGGAAGTTTTTAATATCTTCCTTGATCTCCATGGTAACCCATTCATTGTTCAATAACATGCTATTTAGCCTACATGTGTTTAAATGTCTTTGCATGTTCTTGTTGCAATTGATTTCTAGTTGAATGCCATTGTGATCAGAGGAGATGCTTGATATGATTTCAATCTTTTTGAACTTGTAGACACTTAGTTTCTGCCCTAGCTTGTGGTCTATCTTTGAGAATGTCCCATGTGCACTTGAGAAGAATGTGAATTCTGCAGTTTTGGAGTGTAATTCTTTGTAGATATCTATGAAATTCATTTGATCGAGCACTTCATTTAGAGTCTCTGTTTCTTTGTTAATTTTTTGTCTAGATCATCTATCCAGTGATGTCAGCGTCGTGTTGAAGTTTCCTCCTATGATTGTATTGCTGTTGATTTCTCCTTTGAAGTCCTCCAGAAGATTTTTAATATATGTCGGTGCTCCTATATTGGGTGCATATATGTTTACCAAGGTTATATCTTCCTGTTGGATAGATCCTTTCAATATTATGTAGTGGCCTTTTTTGTCTCTAGTTATGACCTTCATTTTGAAATCTACTTTATCAGATATGAGTATTGCTACCCCAGCTTTTTTGTTGCTTCTCGTCTGCTTGGAAGATTTTTTTCCATCCCTTCAGTTTCAACATATGTGAGTCTTTTGTTGTGAGGTGAGTCTGTTATAAACAATATATATGTGAGTCATGCTTTCTTATCCAGTCAGCTACTCTGTGTCTTTTTATCGGAGCATTCAAACCATTCACATTTAAGGTGATAATTGATATGTACTTATTTATTGCCATTTTTGTTTAGTGTGATTTTATTTTTCTTCCTAATTCTTCTACTAATTACAACAGTTCTTTTAGCATATCTTGCAGTGCTGGTTTGATGTTAATATATTCCCTTAGCCTTTTTTTTTTTTCTGGAAAGCTCTTCATTTGACCTTCTATTTTGAATGATAGCCTTGCTGGATAGAGTAGTCTTGGATTCAGGTCCTTGTTTTTCATGACCTTGATTACTTCATACCACTCCCTTCTGGCCTGTAGTGTTTCTGTTGAGAAGTCAGCTGAGAGCCTTATGGGGTTTCCTTTGTAGGTAACCTGTTGCTTATCTCTTGCTGCCTTTAGGATTCTCTCTTTGTCTTTAACTTTTGGCATTTTACATTTTAATCACTATGTGTCTTGGTGTGGGCCTATTTGGGTCTTCTTACTTGGGGCTCTCTGTGCTTCTTGAATTTGAATGCCTTCTTCCTTCACCACGTTAGGAAAGTTTTCTGTCTCTATTTCTTCAAATGTATTTTCTATCCCTTGCCCATTTTCTTCCTCTTTGGAGACTCCTATGATGCGAATGTTATTACTTTTCCAGTTGTCCCACAGTTCTCTTAAGCTATCTTCCTGTTTTTTAATTGTTTTTTCCTTTTGGTTTTCTGATTAGTTGATTTTTACTACTTTGTCTTCTAATTCACTGATGTGGTCCTCAGCTTCCTCTACTCTGCTGGTTAATCCTTCCAATGTGTTCTTAATTTCTTCTATGTCATTCTTCATCTTCACTTGGTTGGTTTTCAATGTTTCTATATCTTTACTCATGATGCTGATGTCCTTACTCATGCTGTTGAGCTTCCTCAAGATCATGGCTCTGAACTCTACCTCTGATAATTTGCTTAACTGTATTTCATTTATCTCATCTTCGGTAGAGTTCTCTTGTTCTTTCATTTGGGATTTGTTTCTTTGTTTCACCATTTTGGTTATCTCAGTGAGTTTTTGAGCCTGCCAAATTTTCCCTTTGGGTGTTAGTGTTCTGCTGTTTGTGGCTTTCTCTACCGGGTTTGAATGAGCCTGGGTGGGCCCACGTTAAACATCACATCTTACTTTCCTGGGTAGATTTGCAATCCCAGGAAAGGTTCAGTTATCCTCTAGCTTCATGCCTAGGGGCTAGTAGACTCAGTTTCTCAGGGCCTTAGAATGTAGCCTTGGTGTTCTGCACAAGAGGATTACTTGAGGGTGGGATAAGATGATGGTTGTTAATGTGCCTCAATTTGCATTTCTTAACCTCTCCTGTAGAAGGCTGAATCTCCGAGGGGGTGGGGCGGCTGCTGCTTTTCCCCATAGCTCTGTGAAGGAGCACATTGGCATTCGTCCTTTGTGGCCACAACTCAGCAAAAACTCTGAGTGCCCTCCAAATCCCGTGTGTCGCCACAGAGTTTCAGCCCAGTCTGCCCTCCCTCTGCCAGAGCCCCAGGTGAGTGGCTGTGGCTATTTTAGTGCTCTGTCCTGTCTCTCTGCAGTGTGGAGCAGGCTTGGCCTTTATTCCCCAAGGGTGCTGCTCACAGCTAAGACTGCTGCTGTCTGTGGGCTCCCCGCCAGCCACCCTCTAGAGCCTCTGCAGATCCTCCCAGTGTCCCTGGTCATATGGTCCTGTCCTGCTACTTTTCTGTTGCTTTTTTCCGAAGATTTGTCTTTATTTTAGTTGTAATTCCCGTTTGTTCCTGGGTGATCCTCTATGTAGCTTTCATTCACTCCACCTCCATTTTCACATTCTCTATGCCTATCTTGTGCTCAGCTGGGTTGCACAGGCCTCTCTGGTGCCCCTGCACCCTGCAGGCTCCGTGAGTAACTGGATCGCACAGTCCCTTTGGAGACCTGAACATAAGCCTATCTTATGGGCTGCTGGGTTGCACAGGCCTCTCTTGTGCCCCCGCACTCTGCAGGTCCCAAGGGCGAGCAGCTAGATCGCACCAGTAGCTCTTGGGCTTAGGCTTCCTATCGCTCTTGTGGGCTGCTGCTGGGTTGCACAGGCTTCTGTGGTGCCCCAGCACCCCGCAGGACCCACAGGCACCTGGATCGCACCAGTTCCTCTAGGGCTCAAGCTTCCCACCACTCTTGTGGGCTGCTGGACAGCACAGGCCTCTGTGGAGCACAGGTCCTGCTGCTGGTGGCTGGGGAGTGCTGCTGCCCTATGGGGCTCAATTCCTGTTCAGCTTTTGCTGAAGTTTTTTGGGATGGGTCTCAGCTGCTGGTCTGTGCTTCTGTTGCCTAGGGATGGATGTCTGCTCCCCAGCCTCTGTGGCTGGGGGTATATCTGGACTCTGATCGGGCTGCTACTATGGGGGATGGTGCTGGGCTGTGGGCTGTCTGTGGCTTCCACGACCAGCACCTTGGGAGCTCCACTACTGTGCACTGGTCTGTGTTGACACAGAGTGTCCACTGGTCCGATGAGCCAGGTACACTGGTGGGCTCAGGGTGCTGGGCCCTAGCTGCTCCCACTGCCTCTTACCAGGGAAGACCTGGGATCTTCCAAAATGGTGGGACCTCCCCACGGAGCAGGGAGAAGGGCCCTGAAGGGCCGCTCACCACGTTAGCAGCCGGTGCTCTGTCCACAGCACAGGGACCTTCTGCTCCCGGCTCTGCACTGCTCGGGTTTGGTCGTCCACCTTCACGTCCACTCACACTCTCTCTCACACTCGCTCACTCTCTCACACACCCTCCCTCCGGTCCTGTCTGCTGCCATCTTCGTGTCTCCTTGACCTCTGGTTTTAGAGGAATGTTGCAAATATTTACTCCAGCTTTGTTTGTGGTTTTGGTTTTGTCTATAGTATTCTAGAAAGTTACATTGTAATGTAAATTAATGTAATCAATCTTAATTTAATATGTGGGCTTTTCTGTTTTACTTTGTTTTAAAAATTATTTCATCTATCAAGTTCATAAGATATTTACATATATGGTCTTAATAATTTATAGTTTTGCATTAAATCCATGTGGATTTAGGATTTGGGTGAAAAAAGGAAGAGATTATATATTATTTTATTTGAAAAATAAATTATTCATATGCATTTTAACCATTCTCTCTGTCCATATTAACTTTAAGAACCATCTCTATTAAATCATAAGACCTTAAGAATGCTTGGATCCAGTTCTAGGTTTCCTAGTCTGCTCTACTGATTTTTTTATCTGTTCTTCCTTCAATACCACATTCTTTTAATTACTATAATTTTGAAGGAAATAGTGACAAATGGTAATATAAGTATCTCTTCTTAGTTCCTATTTTGTAAAACTGTCTTTGCCATTCCTATTCATTTACTATTTTATATTAGACATAGTATTTTAAGTCTTACAAAAAGTACTTTGAGTTCATGATTTGAATTTAATTGCATTTAAATATTAAATTGAAAGAATCATATATTTATATTATTGAATTTTCCCATCAGAATAATGGCTATTTCTCTATTTATTTAGATCTTTGAAGTTCTTCACGAGTTCCACATTTCTTCCCATAATATTCTGCATATCTTTGTTACATTATTTCAAATGGCCTCTTGTAATTTTTTGTTGTTATTGCAAATAAGATTTTTTTTTTTGCTGTTACATTTTCTCTTTGATCATTCCTAGAAAAGTGGAATATTCTTTAGTATACCGAGAATATATCCAACAACTTTTCTACTATTTTTATGTCTATAGAATATTTTGGAATGCAGACACATTTTAAATAAATCAAAAAAGAATTTCCACTCCTCCTTTTCAGTTCTTAAACATCTTTTCTTTATTTTTTTTGTCTTACTGAAATCCTTAATACTCATTCATATCCCAAATGTTTATTGAGAACCAGATACACAGTGGACAAAACAGAGGAAAAACAAAACAAAACATTTCTTTCCTCATGTAGTCTACATTCTAACAATTACACCATGTAAATATATTTAAGCGATCCAAGTTACTAGAAAACACTACACAACCCAGATTTAGAGTGTCCTGGCCGCCGAGAGGATGGGTGTAATTTAGATAAGATTATCAGGGTAGGCCTTAATAAAGTGAGGTTTAAAATTTATAATTGAGATGCTGGTTGGAAACATTTGAGAGACACCAGCAAACAGAAAGTATTTAAGGCAGGATACTAGATGACGTCACTAAGACCGAGGACTGAGCTTTGGGGCGCTCTAAAATTAAGAGCTGTAGAGAAGACCTGGCCAGGGAGCTCAGTGGGTTGGAGCATCATCCTGTACACCAAAAGGCTGTGGGTTCGATTCCCGGTCAGGGCAGATACCTATGTTGCAGGTTCCATCCCTGGTTGGGGTGCATACAGGAGGCAACCGATCGATGTTTCTTTCTCACATTGATGTTTCTCTCTCTCTCTCTCTCTCTCTCTCTCTCTCTCTTTCTCTCTCTAAAACTCAATAAACATATCTTCCTGTGAGGATAAAAAAGAGTTGTAGGCAGACGAGGAACCAGGAAAGAGGAGGAAGAGGGAACATCTAATGGGAGGAAAACCGAAACAGAGACACAGAGAACGGAGAAATTGCATGTTTATATGCTGATGAAAATACCCAATAGCAAGAGAGAAAAAAAAAATGATGTAAGAAACAAAGAAGAGAATTGTGGAATACTGTCTTTGAGTGTGTAAAAGTGAATGACATCAAGTAGTATAGAGCTGGAGAGATTGGTTTATATAGAGCCACTAAGAAAGTTCTAGTCAAGTCATGGACATGCCCTTGGAGTCCACTCTGCTAGAAACTTGTTTTAATCATAACTGAGCATTAAATTAAATCAAATCATATTATTCTATGAGATCTATTTTGGTAGTATTTTCCTCATCTTATTAATGTGGTATATTAGTACCTTATTTCATGTTGAACATCTTTGCATATATGGGATAAATACTACTTAGCCATGTTGTACTTTATGCAATGTTATTTTCAATATTTTAAGAATATTGCTTCTGTGTTTATAAATTACAAATGCCTATCATTATTTTGTATGATTGTTGTTCCGTTTGGGTCAATATTACATTAATGTTTGAAATGAATTGAATAGTTCTGCCTTAAAATTATTTTCTCTAAAAAAGTTTTATAAGACAAAAATGATCTCTGTTTCTCCTTCTTGAGGGTTTGGTAAAATCTATAAAACTAGATGTTATTCTTTTCTAGAGAGAATATTTGCAATAGTGATTTAATTCCTTCATGATTATTAGTATATTCATATTTTCTACTTATTCTGGAGTCATTTTTGTGATTATTTCATATTTATTTATTCATTTATTTTTAAATCTTTTTATTGCTTTTTTAGAGAGAGAGGAAGGGAGAGAGATAGAAACATTGATGTGAAAGAAGATTCAACATGGATCAGTCACCTCCTGCACGTCCTCTACTGGGGATCAAGCCCACAACCCAGGCATGTGCTCTGACCAGGAATTGAACCAGGACCTCTCAGTCCGTGGGACAATGCTCAATCCACTGAGCCACTAAGCCTGAGGCTACTTTTCTCTATTTCTTAAAGTTTTGCCATAAGTTTTCTATTGTGTTATTATAATTCATAGAATTAGCTTTGCTTTTGTTAAAAATCTCTATAGACTCATTTAGTTGTTTCCTGTGTCAATTATTTTTGCTTTTATTTTTATTCTTTCTTTTATTCATGTTGTGGTTTATTTTTTTCAATCTAGATTTGTGATTGAATGCATAACTCATAATGAATAACTCAAGTTCCAGATTTTCTGTTTTGTAATTTGTTCATTTAAAGTTGTAGCACTCCATTTAAAGCTCTACATTTTTCTCAAATTCCGGCTTTTGGTGCAACCTGCAATTTGGATACATTGAGCTTTCTTTGTCATTCATGTCTACATAGTTTGTAAACCTATTGTGATTTCTTTTCTAATTAATGGTTTACTTAGAAATACGTTTTTAAAAGTTTTCAATGTTGACATAATTGTAAATGTACCCCCCCAACTTTGCCCACTTCCACCCACTCCTGCCCCCTCCCTTGGCCTTCACTACACTGTTGTTCGTGTCCAAGGGATACGAATACATGTTCTTTACTTAGTCCCTTCACCTTCTTCATCCAGTTTCTTTCATTCTTTTAAATATGTTTTTATTGATTTTTTAGACAGAGGAAGGGAGAAAGAGATAGAAACATCAATGTGAGAAAGAAACATTGACCAGCTGCCTCCTGCACACCCCCTCTAGGGGTTCGAGTGTGAAACCCGGGCACGTGCCCTGACCAGGAATCAAACCAGGACCTCTCAGTTCATGGGAGGATGCTCGGTTCGTGAGCCACACTGGCCAGACATGTTTTGGTTAGTTCTGAATGGCCGGGCTATCCAGTTTCTTTGTTATCTTCATTGTTGTAAATATTACAGATTTCCTCCATTTTCTTTATCCAGTTTTTAAGTTGCCGAATATATGGGGAGAGGTCATTGACATTGTAATTGTACTGATGATATTGCCTAGTGGTCAAGGAATTCAGTCTGCATGATATATTTATTTTTAAACTTGTGGTAAACGTACAAATATAGATATAAACCTAGATACAACTGTGGCCTGCTATAACATATTTAGTTCTAAAAAAATTAGCTATTTGCTTCTGTCTTCTGCCCATGTGTTTTCTTACTAAAGTGTTGTCTTTGAGTTTTGAGGGGGCATGAAAGGTAGCGTGAGATCCACTAGGGAATTAAGAGGTGGTGGGAGAGGCCACAGATCTCAGAATTTTTTTGACCAATCTCTCCCAATGAGACCAATGAACTGAGTGACCCCAAACCTGGACAGCTCTTGTAGGCACGGGATCCAGGGCATTCCCATGAATATTTCAGGGACAGCTGATAACTTCCGTCAAGTGGCTTAAACATGAAGCTGGAACTGAGTCGAACATGGATTGTGCATCAAGACCCTTGGTCTCCGATCAAGTCTTATCCTTTTAGTTCCCTTTCTTCTCTCCCTGGGGCTACTGCACGTACAGCTGTTCCTTGTGAGAAATCCAGGAAGTCTCGTGTATCAAACCCATTCACCTGCTAGGTGACAGGCTGTATCTTTCTCCTGCCTCACTGCAAGTGTAAACCAGGTTATCAGCATCATTTGCACGGCGTCCCATCTCCCCTGGTTTCACTTTCCTTGACCTCTCTCTCCTGACCTGGTTTGCTCCCCTTCAACAGAAAGTGATTCAGACTCCGTGGTGTAGGAGTCCCAGACTAAGGTAACTGACATTACAAGTGAACTATAGAAACATTCATTTTTTTTAACTTAATTTTATTTTATTTTTTTAACCCTCATCCAAGGACATGCTTTGAGAGAGGAAAGGGGAGAGAGAGAGAGAGAGAGAGAGAGAGAGAGAGAGAGAGAAACATTGATCAGTTGCCTTCCCCACACCCCCTGACTGGGGACTGAACCCACAATCCAGGTAGTGCCTGATTGGAATCGACCCAGCAACTTTTCAGTGCAAAGTATAACAAGCCACTTAGGCCCAAGTGGAAAGCATATTCTGCAAATTGTTTTTGAATTGGATTGTCTATCTGTTTGAAAGCAATATAGACTTTATTGCTGGGAGTTGCTGGGATGATAATACACCCTGGTCCGGAGTAGCATTTCCACCGAGCCAGTCTTTCCCTGGTGTGAATTGTGATGAAGTGCAGTTAGAAGGTAATGCATTGGCCCTGGCTGGTTTGGCTCAGCGGTTAGAGCGTCGGCCTGCAGTCCAGAGAGACCCGGGTTCGGTTCCCGCTAAGGGCATGTGCCTCGGGTGCAGTTTGTCCCCGGCCCTGGTTGGTCGTGCGGGTGGCAGTCACTCGATGTGTCCCTTCACGTCGATGTTTCTCTCTCTCTCTCTTCTTCTCTCTCCCTCTCGCTCTGTCTGAACAAACAATAGAAAAATGTCCTCGGATGAGGATAAAAAAAAAAAAAAAAAGAAGGTAATGCATTGGAAGAACAGCTTCAGCGTCAGTCAGTTTGGGTGACCGTGAACGTTCCAAGGCTTATGGAGGAGGTCAGTGATTATGATACCACTAGAGATTATGAAAAAATAACAGGCTGGGGATAGTTATTTGCCAACTTAGCATGCTTTAAAACTAGAGGGCCTCTGTGGTGTCTTTGAAGGAGACTCTCATATTCTGCAATCTCAGAGTAGACGAAGTAGAAGTCAGACCCTGAATCTAACTAGATAGCAGAAGTGTAAAGATCACTAAATAAGCGGCAAGAGAAGACTTCAACTATGAATGCCGTTGTTCTCGTAGTGAAAACTGGAATCTAGAGGAATTGGATATGGTCGGTTTTTTTGCTTTGTTTTAAGTCCTCACCCGAGGATATTTTTCCACTTATCTCCAGATAGAGTGGGAGGAAAAAAGAGAGAGAGAGTGAGAGAGAAACATCAATGTGAGAGAGACACACCGATTAGTTGCCTCCAGCATGACCCCGACCAGGTCCGGGGACTGAACTGAAACCGAGGTACGTGCCCTTGACCAGAACCAAACCTACCGTTCTTTGGTTCATGGACCAATGCTCTAACTACTTAGCAAACCTGCCAGGATGGATGTGGTCATTTTTATGCATAAACCTAAAAATGTGGAACTCACAAGTCTTCTGAACATTCTTGCCAGAATATTTCTCAAGAGAAAAAACAGTCCCTTCTTTATTGACAGAAAAATCATATTTTTCTTTTCCTGGGAAACCATGTGATAATCTCATCTAAAGTTTATGCTTCACAATATGATTTTATTCTCTACAAGCTCCCTCCTTACTGTCTTCTCCAGGCTGATAATCAGAATAAAATGTAAGGACAGACTAAGGGGACAGGGAAACAATGTTTCCTCCAGGAAGACACAGTCTTCATACCCAAACTATTTCAGAGCCTGGCACTCTGTAGCAGGATCCTGGGGAACTCCACTGGAGTGGATGGCGGAGGTATTAGAACAAGGGTGAGATTCTAAAGCTGGGTAGTGGAGAACTCGCTAACCTGAAACGATTCTCTTATAATTCAGGAGCCATTATTTTGGCAAGGACTTCTGAAGTGAATTCTAAAATTATTAGCTGGAATGGCTTCTTGAAACCTGGGCTCAACAATGGTAAATACGTCATTGTGGAAAAAGGGATAAGAAGACTTCGGGAGATGGAAATGTTAGAGGGAATATATTATGTGTAACCCAGTATCCCACCATTTGGACTTCATCCCATAGGAGGGTTCAGAAGACGTACGTCACGAGGGCAGCAAGGAATGCGTTGGCTATGGGCACACGGGCATTATGGAGAAGCTGAGTTACAGCATCTTCTGAGGACTGTGACTGATTATGGGTGTTGCTGCCGGTGAACTGGCCTTTTTCACATCAGTATCAATATTGGGATTATACAATGACAGGAGCAACATGGCAGCACATGACCATCATAAACAAGGTGAATTTAATGACTGCAATAGGCAGTAAAGCTGCCTTAACCTACAAGAATATACAGTAGTAGTGAATAGATCATGGTGCTTTTAAGGGCAAGATAGAAGGACAGAAGACTGGGATATTACTCAGTTAATATAATCAGGGACAAAAATAGAGAGCACAGTAGTAAATCACGGTCCTTTCACTGAGTTATCAGACTTAAGCTAGTTCACATAATAAGAGCCCATGAATTGAAGAGGGGGCAGTGCTCTCGTCAAGTATTAGCAGTAAATATGTCTGAGCCTTTCCCAAAAGAACTTAATAAAAGTCCTCACTATGCAGTAGAGAAATAGATATTTCTGTAATTGTTAGGTACTGAGTCTCAACTTATACCATGAAATGGAAAATGCCAACAGTGATCTCATAATTAGGGTAGGAGCTTGTGGAAGTCAGTTAAAAAATAGATTTTGGCCTGAGTTTATCTCAATTGTGGTTTAATTGAGTCAGTAGACTCGCATTGTGGTTATTTCCCTCTATCCCTAATGCATAATTGGGATAGATATTTTTAGCATCTAGCAGAACATTTCCTTTGGTTTCCTAATCTGTGCATATCATACTAGATACTAATAAGCAGAAACATTTAAAATGACTTCCCCATAATTCTTTCTCTCCCCATTGCTGAGAAAAAATATTACATTCCTTGTAAATATATATTTATATCACAATTAAAGACACAAAGATGCAAGGGTGATAATCTCTGTCCTAGCCCTTTAATTCACCTGTGTAACCCTTCGGAAAAGGGCAGATGGTTATAGAACACAAGGTAAGTCAGTGAGATGGTAGTCTACATCACGGTTGCTGTTTCAAGTGTCATCTTCACTGAAAAGATTAACACCATTTCTGCCACTTGGTATGTGGCCAGTAATCTAAAAAATGTCATTGTCTGTTGCCTTAATTTCTGATAATAAAAAGGATCGAAAATAGCTTGCTTTTACATGACAGAGAAAGCAGTATACTGCCGTGTCCTGCTTTAGGGCATGTGAAGTATTGTGCTTTATGTCATAACATAGTCAATTCACAGCCACCTCTGTTCTCCAGCACATCGAGCTCACGGGCAGTGAGTCACTGCTACTCTTACTATTTGTGACAAAAGTCAATTTACAAATTGTTCGTTGTCTTTTTGTTTCGTTTTATGTAAATTTCCAATCATTCTCAAAGCAATACTTTTGTAAAGTGCAGAGCTGAATGTTGTGTAAATCTCAACATGATGTAAAAAATGTCTCATACTCTCACTTTCTGTACTTATTGTTATCTTTTCAAAGGCTTAATTTATCCTTTGGACTGATAATAAGCAGTGCATAGATCAGAAGTACTTTCAGATTATATTTTGTATAAATGTCTGAGCAAGACATATATGGACATATGCACACATATATAGTTGTGTGTGTGTGTGTGTATATGTAACATAAGTGTTTTTAAATTTATTTGTCTATTACATATGTATATGTATGTATGGTATGTATAAACACACATCAACATACCAACCGTAGAATAAGGAATTTTAAACATCGCAGGAATTTGGAAGCATGGCCTATGGAGGTTCGAGTTGTCCTGTGATCTGGAGTCCGCCGTGACCTTGAAGAGCACAGACCTGCTGCAGTTTGTAACTCCAAGTGAACAAAAGGCATAGCTCTTGGCTGTTCTCTTTAGATTTGGAAGGTAAATATACTTCATTTTGGAATATTACTTCGAGTATTTATTGAATCATCTATATACTGCCTTAAAAAGGTTTTCCTTCAGCACCTGTGCTCTGCCCTTTGAAACCTATAATTTAGGTGCTAGAAGGCCTGTGATAGATGAGGGCTACCTATGAAAATTTTGCCGAAGTCCAATAGAAGGTTATGGCACGAAGTCACGACTTTTCTATCAGAGAATTTTGTTCCTCTGGAAAAAGTGGCTTCTGTTGCGCTATTAGGGCCCAACAGACACTGAGCACCTGGTTGCAGAAAACTAAACAGCTGTGATTGGCTACAACAGAGGAGCAAGAGGGTGAGCTCACACACAGAGGCACACCTCAGGCTGAGCACTTCGAGCATTCCATTGGTCAGAGAAAGCTGCACCCTAAGCTAAAGGCAAGAGGCAAGAGAGCACATTCTGCCCATTCTGAGGTCGAAGCACATCAAATGACTGTGACAAACATCAGTGGAATCAGGGTGTACACTTCTGTCATGCAGATGGACTGGGAGAGAAAATACTCTTTCTTTCTTTTTTTATTTTATCCTCACCCAAGGACATTTCTCCATTTTTTGTTCAGGTAGAGTAGGAGGGAAAGAGAGGAAAAGAGAGAGAGAGAGAGAGAGAGAGAGAGAGAGAGAGAGTGAGAGAGAGAGAGAAAGAGAGAGAGAGAGAGAGAAAGAGAGAAACATCGATGTGAAAGGGACACATCCAGTGGCTGCCTCCCGCACGACCCCAACCTGGGCCAGGAACAAATTGCAACCAAGGTACGTGCCCTTGACCAGAATCGAACCCGTGAGTCATTGGTCCACAGGTTAATGCTCTAACCGCTGAGCAAAATAGGCCAGGGAAGAAAATATTCTTTAACAATAACAAAGTCCATAACATCTACCAAACTATCAAGTTGACAGGCTGATCAGAATCCCATTATAGAGTGGAAGTTGTACATTTGGAAACAAGTTCAGACAGTTCCAGGAAGCACAGAACTGTTCCATGAACAGATAGTACCTGCATTTGATACCCTACATTGTTTCTTCAGCCTATACTTATAAACTCATGGTGATGTGAGAAGGTTCCTATGACGAGCTGACAGGAGAGGACAGGACTTTGGTCTGATTCCCAGATGTACCTATACCAAATGTTAGCATTAACAGGAAATGAACTACTGTCTCTTGGTTTCAAAGGCATAATAAACAATAGCAAAAGACAGTGCTTTTGGAGCAGAGCGAGTCATCCATCTTACATAGAGGGAGAGGAGGTCTGAAAAGGACATGTCCTGCTTTTCATGAGTCAAAGTGGTCTGTACAGTGTAAAGTCTCCTGTGCTTCTGGGTTACAGCATCTGACCCCTTTGATGGCCACTGGGGATATGAGATTCTATGCCATGCAGTGTGGTGGTTCATCAAAGATTGGAAGTGTTAACAGATGGTATAAACTCTAAGCAAAGAAAGCCGTGTGGCCAGTGAGCAGGGCTTGGCAGAAGCACAATAACAGAAGCAGGAAGTGTACCAACCCTTTATATTGAACGCCCTCCCTACAGCATGAGACCTTCATTGCATATGCATGTATGTTCTGTGAGACAATGACCAACTGCATGCCTTTCCAACAGGGTAGGAAGTTGAGGCACATGTCCAACTACCTACAGAGCCTCCTATAAGGTTCTAGCCAATTTTGTGAGCTCCTACAGCACAGAAGCAAAAAGGGTTCATAAAAGAACAGTAACCGCAACCCCACAGCGGGTCCCAAGCCTCCAGTTGATGTTCATTATCTCCCCCATCTGACAGCAGTTCTAGATTTTCCTTATTCTTGAAAATCATTTGACGTGGTCAGTAGGGTGATCCAGACACTGATCCCAGAGGAATCTAGGCCATTGTTTCTCCATACATTTTGGGTTGAGTTTGCTCTAACTGCTCATTGATGGTTATCATCAGGTATGGGAGTTGTAGGAGACACTCCAGTGAAATAGCCATGCTCATTAACCCTTATCATGTGGTACCAATTCTAGCTCCTCAAGGGAAACAAGACCTATAAACCAGAACAGTTACATTAACTTGTGTCTTTACGTGCTTACCTGCTCACATGAGAAGCCAAAATTAACAGAGGAATATCCTCAGGTGAGGATTAACAACAACAACAAAGTACTTGGCTCATAATTGCCATCCAGTAAGTATCTGTTTAAGGACTAGATGACTACATGACTCCATGGCTCTCTACCATTAACATTCGCACATACATTCATGCTTAGACTTATTCATTTATTTAAACCACTTGTTCCTTCTTGTGTGCTTATAATGTCTTCTAACTTTAGGGATTTTACATTTCTTCCCATTGTATTTTTAGTTTAAATAGTGTGATGTTAGATTTTCATGCATATTTTAATGTTTTGAATTATGACCTCATTTTATCAGACCTTTCCTCTGTGGAGGATCTGTGTGTTCTGTGGACTGAGGACATTGTTCATGCATACATGCATATAACTTCTGTGGTTTATGTCTCCACCTCACATCCTCTTCTGGGGATTGCCAGTCTGTACCTCACTTCCATGTCTCTGGGACTACCTCATTTCTCAGACTGTTATGTTCATTATATTCCACAAATAAGTGAGATCATATGATACGTGTCTTTCTCTGTTTGGCTTGTTTCGCTTAGGATAATATTTTCCAGGTCCCTCCATGTTGTCTCAAAGGATAAGAGATCTTTCTTTCTTACAGCTGCATAGTACTCCATTGTGTATATGTACCACTGCTTTTTTATCCATTCGTCTACTGATGGACATTTGGTGTGTTTCCAGATCTTAGCTATTGTATATACTGCTGCTACAAACATGGGGGTACATATATTCTTTCTGATTGGTGTTCAGTCTTCTTAGGGTACATTCCTAGAAGTGGGATCACTGGGTCAAATGGAAGTTCTATTTTTCATTTTTTGAGGTAACACCATATTGTTTTTCATAGTGGCTGCACCAGTCTGCATTCCCACCAGCAGTGTACTAGAGTCCCCTTTTCTCCACACCCTCTACAACACTTGTTGTTTGATGATTTCTTGATGGCGGCCATTCTGACAGGTGTGAATTGATACCTCTTTGTTGTTTTAATTTGCATCTCTCGGATGATCAGTGATGTTAAGCATTTCTTTATATATATCTTAGCCATTTGTATGTCCTGTTCGGAAAGGTATCCATTTAGTTCCTCTACCCATTTTCTAAATGGGTTCTTTGTCTTCCTTTTGTTGAGTTGTATGAGCACTCTGTATATATTGGAAATTAGCCCCTTATCTGATATATCATTGGAAACTATGCTCTCCCATAGAGTGGGTAGCCTTTCCATTTTGGTGGCTGTTTGTTTTTTGTTTTTTTTTATGCTGTGCATAAGCTTTTTAGTTTGATGTAGTTCCATGTGTTCACTTTCTCCTTTGTTTCTGTTGCCTTAGGTGATGTATCAGTGAAAATTCTGCTGCGTATGATGTCTGAAATTTTGTTGCCTAGAGTTTCTTCTAGGATTTTTATGGATTCATGAGTCACATTTAAGTCTTTTATCCATTTTGAATTTATTTTTGTGTATGGTGTAAGTTGATGGTCTAGTTTCATTTTATTGCATGTAGTTGTCCAATTTTCCCAACACCATTTATTAAAGAGGCTGTCTTTACTCCACTGTAGGCTCTTGCCTTGGGTTCATTTCTGGGTTCTCTGTTCTGTTCCACTGGTCTATCTACCTGTTCTTGTGCCAGTCCCATGCTGTTTTGATTACAGTGGCTTTGTAGTATAACCTGAAATCTGGTAACATGATCCCTCCAAGTTTGTTCTTCTTTATCAAGATTGCTGTGGCTATTCGAGGTCTTTTTTGGTTCCATATGAACTTTCAAAGTATTTGTTCTAGTTCTGTGAAGTATGTCGTTGGTATTTTGATGGGGATTGCATTGAATCTATAGATTGCTTTGGCTAATATGGACATTTTAATGGTGTGAATTCTTCTAAACCATGAACAAGGTATGTGCTTCCACTTTTTTATATCATCCTCTATTTCTTTTTTCAATGTCCTGTAGTTTTCTGCGAATAGGTCCTTTATTTCTTTGGTTAAGTTTATTCCTAGGTGTCTTAATTTTTTTTGCCATAATGGTAAATGGGATTTTTTTCTTAGTTTCTCTTTCTGTGAGTTCATGATTGGTGTATAAAAATGCCATCTATTCTTGATGTTAATTTTGTATCCTGCTACTTTGCCAAATTCATTTATTAAGTCTAGTAAATTTTTGATGGAGTATTTGTGGTTTTCTACATATAGTATCATGTCATCTGCGAATAATGACAGTTTCACTTCCTCCTTTCCAATTTGGATTTCTTTTATTTTTTCTTCCTGTCTGAGTGCTGTGGCGAAGACTTCCAGTACTATGTTAAATAAGAGCGGTGAAAGTGGGAATTCCTGTCTTGTTCCTGTTCTTAAGGAAAATGCTTTTAGTTTCTGCCCATTAAGTATGATGTTGGCTGTAGGTCTATCATATATGGCTTTTATTATGTCAAGATATGATCCCTCTATTCTCACATTGCTGAGCGTTTTTATCAGAAATGGATGCTGGATTTTGTCGAAGGCTTTTTCAGCATCTATTGATATGATCATGTGGGTTTTATTCTTCATTTTATTTATGTGGTGTATCACATTTATTGATTTGCAAATAATGTACCAGCCTTGCATACCTGGGATGAATCCCACTTGGTCATGGGAATAATTTTTTTTATGTATTGCTGGATTCGATTTGCTAGTATTTTGTTCCGGAATTTGGTGTCTATGTTCATCAGGGATATTGGCCTGTAGTTTTCATTCTTTGTAATGTCTTTTTCTGGTTTTGGAATTAGAATTATGCTGGCCTCATAAAATCAGTTTGGAAGTCTTCCTTCTTCTTGAATTTTTTAAAATAGTTTGAGGAGAATGGATGTTAGTTCTTTTTTCGAATGCTCAGTAAAACTCCCCCGTGAAACCATCTGGGCCTGGGCTTTTGTTTAGTGGAAGAGTCTTGATTACCTCTTCAATTTCCTTACTTTTTATTGGTCTATTCAAGTTTTCTATCTCTTCCCAGTCCAGTTTCGGGTGACTATGTGTTTAGAGAAATTTGCCCATTTTGCTTAGATTATTGAATTTATTGCCATATAATTATTCATAGTAGTTGTTAACAATCTTTTGTATTTCTGTGGTGTCAGTTGTTACTTCTCCTCTTTCATTTCTCATTTTGTGTATTTGGTTTCTCTCTCTTTGTTTCTTGGTGAGTCTAGTAACGGTCCATCAATCTTGTTTATCTTTTTGAAAAATCAGCTCTTTGTTTCATTGATCCTTTGAATTGTTTTTTTTGTCTCTATGTCATTTATTTCTGCTCTGATCTTTACTATTTCCTTCCTTCTACTTGCTCTGGGGTTTTCTTTTTGTTTGCTCTCTATTTCTTTAAGTTGTGAGGTTAGAGAGTCTATTAGAGATATTTTCTTGTTTCTTGAGGTAGGCTGTAGTGCTATGAACTTTCCTATCAGAACTGCTTTTGCTGCATCCCATAGACTTTGTGTTGTTGTGTGTTCATTTTCATTGGTTTTCAGGAAGTTTTTAATTTCTTCCTTGATTTTCTTGTTAACCCATTCATTATTTAATAACATGCTATTTAGCTTCCATGTGTTCAAATGTCTTTGCATGTTCTTGTTGCAATTGATTTTTAGTTTCATGCCATTGTGATCTGAGAAAATGCTTGATATGATTTCAATCTTCTTGAATTTGTAGAGACTTAGTTTGTGTCATAACATGTGATCTATCTTTGAGAATGTCTCATGTGCACTTGAGAAGAATGTGAATTCTCTGGTTTTGGGGTGTAATTCTCTGTAGACATCTAGTAAATCCATTTAGTCTAGTGGTTTATTTAGTGTCTCTGTTTCCTTGCTAATTTTTTGTCTAGATGATCTATCCAGTGATGTCATCGGGGTGTTGAAGTCCCCTGCCATGATTGTATTGCTATCAATTTCTCCTTTGAAGTCTTCCAGAAGATTTTTAATATATTGTGGTGCTCCTATATTGGGTGCATATATGTTTACCAAGGGTATAGCTTCCTGTTAGCTAGATCCTTTTGGTATTATGTAGTGGCCTTCTTTGTCTCTAGTTATGACCTTCAATTTGAAATCCATTTTATCATATATGAGTATTGCTACCCCAGTTTTTTTTTTTTTTTTCTTTGCTTGGAAGATTTTTTTCCATCCCTTGACTTTCAAGCTATGTGAGTCTTTTGTTTTGAGCTTGGTCTCTTATAAACAACATATATATGAGTCATGCTTCTTATCCAATCAGCTACTCTGTGTCTTTTTATCGGAGCATTCAATCCATTCACATTCAAGGTGATTATTGATATGTATTTATTTATTGCCATTTTTGTTTAGTATGGTTATATATTTCTTCCTATTTCTCCTGCTAATTATAGCAGTCCTTTGAACATTTCTTGCAGTGCTGATTTGGTGCTAATGTATTCCCTTAGCCGTTGTTTGTCTGGGAAGCTCTTTATTTGATCTTCTATTTTGAATGATAGCCTTGCTGGGTAGAGTAGTCCTGGATTCAGATCTTTGTTTTTCATGACCTTGATTACTTCATGCCTTTCCCTTCTGGCCTGTAGTGTTTCTGTTGAGAAGTCAGCTGAGAGCCCTATGGGGTTTCCTTTGTATGTAACCTGTTGCTTATCTCTTGCTATTTTTCTCTCTTTGTCTTTAATTGTTGGCATTCTGATTACTATGTGTCTTGGTGTGGGCCTGTTTGGGTTCTTCTTACTTGGGGCTCTTTTTGCTTCTTGAACTTGAATGCCTTCTTCCTTCACCAAATTAGGGAAGTTTTCTGTCACTATTTCTTCAAATATATTCTCTAACCATTGCTCATTTACTTCTTCTTTGGGGACTCCTATGATGCGAATATTATTACGTTTCCAGTTGTCCCACAGTTCTCTTAAGCTGTCTTCTTGTTTTTTAATTGTTGTTTCCTTTTGGCTTTCTGATTGGATGATTTTTTCTACCCTGTCTTCTAATTCACTGATTCGGTCCTCAGCTTGTTCGACTCTGCTCTTTAGACCTTCCAATGTGTTTTTTATTTCTGGTATGTCATTTTTCATTTCTTCTTGGTGGTTTTTAATTTCCAATTGGTTGATTTTCAACATTTCTATGTCTTTACTCATGGTGCTCATATTCTGACACATGCTGTTGAGCTTCCTCCAGATCATGGCTCTAAATTCTAATTCTGTTAATTTACTTAACTGCACCTCATTTATCTCATATTCAGTAGAGGTCTCTTGTTCTTTCATTTGGCTTCTGTTTCTGTGTTTCACCATTTTGGCTATCACAGTGGGCTTTGGAGCCTGCCAAATTTTCCCTGTGGTGTTGGTGTTCTGCTGTTTGTGGCCCCTCTCCTGGGTTTGGATGAGCCAGGGAGGACCCATGTTAAACACCACTGTCAAGTGTTACTCTCCTGGTTAGAGTTGTTAGCCCAGGAGTGGTACAGTTGTCCTCTAGCTTTTTGCCTGGAGGCTATTAGTCACAGTTACTTGAAGAGCCTTGGCTTCTCAAGTGAATGAAAAACTTTCTCACGTGCTCAGCATAAGGGGATTTCCCAAGGGTGGGGCAGATGCTGGTTGTTAATGCGTCTCAATTTGCATTTCAATGGCCACCAGGTGGAGTTGAATCTCTGAGGGAGGGGCCACTGCCTCTCCACAGAGCCCTGGTAAGGAGTCAGATGACCACAATCCTACATGGCCGCAACTCATCAATAGCTCTGCGTATCCTCAAAATTCTGAGTGTCCCCACACAGTTCCACTCCAGTCTGCCCTCCCTCTGTTGGAGCCCAAGGTAAGTGTCTGTGGCTATTTTAGCGTCTGTCCTGGCTCTGTGCTGTGGACATGCTTGGGAGTGTAACCCCAAGGGTGCTGCTCACAGCTAAGGTGACTGCCGACTGTGGGCTCCCAGCCCCCCTCACGCCTCTGTAATCCTATCCGGATTGAGTCAGTGTCCCTGGTTATGTGGTCCTCCAAGCTGCTTTTCTGTTGCTTTTTCCTGATGAATTGTCTTAATTTTTGTTGTAATTCCAGTTTGGTCCTGGGAGATGGTCTGTGTAACTTCCATTCACTCTGCCGCCATTTTGGAATCTTTAATTTCTGTTTTTTAAAAATAAGTTTTTTATTGATTTTTTTCAGAGAGAGAGAGACAGAAACATTGATGTGAGAAAGAAACATCCATCAGCTGCCTCCTGCATGTCCCCTACTGGGGATCAAGCCTGCAACTCAGGCATGTGCCCTGACCGGGAATCCAACCGGGACCTCTCAGTCTATGGGACAGCACTCAATCCACTGATCCACACCAGCTGGGCCATATTTAGTTTTATGTGTTTTAAGTATTAGGTGGCTTCCCATAACAGCTCAGTGTAGTATGAACTAGAAACCTCTAACTTTGTTTAAAAAAATACATAGGACAGCACTGTAGGCACCCAGGTTCTTCATAGACCATGGTCTCAGAGGTTGACAATGATGGCAGGGGTGTTGGTGGCAATGTGGTATATTATGTAGGAATTCGCTGAGACTCTAAATAGGTAAACAGTATTGGAAAACATGTCCAATTTGTGGAAAGAAGTAATAGATGATATATTCATTTTCTGTGGTTACTATAACAAATTGCCATAAACTTGGTCATTTAACACTTATTTATTCTCTTACAATTTGGGAGGCCAGGGCCAGAGATCATTACTGCTGTGCTGAAATCACAGCAGGGCCATGCTCCTTTCAGAAACCCCGGGGGAAAGTCCACTCCTGGTCTCCTCCAGCTTCTGGTGGATTCAGTATTCCACGGCTGCCGGCTGCATCCGGCCACGCCTCTGGGCAGATCTCGAAATCTCTCTGTCTTCACCTCACCTCCTCACAGTGTGTCAAACGTGATAGGAGTCAGGGCCCTCTGGGCAGTCCGGGAGACCCTCCCCATCACAGTTCCCAACTCCTAACGCAAATCTGTAAAGCCCTCCTCCACTTTTTTCTATATAAGGGAAGAGTCATGGGCCGCGGGGATTGGAATGTGAGTACCTCGTAGGGGACCGTTCTTCAACCTCCCACAGATGGTGATGATAACTATAAACAAGAAGAGCGATTCCTCTTCTCCTGGCATCTTAAAGAGACAATATCAGAGGGAGAAGCAGGGATGATAGCATGTTAGCCAATGCCAGAGACTTGGTTTACACAGAGGAATCAGGGAAGGGGTGCGTGGAGTCACAGTTGAACATGCACATTAGAGAGGTGGTATTTTTGAGATGACTTGGTGCCATGGGCAGTTCTGGGGAGAAACGTGAATCTGAAGAAGATGATGCACCTGCCTTTGACACTCACGGTTCTGCATAGCTCGACTGATGTTCAGGGAACAGTATTTACTGTGGAATTAAAACGGCACGCGGCAGCTATGAATGGCTAATGGAAATAATCTGTAAACTTGTTACATCTCGTCCCCCTTCTTCAGTAATTCCAGAAGTATAAAGAGCACATGGATCCTGAGGAATGGGGTCAGGCAAAGATCAATACATTCATTTCCAGTTCACTGGGGTCAACCAAAGGTCCACAAAAGTTTCTCGAAATCAATGGAGGCGTGTTCTGCAGAGCAGGCTTCCTAAATGTGGGGAGGGCGAGAAGGACGGGGTCGGGTCCTCAGGGTCACTTAAAAAGAAGGGCGGGTCGCACAACATTCAATACATTAAAAAGTTTATTCAGGTCAAAAAGAAATTATTACAGGTCACTCATGTCCAGTTCGAGTCAAATCGAGTGCTGTTTTCTCTTCCAAATTAAGCACAAGTTCCCTGAAGACAAAAGAGGTCAGAGAAAAGACAGGAATTTTTCACAAACGCATTAAAATGTCTTGGGATTTAACGTAAATACTAGACAAGCTACCTTTTAGATGTGACGATCCAAATAATCGGTTGACCTTCTTCTGTCATTAGGAAAACTACTAGGCAGTCCAGTGGTCTAGGACTTTAATCCAAAGGGTGATGCTTCCAACTCAGCGTGATCTCTGAGTCCTAACGTTAGCAGAGCTCATCTATTTAAACACAAATAAACCCTGAATGGCAAACATGCTGGTCATCTATAGACCTCCTGTGCATGTCTGCACCGAACTAATTTCTTTGCCTTTCCTGTGCTCCAGTTTTTAGGATTGAAGTACAACCTTTAGATTGGCATGTGTGTGAGGAGTTTAGAAGAAGAAGCAAGGCAAGTGGAACTTGGGGCACCCCTTAGAAGGGAAAATCTAAGGGGATACTAGAGCTGTGAGCTTTGATCAGCCTGAGGGAAGGGAAGGGGGACTGAAAAGCATTTATTTTTAATTAGGTGCCAAGCCGATTGGTGCAACAGGGCCCTGAGGTGCTCCCAGGGGCGCGGTGGGTGTGAGGGCTCTCTCGATTTCACAGACGCAGGGCAAGAAGTCCAGGCGAGGTTTCCTTGTCACTCCGCCCCATCCAGAACATTCTGGGGGCACGGAGGGGTGGGGATGGAAAACAACAGAAGAGTGTACGGCCACAAGTTCCTTCCCTGCATCTCAGTGTCCTCAGATCTGGGGACAGAGGTGGTCAAAATCATCTCTGTTCCTGCTCCTTCTTCAAGGTAGGATAAGCTCCCTCCCATGTGATCTCCTAACATCCGGACCCTTGCTTTACATGTAATTGTACCTGTTCCAACGGCTCCCACTGGGCTTCTTGAGAGCGGGAACCTCAGGGCGCTTACCTGGTGCCCTGCACAAGGCTGGCAGTAAGTAAAGGCACCGACATCACACGCTCCACCCTGTGAAGGGTAAGGGCGCAGTTCTGACATCATGGATCTGGGGAGCAGTTAGAAGGCGCCCCTGTGCTCAGGCCCCCTGCCAGGCCACTACACATCATTTCATTCATTCATTCTCAGATAACCCCGGGACGTAGCGATGAGTATTCTTAACTCCAAGATAAGGAAACTGAGGCTCCCAGACGTAAAAAGACTGGCCTACAGTCACATGGCCACGGAGGGGGTTTGGATCGGAGCACATGGCTTGTGACTCCAAGTTCAGTGTGCTTCCCCCACACCGACTGTGCAGAACGTCCTTCCAGGGACACAGCTCTGTGTCAGGAGCAAGACAGAAGACAGATACACCTAGGGATACTTTACAAAGAAGCAGCTTCCTTGCAAAGGTAAAGTGCCAACTGACCAACACGCTGGGGAGACACGGGCATTAGGAGCGACATCAGGTAAATGAGGTTAATCAGCGAAGGCCAGGTTCCCCAAAGGAGGTGACATTTGAGCCAGTGTAGCGACCAGGTCTGCGACCAGAAGAGCTGCTCGTCTCGCTCACTTGGAAGTGGGTGTAATTAAGTCCTTCCCTGGCTGCTCAGAGCAGGAGGTCTTGGGCTGCCGCTGCGTATTGCTAGCGCCCCCCTGTGCACAAACAGAGAACAGAGCAGCGTGTGGGCAGAGGAGACATTGCTGCCGCTTGCACCGGTCACCAGAAGCCTGCGTTTCCATTCTGACTTCCCCAAACCAACACTTGGAAACTGCGCCTTTGGTCAGAGTAACAAGCAAGCAAGCAGGTGTCCCGGCCGGAGTGAGCCCGTCCCTCTCGCCTTCCCCTCCCAGCACACTCCAGGACCCCGAGCTCTGCTCCGAGGACCCTCCAGAGGAAGGAGGGGTTGTGCTGCCCAGGCCTGAGCAGGCAGCCGGGCCTGGGGAAAAGGGCCCGGGCTGGGAGTGGGCAAGCGTGCGCCTCAGATGCCAGTGTCTGCCCAGGTTTGTCCCCTGGGCACCGTTTTCTCTGGATTTCTGTTTCTTCATCTGCAAGGTACTGACCTGGGTGTTGACCTGGGTGTGGAGCCTTCGTTACCTGGCCCAGGTCCCTCCACAGGTCCTCCCTCAGCGCGGGGGAGAGTACGTGCCCCCTCTCTCCCCATTGCTCCCCACACTCTTCCCCTTGAAACAGTTATGAAGAACTCGGATGGTTTAATGGATTAGGTCGTTTAATTAGCTTAGCAAATGGATGAGATGCTCACTGAGGTTCTTCTGTCTGCCGCCTTGAATTCCACGTAAGAATACCCAGCTCCTAGCCCTTTTAGTCTTTTAATTTAATTCAACCCACGTGTATGTATTTAGTGACTATTGTATACCAATGAAGTACTACTCCCCCCACCCCACTAATAACCTGGAGAGGATCCCCACTTCGCTTCAGTGACCGTAACCCAGAACTGCATCTTTCCTATATTTACATCCTTGTAAAATTACCTACATATGAGGACAGGAACTGGAGAGAAATAGAAAATAACATAATCAAACAGCAGTTGATTTAATAGGGTGTTGGGAAGATGGTAATGGGTAGCTTTTGTTACAATGTTGCCTATGCAGATATACAGGCAACTCTAACAAGTAGGTATAGACAGAATGAGCAGAACAGACACGGTAGGTACCACAGACTGACTTTCATGCTGGTGTCTAGAAAGTCTTGGTACAGATGTCATTTCAATATCAACATTCAAGGAGGAATTTTATTCACCCTGTGAAGCAGACTATGGAATTTAGAAAAAAATAATAATAAATAGATTCATCCACTCAGTCGGTCATTCATTCATGGCTGAAAATACACAGATAATTAATACACAGTCCAGGCCCTGGAGGAAGACACAAGGGCAACAAACATAAAAGAATCAAGAAATATTCTTTTTCAGATAAACACAAACCCAAGAGAACTGTTTTCTTAATTAGCAATTAATGATACCTTCCCAAGTTCGTAGCTCCCTGTTTATAAGCAGCCTGTCAGGTATCAGTATTATTACTGTTATTAATATTATTATGGACTGTCTGTCTATAGGGCTTTCTGGAGAAGTGGGAGGGAGAAGAGAAAGTGAGAACATCGAAGGGAAAAGTGCATTTTAAACAGAGGTGTGGATTGGAATCATATCAATTAGAAAACAAAGCCCTAGCCCTGGCCAGTTTGGCTCAGCAGTTAGAGCGTCAGCCCGAGGACTGGAGAGTCCTGGGTTCGGTTCCTGCTCAGGCCACATACCTTGGTTGCAGTTTGTCCCCAGCCCCAGTTGGGGTCATGTGGGTGGCAACCACTCCATGTGTCTCTCTCACGTCGATGTTTCTCTCTCTCTTCTTCCCTCCCTCCCTCCCTCCCTCCCTTCCTCCTGCTCTTTCTGAAGATACATGCAAAAATGTCCTCAGGTGAGGATAAAAAAAAAAAAAAAGAAAGAAAGAAAAGAAAACAAAGCCCTAAAACAGAGTGTGTGAAAACTTGAAGAAGAAAAAATCCTTAACATCTGAGCTCATCCCGCAGTCACTCGCTGATGTCTGCAGCCTCCCTCCTCCCTCCACCCCATGGCTGTCTAAATAGGGTGGCGTGTTCTATTTGCCGCCCTTCTTCCTCCCAGCAGCCCCCGCCCGCTGGTCCTGTCTGTCTGCAGCTGTGCGACCCCAGCAGGTGTAACCTAGCAGACCAGCAATCTCTTCGCTTCCCAGACGCTCCCTATTTGCTTCGCAGAAACCAGGCCGGCACTGGGAGGAGGAGGTGGTTACATGGGGAGCTGGGCTTTCAGGCCGTGTTTTCTCCTTGCCGGTTGGTTAAATGTTAGGGCAGCATGTGGAGACACAGATCCCAACCCCGTCTGCATTACTGACCTTGACACCAAGGGGAAGGTCACAGAAGGGGAGAACAGAGGGAGATCTGCTGACCCTTGCCAAGGGGTGAGCCACTGGCTGGCTCGCAGGTCTTCAAGGACTGGGCACTGGCTGGATGAGCCCCGAGGTGCTAGCCTGCTCCACCCGCAGCTTTCTATTGGCTCACAAGCGATGTGGTTCATCAAAACCAAACCAACCAAAACCAACCAAACCAACCCAAACATAACCCCATCACCACCGTTACCACCCAAATATCGACTCTCCAAAGAACTCCAGGTTGGAGTTCATATGAATAAAATAATTCCTTTGCTCTCACCTCCCCACCCCACTTCATGTAACGGTAAAAGAGGATGCCTTTTCAAACACACTGTGGGAAGCCCGCGGCTCTTTCCGTTTGTTTGTTTATGTGGGTCTTTTACAACAAGCTGCCATCTTTCATATTCTTTTCGCAAGCTCAATGCAAAAACAAAATTTCTGTAACTGAAATGAATTAGAAAACTTAGTGTGGAATAATTCGACAAAAAGTCATACTGTTTTCATTTAGAGAATGTATTAAGGCTAAAAAATATATATATATCAGCCTCTGCAGGAAAGTACATCAGAGCAGGCTCTGCATATTTCTACCCAGTCCCTTGTTAAACAATTGTAACTCCCCATTAGCATCCAGCCAGATGAAACGGAGGCGGGGCTGAGACGGGCCAGGAAGGGTTAAACACCTTTTTCTTCTGCAACACTGTGCTCTGGGAGGTGAGAACCTGGTCAATAGACAAATATATTGACTTGTTATTATTTAAAGTTGTTTAACCAGGTAGAGATAAACGAAAGCTTTCAGCAGCTGAACTATCACACAAATCACAATTAAGGTGGCATATGTGTTTGGAAGACGTAAAATCAATTCCCGCGAAGATAATGTTTTAGTCTCTATTTGAACTTGAAAACAGAAGTAAATTTTCAGCGGCAACAGCTGGGCTTGTTCCATCCAGGAGGCTCTCTATTAACTGTACAAGAAGGCTCTTTATTACCTCTTCTAATGGTTTTCCTCTATGGCTTTGTCTTCATCAGAAAAGCCAAATTGATGGCTGCGGTGCTGCTGGCTGATGGGGCTGTCAGGACAGCGGCAGCTGGGCGCACCCAGCCTGGTGTTGGGACCTGTCTCTGCTCCCAGTGCTGTTTAGTTTGTAAGGAGAGAACAGGAACCCCTTGAGGCTACTGGTTGTACTGGGTCTGGGAGGGAGGGGACTTGGCCTCTTATCAGCTTCACTCCCTGAGGTCACCCTCTCTGTGCCTGCCTGGGCGGGAAAGCCTGTGCATAGGGTGTAGCCCTCCCTGCCTGTGCCTGGGCGGGAAACCTGTGCATAGGGTGTAGCCCTCCCTGCGTGTGCCTGGGCGGGAAAGCCTATGCATAGGGTGTAGCCCTCCCTGCCTGTGCCTGGGCGGGAAAGCCTGTGCATAGGGTGTAGCCCTCCCTGCCTGTGCCTGGGTGGGAAAGCCTGTGCATAGGGTGTAGTCTTCCCTGCCTGTGCCTGGGCGGGAAAGCCTGTGCATAGGGTGTAGCCCTCCCTGCGTGTGCCGGGGTGGGAAAGCCTGTGCATAGGGTGTAGCCCTCCCTGTGTGTGCCTGGGTGGGAAAGCCTGTGCATAGGGTGTAGCCCTCCCTGTGTGTGCCTGGGCGGGAAACCTGTGCATAGGGTGTAGCCCTCCCTGCCTGTGCCTGGGCGGGAAAGCCTGTGCATAGGGTGTAGCCCTCCCTGCCTGTGCCTGGATGGGAAAGCCTGTGCATAGGGTGTAGCCTTCCCTGCCTGTGCCTGGGCGGGAAAGCCTGTGCATAGGGTGTAGCCTTCCCTGCCTGTGCCTGGGCGGGAAAGCCTGTGCATAGGGTGTAGCCTTCCCTGCCTGTGCCTGGGCGGGAAAGCCTGTGCATAGGGTGTAGCCCTCCCTGCCTGTGCCTGGGCGGGAAAGCCTGTGCATAGGGTGTAGCCCTCCCTGCGTGTGCTGGGGTGGGAAAGCCTGTGCATAGGGTGTAGCCCTCCCTGTGTGTGCCTGGGTGGGAAAGCCTGTGCATAGGGTGTAGCCCTCCCTGTGTGTGCCTGGGCGGGAAAGCCTGTGCATAGGGTGTAGCCCTCCCTGTGCCTGCCTGGGCGGGAAAGCCTGTGCATAGGGTGTAGCCCTCCCTGCCTGTGCCTGGGTGGGAAACCTGTGCATAGGGTGTAGCCCTCCCTGCCTGTGCCTGGGTGGGAAACCTGTGCATAGGGTGTAGCCCTCCCTGCCTGTGCCTGGGCGGGAAAGCCTGTGCATAGGGTATAGCCCTCCCTGCCTGTGCCTGGGTGGGAAACCTGTGCATAGGGTGTGGCCCTCCCTGCCTGTGCCTGGCGGGAAACCTGTGCATAGGGTGTAGCCCTCCCTGCCTGTGCCTGGGCGGGAAAGCCTGTGCATAGGAACAGGAGGCATCTGTGTACTTCAGGCATCTCTGTGATTTAATCACCCTCCAAACTTTCTGCCAATAAGATGTCACATCTAAGGACTCCACCTCACCATTTAACATTTTAATCAGTTGTGTGCTGAAGTGTGCGTGGGGGTGTGGTCCTTCCAATTCCCTCCTGTACTTCCAGGAGGCAGGGACCCCATTTGATGCACTCAATTGTTAACTGCACTGAGCTCGGTGTTGGTACACGGAAGATGCTCTTACAAAGGGGGGCCACAGGTCTTGAGAATCCACTAATGCAAAGGCCTCAATCAAATCCACCTTCTCATCACGTGACCCTTTGCAGTCTTCATTCGTGATAGTTCATGGGCGATGGTGCTAGGTCCATGTTTTCCTCCTGCTGAGTTCTCCCTGTCCTTTAGTTAAGATATAAGGTGTGGGCTAAGCTGGATGGAAAATGAAGGTGGGTAGAGACTGCACTTTTGGATGTCACTGGGCTTGCCTGTGAGTAAAACTATTCGGAGGACATAAAGCTTGACTTCTTTAGAGCAGAAGGTGGGTGCAAAGTCACGGTGGTTCCAGAGTGAGAAGAGAAGCCGATTAGCAAGCGAAGATGACCAGCAAAGGACGAGCAGCCGGAGCCTGGACACCAGCTCTCATCCGGGTGCTAACTAGTTAGGTGCTAGTGAGGCTGGGAGCTAACTAGTTCATGCAAACTAGGCAGGCCATCAGCCTTTGTATCATAGATCCTTTGTCTCAGTGGTGAAGCCCAAGCTGCTTAAAACATGAACACTTACAGCCGGCTGGTGTGGCTCAGTGGTTGAGAATTGACCCGAACACCAAGAGGTCACATGTTTGATTCCCGGTCGGGGCATAAGCCCAGGTACTGGGCCAAATCCCCAGTGGAGGGCATACAGGAGGCGGCCAGTCAATGTTCTCTCTCATTAATTTTTCTATTTATCTCTCCCTCTCCCTTCCTCTCTCTCTCAAATCAATAAAGGAAAACAAACAAACAAACAAACAAACAAACAAAAAGCACGTGAACACTTATAGAAATACAAGATTAGCATTACTGTCAAAGAGAAACAAACAAGCAAAAAATGTGATTACAGAGAATACCTATTCTATTCAGACCCATTTCCTTTCAGACAAAGAAACAGATAAATATCACGGATTCTCCCTTCTCAATATCTTCCGTATCTGTATGATCCTCTCCAGCCCTAGGCTATCTCCTACCGCAGAGCCTCATGATCGCAAACAGGGCCACCCAGGGATCCCTACCTCCCCCTGTCCCTGCCTACTGGGGTTGCCGTTCTCGCTCGCTCTGTCCAGTCCACCTCTGCAAGGCCTCTGCTCAAAAGACTGTCTTGATCATGTTGTTCCTCGGATCAAAAGCCATGGATTCATTCCTTTAGTAAATACTGTGGTTGTGTGTCAGGCACCACTGCAGGTGTTTGGGAAATAGAAAAACAAACTGACAGTTGTCACTGAGTTGGGCGTGGTAGACGGTGACAGGATAGATGACAGGTGGGTTGGTAGGCAGGTGGTGGGCAGGTGGATAGAGAGGTTGGTAGGTAGATAGATATTTTTACATAGATATAAATTTATATTTATTAAAAGTAAGAGTACCCATTTGCCTGAAAAAAGTCATATTTGACTGAATATGGTCTATATTTCCTTGTCCATAGTCTATCTTCCTTGTTGTGATGTCTGTTGATTTTTCTTGTTTTGTTCAAACTAGAAAACAAAGAAAAGTTATTTCCTTTTGCTTATATGATGCTCTGTTGTGCACTCAGAGCCTGGAATTAAATGTGTTCCTCTTCTCACTGCTTTGTGGGTTTACTGTTCCCCTTCCTCTGCTGCTTCCCCCAAGGCTCATGCACAGCGTAGGGTCAGACGTTCGAGAGCCAGCAGCACCAGGGGCTTGTGTTTAACGGGAAGGTGGAGAGGCTAAGTGCCACGGAGCTCAGCCGTTTTCCCAGACCTGACCTTTGCAGCCGGGGAGCTGGCGTTTTCTTCCAAGAGGTGGAAGCCCCCTCCCCCTTCGCACTACCTTCCTTTCTGGGAGCTCACAAAGAAGGCAGACACAAAACACTTACAGGACCTGCTCTTGTTCTATAAATAGAGAACCCAGTGTGTTTTGGAACGTGGGGTCACCCCTGAGAACGGCAGGCAATTTGGTGTGGACGGAAAAAGCATGAGGTATGGAACCAACCAACCCGCGCTGGATTCCCTGCCCAGCAATCTCCAGCATCCTCCGAGCTTCGGGGCGAGCAATGCATCCTTCCTGAGGCTGTTAATATGAATTAGTGCCCGTGAAAGCTCCTCACTACACGTGTGATCTCAATAAACATATAAATGTTAGCAGCTTTTGGCCGTTGTTCAGCTCCCACTATCACCTGCCTCCTCCCCGGGACACACATTACTGTTGTCATAGTCTATTGTGCAAGGAATGAATGGGTCTCGAACTACACGAGCTGTGGGCGCCCCTGTGCTAAGACAAAGAGAATGTGCACAAGACAGTCATTTTACACACACACCATGGCACCTTCCACGTCTTGTGTTGCTCTTCCCCCGCAGTTTCAAGCTCCTTGAGGTACGAATGAAGAGGAGGGAGGGGCAGGCTGATACTACCCAGGGAGCAGAGATCAGCACAGGAGAGAGCCAGGCAAGGCGCAGGGAACTCTGCCGGTGACTCAGCGAGGGGTGGACATCAGAGGGGACACAGTCAAACGAGCACCCTGGCTTGGGTCCCGGAGCCACCGTCACACCGGGTGGAGGAACTGGTTGTCTGCACTGCCTGCATGGCATTGAGGTGGAGACTGGCTTCATCAAGAGAAGGAGGCTTTGCAGCTGAGGACTCCACTGAGTCTCACTGAGTCCCTAGCTGACCTAACCATGCAGCTGCCATTTCTCCAGTGAGCTGATTCCCCAAAGACCTTTACCCATGAAGAGGCAGAAACGGACTTGGCCTTGCAAACCCACACGCAGGCAATGGGAGCAGGAGCAGAAGGCTCAGCGGGCAGAGCCCAGCCTGCTTTCTTCCTGGGGACAGCCAGCCTCGAAAGCACCTACGCCCCCTACAGGGTCACAGCAGCAGGGACTCCATGGACGACCGTTATGCATGGGTAGTTGGTTTCTTACACTCTAAGGACCGCGCCGAGAAATAGGGGCAAGGTTAGGAGGAAAGGGCCATCATACACACTTCAAAGCCGGACACTTTGCTAGGCACGCCACACTTATTTCATGTGATTCCAACAACAAATTGAGACTCTGGTACCAAAGCAGAGTCATCTCTGACATGATGCCTTCTAGACCACCATGTGTGGTAGGTTGTGTGGGTGGTTTGGGAAAGGGAGAAGACAGAGCAGAGGGTGATGAAAAAGATTGAAGTAATTGGCTGCCTCTGTGCCAAGCATCTATAGCCCAGGAGCCTGCCGGGGACTCGTGTATCCCGCCTTCTACTGTACACCTCAGACCGGTGCCAAGGTGCAGTTACCAACACCACTTTGCGGTGGGCTGTGGGCTGTTACCCTGCAAGCTGCCAGGCACACAGCTGGTGTACAGCAGAATCAGGGTTCACATGCAGCTGTCCCTCACGTGCACACCCTGCTGTCTCGTGCATGGACTCGGACTCGCGTGGCTCTGCGGGGCATTTACTGGCAGAACCCCCTGCAAAATCGTGTCGTCTTGAGAGGCAGCCAGACCCCACGCTTGCTGCTGAGATCCAGGCTTCCCTCGTTTTAGGAGGGCTTCTCTTCTCTGAGATTATCGGGGGGAAATTAAACAAAGCTAGAAGTATATTTATGTTCTTGAATCATTCAAATGGAATGCTTTTTTTTTTTTTTTTTTTTAAGTCAGAAGTAGCTCTCCAGTGAGGTTCCGAAGCTTAAGAACTATTCTAAAATTTTCTTCACAAGCAAGTGAGCATCAAATTATATGGTAAAAACATGAAGAGGACTCGCCTTGCTGTCACAAAGCAGATGGGTTGTAATAAAACACGTTCAAACATTCTCAGAGCCCAGCTACTCTCTCACCACACGGTGGATGGTGCTTTGGCCCCAGTGTGCGATTTGAGACGTGCCAGCTCCCATCTGGGGGGTGGGACAGCTGTGCCAACTTCCCCTTCCCCGCTGCAGTCATCTGCCAGTTACTTCCTGACTAGTCATCTGCTAGTTACTTCCTTTATCCAAGACTGCTCTCTCCCCTGCCACCACAACAAGCAATGCAAACAGCACCTCTGTAAGACAGAAACTAAGATACGGATGAAATGGAGAATAAGAAATGACTCGCTGATGACACAGGAGCCGGCGCTAAAGCGGGGAGTGGAGCAAGGAACCCAGGCCCCCTTGTAAAGGATGATGAATATCATTACCTGACTCAGGAAAACGCTGATGGTGCTGCAATCCCTCCGCCTGGGAGTTCTAAGGATGCGTGAAAAGATGTATCAAAAACGGGTGGAGCCTCCTTTTCCTTAGTTTGCAGAATCACAGAATAGTACCATCTTCCACCCAGCTGGTACACTTGGAAATCTAGGAGGTTCCCCGTATCTCCATTGCCCCATGCGTCTATTCCTTCCCATTTTATCTACCCTCTAAAAATCATCCAACTTCCCTACTTCTTATTACTCCTAATCATTTTTTTCACCTGAATTATTTCAATTTCTCTTAACATGTTTCTCCCTTGCCAGTCAGACCAATAGCCTTTAATCTACCCTCCAGCCATGATGACCTTTCTCGATGGTGAATTGTACCTAGCCACCCTTCTGGTTAAATCCTTTGATGTCTGCCCGGGGATGTTAGGACACATCCCAACATCTCGGCATTTCTTGTAAAGTGTTTAAGGACGTTGCTCTTGCTACCCCACCACCTTCTCTCCTGCCATGCATCTCTGCCTTCACCCTTCTCGGGATAACCTGCACTCGCAGTGTCTTGGCCTTGCTGTGCCTTTGCCTTCACTCGCTCCTCTTCCTCCCTTTCCCTGACTAATTCCTTCCGCTCCTCCATGACTCAGCTCAGGCAGCTTGTCTTCTGCAAGTTTTCCTTGAGCCCTGATGTCCAGTTACGAGCCTTCTACTTGATCCCTCTGGCCCTTGAACAACACCTTCTTTGCAGTGCTGTAATTTTAAATCCCCCACTGGACTGGGAATTTCTTGAAGTTAGACATATTTTGTGTGTGTCCTCAGTACTTGTTATATATTAGCTTAGATTGAAAACTAAGATTGACTCTATTTTTTCAGCATGTCTTTGTTCTACCAAAAATATTCCCAGTTTTCCAAGCTTGCATGATTGAATAACCCATAACTTAAAAATGTATTTCTTCTTTTTAAATTTAAATAAAATATAACATAGAAGGTTTTTTGTTTTTTTTTCCATTTTTTGAAAGAGGCAGACATAGTAGAAATTATATCTTACAGATGCTCAGGAAAGTGAAGACTTTGATGCAAGACTAAGGAAGGAATAGGAGAAAAAAACCTGAATGCTTATTGTGTAACTTATATGTACCAGGCAGTATGTTAAACATTCTTACTTCTTTACACTTACTAATTCTCACAACCAGGCTTCTGAGGTGGGTATTATTATTACCATTGAGGCTGAAGTTCAGACAGGATAAGAAATTGTTTGAAGGCAACATAACTCGCAACTTGTTAGGTGAGAATTTAGAAATACATTTTCCCAAACTACATCATCTCATGTCTCGGGAGAGAAACTACTTGCTTCGAGGACTTTAGCTAAATTAAAGGAAATATGTCTTGTAGAGTATAGCAAATAATGGAGAGGTAGAAACTGTAAATATTTTTATTTTTATTTTTGACATAGGAGATGCTGTTAAATACTTAAATGCAACAAATCCCAGAATTGTAGTCAAATCGTGTCTGGAGAGACTCATGTTAGGGGAAAATATCAGCCAGTCCGCCCTCTGCCTCGCACCTGCTAGGTCTCAGCTGTGCCCATGGCCCCCATCACTCTTCTCTTTCTCCCTCGTCAGAAAGGCTTGAGAGCTGTGAATCCAATGGCAGACCATGTGCTCAGTGATCCTGCGTAAAAAGGAAGCCTACCATGCTGAGCAGCTTTGACATTCTAGCGGTTTCGTCTCTCCTTCTCCAGGAGTTCTTGTGTTGGCTTCAGCTCCATTTGCACAGTGTGGACATTTGCCTGCTTACACTTCGGACTCTTTTCACGCCCCCCCCCCCCATCCAATGTGTGTGTTCACTCTGGCAACGAATGCTTGTACATTGGATGGGACATGGTCCTGGCAACCACATTACTTTTTGGAGTGATGTATCTGGCCACCATGTCCAGGGCTCGTGTCAGCTGTCTATATCCCAGCTTTTCTCCCCTGGGGCTGAGGGGGGTGAGAGTGGAGAAAATAAAGAAGCTTTTAATCATTTCCCAACATTTGCTCCCTCTGTTGTCATTTTCTCGTAGCTTTCTCTGAATACCTGCACGATTATACTGTAATGTTTCTTTTTATAGGGTTGTTTTCACATCTCATATGGGAGCTCCTGGAGGGATGTTCCTTACTAAATGTGATGCATGCATGAATGAACAAATGGAAAAATATAAGAAAAAAAATTCCTAATGACCAGATGAACGTGTTAAAAGAAGGTAGACTTATTTGCAGCTTTAGGGTTTCGGTTTTCAATAGTAAACATGGCGTTTGGTACCAATTAGTTATGCTCCCTAATTTTCACCAAAATAAATAATTTATTTAACAGAAAATCTAATAGAGAAAAAGAGGTAGTTGTCAGCTGCGGTCTCTCCTGTCTGTCTCTTCAGTCATTGTTATGTTCATTGTATTCCCAGTGTTAGAAAGTTGAACATTGGCAAGTGCTCATCTGGGGGTTTCCACTCTGCTCCCAATTCCCCATTCTCTTCCACCTGTAATACATCTTGGTAGCAACAGGAATGCCTTGAATATATTTCCTAGAAAGGTCCTCTATGTATATGTTTTTAATAGGGTGTATTTTGGACAAAAATAACAACAAAAAAGAATCCAATTGTTTATCTGCTGTGCTTAAGAATAACCAGATAAAGCCTCCCTTGCAGAATGGAAAGGGAAAAGCAAAGAATTTCATTACCTTGAAGTGTCTTGGTAAATAGGTATGCCCGCCAAAGGCTAGATGAAGGATGATTGGTAGATGGATTGACAGGTGAGGAATGGATAGATGGTTTAAATAAATAGATGGGAAGAGTAGCATTATGAAGGTGCATGAGTGTGTAGATGGAATAAGGGTTAGATAAATGGGGGACATAATATGTGAATGAATAGGTGAGTGCTTAGCTGATGGAGAAATAAATTGGTACATTGATGATTGATCGAACTGAGTGGCCAGATGGAGTGAAAGACCGATAAATGTCGTGCCAGCCGAAGAACAGACGGATGGGTAAATGTTTCAGCGTGTCTGAGCAGCAGTAGGAGACAGTCAGGTGTGAATGGGAAGAGGATGATTAAAAGGAATAATAAAAAGGAGAAGGGAGACGGTATTAAGATGGTTAAAGGATCTGAAAATCTGTTTTCTCAAGTCATGATTTTACAAGGAGCCTGAGGAAACTTGGAACTCAATCATGGGTATCTACCACTTTGTTGGTATTTTAATTTTCTAGGAACATGATCTAGTTTATCAAGTTATCTGTGTTCCATTCCCTTGAAGGAGATGGAGTCATGAAAGGTCAAGGATTAGTCCTTTTCTACCTAGAAAGCCAAGAAGAAACACGCCTCCTAACTCTAATTCAGGGTCTTGGCCAGAGGGGCTAGGCATGCTGGAATATCACCTGAAGAATCTCAACCCCCTTTCTGCTAAATTCCCAAACCATGAACAGCCATTGGTTTTAAGTTTTATTTGGGGGGAAGTCTTGAGAAACCCAATGGTTGAGAAAGAAACAAAAACTGCCCAGAGAATTGTGAACTACAGCACACTGCAGAGCACCTTCACGATCGGTACAGGAGAGGGGACAAACACTAGGAAGATCGAATGCCCAGTCCAAGGTCGCACAGCTAGCTAAGGGCAGAACTAGGAAGGGCTGGTTGCCATATAAATGGCTGATGAGAAGCTAAGTGTCCAAAAGAGGTTGATATCCATTCCTCAGAAAGCCACACAACTGCATGATGAGGGCGGAGGAGCTGGAGCTTTAATGGAACAGAAAGATGTTTTAGAAAAGGTGGTCAGAGGAATGGAGCTTCTTCTCCAGGCCTCTTTTTTCATACTATTACCCATAAGGATGCATACTAAAACCTAAGATGGAGAACAGTTAAAAATGGCATATCCTTCTACGAATAAATGTGCATCATAGTCACCGTATCTTCTTATCCTCACTCTTATCACAGTTGTGCTTAATTCAATGGAATTGAGCTGCAGAAATCATTAAAGAGGAGCGTGCCCATAGAGAGGAGTAGCTGGTCATTCTTTTTTTGAAGCTTCTCTTCAGATTCTATTGAACCTAGGTCAATCAATAGGCTTTGAGGCTGCAGGTGTATTTTGTATCATTTGTAAATGGCATAGATGTTTGATATACAGGTGTAACAGAGAAAGTGTTTGGACTGCCTTCTATGCTGTGTGTGAGAGAGAAACACAGAGAGAGAGAGGAGAGACTTGAATTTCTGATCACAGCTAATCCCCGAAGCCTAAACCACACGCATAGAAGCAGCCTGGTCTGCTCCACTTTTCTCCACCCCTAAATGCTCAATGATATGTCCTAATAAAAAGCCCCCCCCAGAATTACAAATTTCTTTGAACTTTATTGGTACACTGCACAATCACAACCATCTCGTATTCATCCTGAATTAGAAAAGGTTACAACTACAATGTAACATGCACAAAATTCAGGTAGTATATTCACCCTTAATACAATTGTTGACAGAAATCAAGTTTTCATTTATTTTTAAGAAAAAAAATATGGAAGAAAATTAAAGAAAAAAAGAATTCTAGGAGGCTGACAAAGTTATACTTTTGTACCATGAGATAAACTTTTAAAGCATTTGAACATAGATTTGTTTTAAGGATAATTGTGAGAATGGGCACACCCATTGTCTGACACAGCTATAACGGCACTATTGATAAGCCATAATTTTTTTTTTTTTAATCTAAAGGACTCTGAACTTGACAGGTACATTTTCGTACACGCACACATTCCTCACAACGGCACTTTACATGTCACAAAATTTTTTGAATTATTAAAAATGCTCCCTCTAACTAACGCAAGGGCAGCTATTATTACTTATCATTGCTATTATTGATGTCCTTATAAATCTGTCAATAGCAGAGAATGTGGCCAAGACAGAACAGTACAAGGTTCACAGTCTTCCTTTCTGCACTCAGTGATGCGGAACAGCCGGAATAACCGTGTGCCTTCAGATGGGCACGGCTGAAAGAAACGAAAAGGAGTCTCTCAAAATACTGGAAATTAGGTTTCGCTGACTACTTTCAGGATGAAGACAATTGTGTCTAATTGAGTCCACTCCACATTCCTTTGGACTTCCAGTATTCTGCACCTGAATGTTAAATTACACGTGTTCAGCTCTTTTTGCCACATCTTTTAATTGCAAATCTATTTCTTCTTCCTTTCATTTACTTCTCTTCTCTTAAATAAGAAATGAGGGAAATGAGACTGGCATTTTTATCTGTTTACTTTTAGTGATCATTAGGAGTTCTCATCATATGGTATCTTTTTGAAAATGATGTCTTCCTAGTTACACACCTGTGAAGTTTTACTGCAACTGCTCAAACTTATTTGTCTTAAAAGAAAAAGACAGAGGAAGTGGGATGGCAAAGGGAGGTGATTGGGTACGAGCATTTCTAGGTATGGGGCTTGTGCAAGATGAGAAAAAAAATTCTCCTTGTTGGACAAAAAAAGGAAAAAATAAATTTTTCCTAGCAGAAAAATGTTATGTTGCTTTCCTTAATTCCAAAGAGATTAAACTTTATTCTTTTAAAAAAGAAAAAAAAAGTGGGTTGTTTTCTTTGAGGGAGGGCAGTTAAGGGGGAGCATGGAGGGCTGGTTCCAGGTATTGCAAAGCCAGTTTTTCTCTGGTGAAGACACGGGGTGAAATTGGGAGAGATGACCCCACCCCACAGCTCCTCCCCTTGAACCGTTTCTCCCATCCTTCTACAGATGGGGCTGGTGGCAGTCACATCCAACTCCAGAGAGAAGACAATCTTAGTAGCACTGGAGCGTGAACCAAAGCGAGGTCACTCCATGTGCAGCGACAGTGCCTGGGCTCCCTCTGGGATCCACTGCCCACCTTGAGGTTCTCTACACTTTCCCGTGTGAGTTCTTTTGACATAGGTCGAACTTGCTAATTCTTCCATGTTGAGTGCAAGGTAACTGGATTGACGCAGAAACAGATACTTAAATAAATTCATCCTTGGTTGTGCAGTTTCTAGAGTCCCAGAGCGCACTTTCCACCCAGGTTTTGAGAACTAACTGCCCAACCTGGGAACCGTATCATTGAGTATGAGGCACTGGTTTCAGAGGGAGGAGGTCCAGGCCCCTTATTGACACAGCCTCGCTTTCCTTCCATCCAGAGCGCATGGATGCTGCAGGACAGCCATGCACAGTGCTCTCTGCAGAACGCGTGCGCGTTTTCACCCCCTTCTCCTGCAGGTCTTCTCTCCCCGGGTCAAACAATGAGAAAAATGAAACGCACTTGCTTAGACGTGCAGGTGACTGTATCAGGCACTTGACATTGAACTTCTAAGAAACGAGCTTGGCCAGAGTCTCAACATTAGCACTTACACTGGCTTTGCTTTGGTGGAAGTCCGTATGAACTTTGTTATGGGAAGGGGAAGGGTTTCGGGGTTCCTCTCATCTACTCTCCTGATAAGCATTATTTGGTTTTCTCCCCACAGAAAACGGGTGGAGAGCTGCAGTTGCTCAGAGACTTGTTTAGGTTTCCTCCTTTAGTCCTAGCGCACCCCCCACTGACACCTCGAGAACAATCTCTCCAGCAGTCCTATCCGGCCACCCTGCACGTGGAAAGTTGGAAGAGCCTGTGTATGTGTGGATACGGTGTTTAGTGAGCGTTTACTGTTCCGTATGCGTCTACATGTTGGGGAAGAGCCGCTGTCATGTAGAGCTACCCCCTCAAAGTAACCCAAACAACATGGAGCTGGGTGCGTCTGCCGTGAGGAAGAGAAATGTTCTTCTCCAGTGCCCGGTTTCCATGAGTTTTATTTACTCGATTTTCTCCACCCCAGACAGACGAAGATTGGCTATAAGCTCCCTCTCTGAAATGTGGCTAGAATAGGCAACCACCAGAGGTCCTCATGCTCTCCAGTGGGAGCAGGGGTGCGGAGCATGACGGAGCCTCTGAGACCCCGCCCTGCCGTGTCCGGAAGGTCCTGATGCTCTTCCTGGCCCAAGGAGGATGGGCCTCTTCCTCCAGCGCAAGTCTTAGAGTGAAGAACTTGATCAGCTCATCCATGTCAGGAGCACTGTTCTCCAAAACCACCAACTCTCCACAGCCTCCACATTTATTTTATTCCAAAGTATCAATTTTATTATCAGTAGAACACTCCAATGACACATTTAATTCTCACACACGGTCTGACACCAGCTCCACTCCAGGTGCTGAACGGGGTGACAGATCTGAAACACTGATGTCCGACTTTTAATTATGACTTTATGCCTGCTCATTATTGTCCCTGCAACTTGGAATCAGTACACCGCTTTTGGCACATCATTTATGTTCGCAGAATCTGGCTCCTGGCGGCTCACTAGGAAATGCAGATGTCTGTTTACAGCTGGCAAATGTAATATTAATTTCACTTGCACTAGCTCTAGCTCTTATGACAGTGCCTAGCTTTTTGCACGCCAGGACAGCCCAGGTTTGTATTTTATATATGCATATGGCCACGCACATGTTCATTGTTTATGATTTTCCTGAAAGAGTTTCCCAGTTGAGGCAGGCAGGTCTGTGAGAGAGTCATTGTTGATGCTTCTTTCTCAGCTGCTCAGTAGGACAGACCCTGCAGCACAGGTGAGGAGCAGCACAGCCCCGTGTGGCTCTCATGCCTTTCTTCTGGGTCGCAGGCATCTGCGCTGGCTGAGTCCTCCTTGTCCCAGAAGATAATGCAGAAAGATCAGGTCAGCTCCTGTTTATATGCTGGGTGTGCTTTGAAGATGGAGATCTGAGGACATTCTTCCCCAAAGCCAGTGGAGAAGAAGCCTGTAGCAGAGGAAATTGTGAGTCACTTACACTTTCCCCTTCTGTTTGCAGTGTTGTGTTAATCAAGTGCTTGGAAATTAAGTCAGTTGCTCAAGTGCCCTCCGCATCTCAGAAGAGCTTCCTGATACAAACACCAGCGTTGTCAACACACCCACCATGTAATTGGCTTCATCAGCTTTTTACCAGATAGTTTTCAAACAGATTAAACTGAAACTGGAGCAGAGAGGAGACAATAGCTGAAGTCATCACACTCAGACAGGTGGACTGCTCTCTTTACATTCCACAGACAAGTGTGTATTTTTTTCTTCTTTGTTCTTGTTATTAAGAAAAGCCAGACATGGGGTAAATCCCATAGGTTTCTGACATACACTTTCTGGAAAGACAGAGAGAAGCATGAAGGTTGGCACCTTGGTCCTTCGTGTGTGAAAAAAAAGAAAAATACAGTACTAATCAAGGCTTCTCCAGGGTCAATCTGCTTCCCAAGGAGATGTTTTGGGAACACAGTCTCTTCTGGGAATATCATTAGAATTCTACTTTGGTCCATCCATTAACAGCATCTACTTTGGGTGGATGGGATATCACATTCCAAAGAGTCCATGACATATTGCTTTTCTATGTTGTTAGCCTGTGAGATCATTGGCTTTCACATGAGAAGCTGATAGGCAATTTTGAAGATACCAATGTCAGCTGAAGGTAGAGGAGAAATGAATACAGTTGAATAGACACAATATGATTGCATATTAATATGGCGATTAATTGATGGTGGGTAAAGAAATAGAAGAAGTATTAGAAAATTACATTGATAGATTGATAAATAGAGTAAATAGATTGCTAGAGAGGAAGGTGTGTGGGCAGAGCATCAAATGGAGAGGAAAACCAGACAATTGAGGAGATGGATCACTGTATGATTACCTTGATAGATAGCTTGATAAAACCTAAACAATCAGCCTATGATTCATTTCCTATGCATCATTTTTTAATGAGTTGGACAGCATTTTTAAAGGGAAATACTATCCTCAAAATACCTACCCCCTTTTTGGTCTTTTGACTTCTACATTTTTAGTGTTGGGTTGAGTGGATAGCTTCAAAGCTCTAATCCCTATAGCTGGTGAGAAACACAAATAAAGCAGAGTGGCCAGAAAGATGGCAAGATTATATATGTATGTATGCATATTTATAGGTGTGGATACATTGAGATAACTTCCCCGAAAGAAAGGATGTGAACCTAATGCAATTACAGAATAGTAAATGTGGAGAGAGGGATATGTACATTGTAATCAGAAAAATGGTCCAAAGCTTAAAAGACACAGATAATAGGACACTTGGATGTAACTCTTGCTGTGTACTACATTATAGTCAAGTTGTGTCTTCGGGGTGTTTATCGTGAGGCACATTTTTGCCCAAATGGAGCTCATGTTTTGGTATGTGGGACAGGAGAGGTTGGTGGTGGTGATGATGGGGAGGGGAGCAGAGGAAAGGGAAGGGCCAAGGTAGCAGGACCAGACTTTGTTTTTTGGACACACCAATGAATGATCATCCTACACATGGTAGAACCCTGCCCGCCCCTCCCCCAACCCCACTCATGTAAATTGGAAAAAAGAATCAAATAAACAAACAAAACCCCAAAATTAAAAAAAATCAAGAAAAATATCAGAAACAAAAAGAAGCCCAAACTGGCTTGCCCTCCGCAGTGTAGATTAAAGTCTGTGATATGGAGAAGCAGGCGTTGCTGAGAGAACCTATGGTTTCTTATCAAAACTTGATGAAGAAGTGGACAAAGAGGGTCCCTGATAGCCAGAGACAAGCCAGCGCTCTAGAGGCCGAGTTTACACCATCAATGACTGCTCCAGGCCCTGTGTAGGGGAAAGAGAGACAGAGCCATTAGCATGCACCCAAAGGTACCATACTGTTGATGAGCAAATATATAGACATGCTTCTCTGTGAGCATTCCCCCACCGTTCACTCCCACCACTGACCCTACTAAGTCTGGGCGGATGGAAAGAGCCATAGGGAGTATTTAGAAACTCTAAGGGGCAAATCAGGGGTGTCCTGGCCACTGTAGCCTGCTCTGAAAAACGGAGGCTAACACAGAGGGGATAGAGGGAGGTAATGATTGTTAGTTAGGATACGGGCTAAAAGTTTGGGTTGCAGACAGGGCAAATGGTATGGCAGGACCTGATGGCCGTTTCATAAGCAGTTCCGCTAATTGTGTTCTGTCTTTGGAGACAGCGTCCTGGTCAGACAGGGATGACAGTGGAAAGAATAGCCATGGGGTGCAGGAGAGGGTCCAAGTGGGAGGGGATAAGGAGGAATAGAGCAACTCTGTGAGCTGCAGGAGTGTAGGTGCTGATGTGGCAGACTTTTCGTCCTGTGTAACTGAGGTACTGTGGAGGCCCCTCCTGATGTGGTTGAGGAAGAATACACAAGATTTTTAAAGATGACCACTGGGTATATTCCATCAGCCAGTGAGTGGTGCCTCTTCAAAAAGAACAAAGAAGACTCAGCCTTTAAGCCAAACTGCTCCCTAATGACTGGGCGGGAAGGAGCTCTCCCTGTAGCTCTTTCTTTCCTCTTCCCTCTTCCTGGCCCTTTCGACAGCCCTAGTGAGCCATTCACATTCCACTGAGAAAGGCCACAGACCCACAGGCGCCGCCCCTCTGCTTCCATCTGCTGTCCTTGAGCAGACAACCCGTGTGAATGGGATTGTTCTAGCCTGCGCAAAGGGCCATGGCAGATGGATGTGACTGTGGCTGTCTCTGCCTCTGTGCTCCATCGTTACCTTCACTGCAAGCCATAAGAACCTAGGGTCATAGTGAAGCCCATCAGCTAGTGAGCAGAGAGTATCCCAGGGTCTAGTAAAGACCATCAGCTAGTGAGCAGAGAGTATCCCAGGGTCATAGTGAAGACCATCAGCTAGTGAGCAGAGAGTATCCCAGGGTCTAGTGAAGACCATCAGCTAGTGAGCAGAGAGTATCCCAGGGTCATAGTGAAGACCATCAGCTAGTGAGCAGAGAGTATCCAGGGTCATAGTGAAGACCATCAGCTAGTGAGCAGAGAGTATCCCAGGGTCATAGTGAAGCCCATCAGCTAGTGAGCAGAGAGTATCCCAGGGTCTAGTGAAGACCATCAGCTAGTGAGCAGAGAGTATCCCAGGGTCATAGTGAAGCCCATCAGCTAGTGAGCAGAGAGTATCCCAGGGTCATAGTGAAGACCATCAGCTAGTGAGCAGAGAGTATCCCAGGGTCATAGTGAAGCCCATCAGCTAGTGAGCAGAGAGTATCCCAGGGTCATAGTGAAGCCCATCAGCTAGTGAGCAGAGAGTATCCCAGGGTCTAGTGAAGACCATCAGCTAGTGAGCAGAGAGTATCCCAGGGTCATAGTGAAGACCATCAGCTAGTGAGCAGAGAGTATTCCAGGGAAAGCAAAAGCAAGAACAAGCCAAGGGATTAGGAGCCACCAATAGACCAAGTGAAGGAATTACAAGAAGGTGAGCCCACCTCTTCTACCTATCCAAGCCCCCATGACACTGCCTTTTTAGAAGTAAATTGGCTTATTGGAAATGAGCGTGGCTACTTTAAAAAGCAGAAGTGATGCAGGGTCTTCTCAGACAGGACCCAGTCAGTTGGCTTGTTTGTCAACCTAATGGTGTGGATCTGCACCTGCCTACAAAGGACTGATGTTAACCTTTGCTTGGGAAAGTATTGGTCTCACGTCAGCAGTGAGCATCCAACGGTTGGAACTACAGGGATTTCAACATCGATAACGTTTCTACCTCTTATTTACAATGTACATAATTCTCTTATTAACTAAAAATTCACTTTTACATGATAGCTTGAGATTCTGGTTCACATTTCTCTGCATTTATTTATTTATTTATTTATTTATTTATTTATTTATTTATTTATTTATTTTTTAAATAGAGTATCCAAGGGAAGGATAAAGTCTCTAATTCAGAGCTGCAACTTCCATGGAGGCTCCATAAATACTTACAGAAAGTAGCCCAACTCTGGGGCCTACATCAGCCCAGCTCTATCTCCCAAGAAACCATGCTGGCCTACAGAATGTACTGAGTTGGAAAATGTCCACGTTAAAGTTCAAGTAAATTGACTATATTGTCTACTGAAAAAGATGAATAATTTAGACTGTAAATGAGTTTATAAGAAAATGAGCAATGTAAATTTGTGATTGTGAAACTCGTATGTTTCTATAAATGTCTAACCACTATACACCTGTGTCTTCAGTTCATTCTGTTGATATTAACTTATGAACCAACGGAAGCTCTTACTCTAGAGAGACAGAAGACTTGGTGTAGAAATGACTTTATTCCAACTTCTACTTTGGATGCTCGCATCTCTGCGATGTCATGTGTAACACAAGTTCCATGTTGCTAAGAGGAGAAGTTAGGTATATAGAAAGCAAAGCATAGAAGTGGGAGGTATGGAGAGAAGAGAAGGAGCCGTGAGTGTCTGTCATTGGATGTGGCAGTTGCCATAGATGTTCAGTACTGATCAGGCGGGGGCTACAGCCACGGCTCAGCTTCAGCTGAGTGTTCCAAAGAGTGGAAACCATGAAGGTGACTTGGTGGATAGCAAAGGCGCTCATTTTGCTCAGGATCACAATAATAACACCTATTCATATTGTGCACTTTATGTGACAAGTATGCTTCTAAATGCTAAACATGTTGTTAGCTCATTTAATCTTTACCAAACCCACTGAGCTATGTACTGTTGATATTCCCATTATATTAATGGGGAGACTGAAGAACAGAGCTGTTAGGTACTTTGACTATGATTATATAACTTATACACCTAGAGTTAGATTAGAATTGAGTCACTCCGTCTACAGAGTCTATGCCCTTGATTATTACAATTCTACGTCCTCTCTATGGAAAATAATCCTTTGTGTATGTTTTCCAGGGACCAGAGCATCCCTGGTAAAGGGATGGTGAGAAGAACAATAGACTGAAAATCTGGAGAGCCAATTTCTCTTATGTCACCCTAGCTGAGTGACATCCTTTCTCTTGTCTTGGTTCTTCCCTCTACAAAATGAAACGAGGCTTGAATCGATGACCTCTAAGACTTTTCTTCTACCTGCATTCTGAGCTATTGCATAAATGCCAACCCCACATCGGGTGCTAGAAGGGACGGCTGCTGAGCAGCCAGATGGCCTTTTCCAGGTGATACAAAACCATCTCCATTCTGGCTTCTTGCACCTCTGCATATTACAACCTCTTGAGAACCAAACGTTCCTAGACCCCAAGGTTTTATTTTTTTCTTTTTTCTCCCATGGCCTCATTTTCTATGCATCCTCAAGGTATAATGAGCCCTGCTTTAAAGTATTTTACAGCATGGCAATTTACTGCCAAAATGCCTTTGGTCAATGAGATACGGCAGAACTGTTCTGGCCAAGGAGTTAATCGAATCCAGCATGATGGTTAATCTAATCCAGCGTTGTTTTCCTCACACAGACCCTGGACACATCGGAGAGCTGGCAGCTGGGCCCACGTCAGTGTAGTGGGGGCTCTTCAGGAGGGCTCTCGAGCTCCATTCAGAGCAAGAAGAGAGTGGTTCACATCTGTGTCACTGACTAGGTCGGAGGAATGTGGGACAAAAGCCATCAGCAGTGAACTGACTCTTTAATGGCCTCTGTACAGAACCCCAATTCTACCGGAAGCAGAAGAATGCATCTGGGTTGCATCTCTCCCATGGGGCTGCTTCTGCATGCACAGGCCACTCCCGTGCATAGGCAGATGCTTCCTGGAGCCTCAGTAGAGAAGTGACGGATTGCTGCCATTGAATTGCTGGGTGGGGTCTCACGACCATGAAAACTCACTTGTGGCTCCTTAGGCTGGTAGGAAGCTTTGCAAATGTCAGCTCAAAGAAGCTGTTGCAAGGGAGGACATGCTGCTGGAGGAGCTCTTCACCTGAACTCACACAAGCCTTCCGATGTCAGGTTGAGTCCAGGTCCCCGACACCATCACTACCATCATTTGTTCAGATACCAGCGGCACAAACTTCTCCAGGTAGTTGGTATCCAAGATAATATTGGTTTTAATTTTAATAAACCAGGTAAGGAATTCAAATGGTGTTTTCATTGTTACTATTTTATTTACATTTTTCAGAGGACATGGGGAGAAAGGTAAAGAGAGGTAGTTCTTACAACAAACGTAGAATCCAAAATTTGAATATGTGAGGCAGATATTCAGTTGCGTGTTCCACTACAGAAAACTAACCCTGAAATACATGTGGATAAAGGACAAGGGTGTGAAGAAAAGATGGGACTCAGGTGGAGACCAAGGAGCAGGGCCCACAGATGCGGAGCTGGAGCCAACATCTTCCAGGGCCCGTGAGAGGGTTTTCTGTGCACCCTCCCTCCCGGCCTTGTGTTTGTGACCCTGACCAGCCTTCGGGCTCACGTCCCTGACCACTGTAAAAGTGTAACTAATCCTGGCAACTTTGGAGTCAGACTCATTTGGGTTTACATCGTGACTCTGCGGCTTACTAGCTATGTGATCTTAAAGTAGCTTCAGTTTTCTCATTGAGAAGGTGGTTAAAATCCTGAGTTTACAGGATAGTTCAAAGATTCAAGTGATTTGTATAGTGCCTGGTGCAAAGGTGTCGTGTGATCCTGGCAACTGCCCTCTGGTGGTTCCACACCCCCATCTTCCTCTTTGATATTTTCCAAGTACGTTCAACCTGAGGTGAGGTTTTGGCAGGTGAGAGAGGTGAGGTGGGGGATGGGTGCTGAGAGAGGCCTCTAGGGTGTGGGGCCCTGAGCAAGGCTAGTGGGAGAGGGTCCAAGGCCAAGCTCTGTGGCAAGGTCCAAGGGCCAAGGATGAGTCTGCAAGGAGAAGGAAGGTCACAGGGGCTCACTCAGCAGGAGTTTGTTGGGACCTGCCCTGCACTAGGCTGTTCCACAGGGAAACTGAACACAACCGTGGCCTTCACGAAGCTTCCACTCTTTCAGGGGGACCTGGGATATTCTCTGTGCTAATCTATGTCAGTAAACAAAGGAACAAAATAAGTAAATATATTTTAAACCCTCACAGATTCTGAGAAGAAAACATTTGGAACAAATAATCTAACATCTCTTTCATATCAGGAATATCCTTCCTACTGGATACTCTTACTTTTTTAAAAAATTATTTTCTTTATTGACTTTAGAGAGAAAGGGAAAGGGAGAGAGACATAGAAACATCAATGAGAGAGAACATCGATTGGCCGCCTCCTGCATGCCCCCCACTGGGGATCGGGCCCACAACCTGGGCATGTGTCCTGACCAGGAATCGAACCACCGACCTCTTGGTTCATTGGTTGATGCTCAACCACTGAGCCACACCAGCTGGGCCCTACTGGATACTCTTAAAAAGAGTGAATTAAAGAATGAGAGAGAACTGAATCTGAATCCTCACTCTGCTACTCTACCAGGATGACTTTGGATGAGACAGTCACCTTCCCTGAAACAGTTATTATATTTTTTTAATGTAGAATATGGGGACAGGACAGTTTTCTCAACCCTTGCAGGGTTGCTCTGAGGATTAGTTCAGACACTATGTAAGATCACTGAATATAAATAAAGAATGAATAAATATTAAGTGAATTAGAACCAGAAGAAGAATAATTGCTGATCCCTAAAATAGCATCTTTTGTGGGGATGCTTTAGTGGCCCTGTGGGAAAGCAAACGTAGCTGTGGCCGGCAGTAAGGGACCGAGCCTTCCTGAAAAGGCCCCGTGGCCACCAGCCACAGATGAAGGCTTCCCGAGGAAGGCCAGCTCTTCTGAGGACGTGCACACAGCAGCCCAGCTCTGCGCAAATGCCACGTGTGAGGGATCTTTATTTATGGTTAACGATAATTTAATTTAATTAGGATGGCCATTATAAATATCAGGTTTAATTAAATACTTTGCAGAAATAAATTGAACTAAGACCATGTAGTGATACCTTTGGCCTCCCTCTAGTCCCTCCATCTTCACCCATTTCTACGTTAACCATGAATTGTTGCCTTCATGCCTGAAGTTGGAGCATCTTTGAAAACAAAAGCTTAAATGATGCCTCACAGCCACACAGCGAAATGTGAATGACAGCAATGTGCCTTGGGGACAGATATGCAGACAAAAATAAGTTCGTCTTCAGCATACAGAAAGAAGAGACAGAGAACCTCAGAAATGATCATGAGATAAATTTCAGAAATTGTAACTGACAGAAAGGTCAACTGGCGCGTGCGCTCCAGGCCGGAGGGAAGATGTTAGGCCACAAGGGAAAGCCAGTGGGGGCAGGGTAAACACAGTGTGAAATAGACAAACGCATACAGAAAACAAAGTCCGCGTCGGAAAGGCTATTCATGTTGTTAAATTACATATACCAAACATTAGATTTTCAAAGAGCAGATTTGTTTGAGGATGTAACGTAGAATTAACCTGCATGTCTGACCATCCTGGAACTGAGTTTGCTGCTGCATTCAAGGGGTGGCTGGTCACCCCCTGGAGGAGGAGGTTGTTGACAATCAAAGTACCCCAAATCAGCACAATGCTTCCAGAAAATGATATACGCTTCCTGATGAGATCCTGCCTTGTAAGAGGTTTTGCAGCTTAAAAATTAAGTGTACATTACAAGCGACATAGGTATTGAAATGTGTCACCATTTTTGCTTTCCATGATTGCAACAAAAATATGGCATGGATCTTTAGCAACAGTGGGCTGTAGAGCTGTAATTCTACTAAAATAGCAGGTGGTAGTGCGATCACATTAAAAAAGAAAAGAAAACCCCCCACAGGCAAGTTGAACTCAGTAGTAGCACAGTGAGATCAATGAAGTATCTGAAGTCTAAGAAGATACAGTTTTGTTCTGAAATTTGGACAGGTTTTTATAAGTATGAATATGAACTATGTGACCTTCCTAATGAGAAACCAAAAGGATAATGATGTTCTTGGTGATTAAAAGAGGAGCAAGGAAATCTAATTAGAGGATGTATGGGTTTCACTTGTTGATGAAACATAAACCTATTTTCAGCAGTGCCGCTGATGAAGGCGCATCGCTCCCTTCAAAGGGGCCTTTCCTTCCATTGTCTTTAATTACAGTGCAGAACACGGCCGGTGTTGCTTCACAAGGAAGATGAACTGGGCCTTGCGGACGAAGAAGCGCACAGAGGCAGCCATTTTTGTTTTGTTCTCTCTGGCACCCCCGTTTTGGGCTAACCACAAAGACAAAAGTTTACGCTAATAGCAGAAGTTAATTAAAATCTGTCAAGTTTATCGCAAACCTGAGAGACAAGCCTCGAGTCTCTGCGGAACCAGCTCCCACGTGCGTGCAGACACCCGCACACCCTGCGTGCTCAGTGCTCAGTTCTAGATGATCAGGCTAATAGCCAGATGTCAATGGCTCAGATGGGGGTGGGGCGAGGGAACCACAAGGAACCTCATCAGAAATGAAATGTGAAATGTCTGCATAGTTTTTCTAATACGTTGACATTTTGCAGGTTTGGGAAAATACAAATGATTAGGCTGCTGTCATCGGCCAAAAGCAATGGCATTTCTCTCTGCATCCTCCCCTCCCACCTGGATTTAAACTGTGGATCTGAAAATAAAAATCATATATGTTATCAGCGGGAATGTGCAGCTTTTGATGTCTCTGCAAGAACAAATCATTTGATGAACATCTTTCTAAACAGTGAATTGGAATGTCTGATATTGTCTTGCTCACAAGAAAGACCCACAGGGGGGAAAAACACCTAAATTTAAAATGAGAACTAGGAGGCTGGAATGCAATGGAAAGTGTCAGAGAAACAATGACTGGCTTCCCTGGGGGGAGAAGACTACACATCCTTTTGAGTATTTGGCTTTTCTTTGGTTAGTAAAGAGTTTCATACTATATAGAGGTTCAAACCGATGCCCCATTGACTGGAAGATACATTGATTAATTCACCAAACATTTCCTGGGCAGCAACCATTGCAAGACACAGTGTTACATCCTTTAAGTGTAGAAACAAAATACAAACAAAATAGAAATAAATATCAGCCTAAGGGTAAGTAACTCTGAGAGCCCAAGAGGGGGGTGAATGATTCTTCAGCGGGGCTCAGAAATACGGTATGGGCGGGCTCACACTAAGCATATGGATAAGTATGAGTATCTCAGGCGGCAACGAGGGCAAGAGCCTCCCATCTGTGACCCCACAACACACTGGAAGAAACAGTACAAACATGGGTGAGAAAGAAACGTGGGATTAGACCAGACAGTCCTGGAGTTGGCAACTCCCTTGCCTGGCAGAATTCCTGTCTGCGGGAATTCAGTCTGTCATTCAAACTCTTGAGCTCCAGGCTCCTCTGGGAGGTGGAAATGGCCGTCCCCACTTCGAAGGGTTGGTTCCCAGCTGCCTAGAACTATGTCTGGCTGACACTTAATAGCAATAGCTTTTCCATGCCTCTAGCAAAGCACTGATTATATTCTATTAATCGATTGTAACTGTCTATTTACTTGTTTGTACAAGGTTGGAAAACTTGTTCCTCTTTGTGCCTCAAGAAGATGGGTGGAAAGAGGCCCGGGGCATGGGCAGAGGCTGCCGCGTGGACTGGGATCCGCTGCCCTGGGCGAAGGAGGCTGCATGGCAGGTGATGTTGGGGCCAGAACACCTGGCCGTGCTCCCTGGCAGGTGGTTTTCAGCATGATGTGGATAGGTTCGTTCTGAGATTTGGAAAGCTCACTTGTCCCTACAGCGGCACATTGGAGAGGGATTACCTAGGACGAGGTAAGGAAATGATCTTTGTTCAGGGCAGGCACACGCCTCCGTGTAAGGATGGGCTGGGGAACGTGCAGTCCGGGGAAGGGGGGGGCGTGGCCTGCTTGATGGGACTCGCTGGCTGACAGGTGTAAGGTGTGACAAAGAGGATGTCAGAGTGCCCGTTGAAGTTCTAGAAAGACTCTGTAGGTGAAAGACAAGGCAGACATTTGAGGGAGAGTGGTACCTGAGAGCGAAAGATGGTCGAGACCCTAAGGTCCAGGTAGGGGGAGTGGTGTTAGCTCAGAATTAAGGGGAACACTGGAGGGATGGCTTTGGGAGCTGGCCCACTATTCTCACGGGCTATCGATGTTCAGTGTGCAGAAGATCCCCTTGGACAGCGCGTTTCAATACACCTCGGCATGACCTTCCCTGGAGAGTTTGGTTGAACAGGTCTGGGGCAAGGCCCAGGGCTCTGACATTTAAAGCCCCGGAATGTGTGCAACGCAGCTACGGTACTGCCCTGGGAGGTGCCCTGGGAGGTGCCCGGAGCTACGGTACTGCCCTGGGAGGTGCCCGGAGCTACGGTACTGCCCTGGGAGGTGCCCTGGGAGGTGCCCGGAGCTACGGTACTGCCCTGGGAGGTGCCCCGGGAGGTGCCCCGGGAGGTGCCCAGAGCTACGGTACTGCCCTGGGAGGTGCCCGGAGCTATGGTACTGCCCCGGGAGGTGCCCCGGGAGGTGCCCCGGGAGGTGCCCTGGGAGGTGCCTGGAGCTACGGTACTGCCCTGGGAGGTGCCTGGAGCTACGGTACTGCCCTGGGAGGTGCCTGGAGCTACGGTACTGCCCTGGGAGGTGCCCTGGGAGGTGCCCGGAGCTACGGTACTGCCCTGGGAGGTGCCCCGGGAGGTGCTCCGGGAGGTGCCCTGGGAGGTGCCCGGAGCTACGGTACTGCCCTGGGAGGTGCCTGGAGCTATGGTACTGCCCTGGGAGGTGCCCGGAGCTACCATACGGCTCTGCGAGGTGCTTGAAGACAGGGAGACCCCTCCTCTCTCAATACCACTGGGCCTGGCCCCCTTAGGGGCAGGGGTGAAGGAGCTGGAGCCCACCAAGACCGAGCGGGTAAGAGTCGAGGCTTCCGCTGGTCATGTCACAGAAGCCAGAGCCGGGATGTCGGGGCCACAGGGAGGACCGGAGCTGGGAGGAGGCTGGGTGTCAGAAGGAGCAGAAATGAGGTGTGGAAGGCACTGGAAGGAAGGGGGGCCACCTCCCCTGACCTCCTTCTGGGGGGTTTAGAAGGAAGGGCAAACGTTCACGGGCAGCACCCAAGAGAATCCTCAGACCCTCAGGCCCACTCCTCGGGTATCACCCGAAGCCATTGGGGGTTGTGTGGACACCTTGGTAGAGGAGGGGGCAGGAGTGGGGTGGCGGTGGGAGGGGTAAAGGCTTTGAGCCCTCTGCCTGCAAGGACCAGGGTGCCCTGGGGAGGTGAGCGAAGGGGGGAAGGGAGAGCTGCTTCCAGTTGAAGAAATCGGGGTGAAGAGCAGCCTGATATGTGTATTCATTCTGGAGGAGTGGCCATTAGCAAAGGAAAATGCAGATTCTGCCCTCCCGGCGTCCAGGTCTCTGCGGTGGGCTGCAGTCAGCTGCTCCGAGGGCTGCAGCTTTGCCTGAGGAACGAATTCAGACCCAGATGTTGCCGTAGCTGGAGTGTTTTGCCATTTTCATTTGCAATGACAAGATGGCTAGGAGTCGTCCCTTTTCTCGATTCTTAACTCTTAATGCAACTAATTTGTATCGCTCCGATTTCACAGATAAAATGTGAGAAATCTGCTTTTCTCTCTGCGGCATCCCCCTCCTTTCTGGCTTTGTTTGCATTTCCTGCCCCTCTGCCTGCCAGTTCCAGTAATCCAAGCATTTATATGGCTCATTAAGCGCCTGCATTCTCTGCAGCGCCACGGACGGTTCGGCTTCCCAGCGCTCTGAGGATGGGGGCGGGGCCTCTTGCTCAAGACCCAGTGGAGGCCACGCGAGCTGGCAATGGAGAGGACGTGCGTGGCTTCTGAGAGGGCGAGCTGAGCTGTGGACAGCCAGCTGCGCCTGGCCATGCCCCCGTGGCACGCGGCCTGGCAGGACTTCAAGGTACCAGGGCTACAGATGGACTTCACGGGCCGCATCCGCTCCGTGGGGCTCACGTACACGCAGAGCAAGCCCCGTTTCAGCAGCACAGCTGTGTGCCACCATTTCCAAGGTGAGGGGAGATAGGTCTTTGGAGATGAGCTGCTTACCCTACCTTTTCATTGTTTATTTATTTTTTCAATTCAGACCAGAGACTTAGGAAGCTGGAAGCCAGCTGGGAGTCCGCCTTGCCCTGTTCTTATATTTGATGGACAACCACGAGGCAAAGGGAGTCGTGGTTTTTCTGGAGCAGAGTGGGGACCAGAACCCAGTTTTCCTTTCCCCTCGTGCTGGTCTCTTCCTACATGCCGCTGCCTTTTCAGTTCCTGCAGTTGCCTGGGGCTACAGAACGTACAGAGGCTACAACGCCACTTTGAGTTGATACGCTGCCCGTGTGACCCGTCCTGTCTGTGTGGCTTTTGAAGGATAGTAGCTGGTGGTCAAGAAACAAACCGCTCATACGGACGCCCCAGAGGCACTCACCTGCGAGAACCTCCCGCGCACTGTGCTGTCCTCCCCCAGTTTACCGAACCACTTCCTGTTTCAACCCACTCACCGTCCTATTGTCTCCTCTGTCTTTGTCTCCTGTATTCTCTGAAATTGCTTTTATCCCGTCTTTCCTTGTTCTCTGCATGCAGATAGGAAATAAATGAAAGGTGTGTTTCTGCAAGAGATCTATTGTGTGTGTGTGTTGTTATGGATTCACAGTGCAGAGTCAAAGGGTCTCCAAAAAAAAGAAACTTTATAGTCCTTGAGGGTAAACAGCACTGCGTGCCTGAGAATGTCGTGTGTGTGTGTGTGTGTGTGTGTGAGTGTGTTTGGGAGATATGTGTATATGGGTTGTACATGTAAAAACTATGCTTTAAAATAAGAGGTTTAGCCCCGGCCAGTTTGGCTCAGCGGTTAGAGCATCGGCCTGCGGACCGGAGAGTCCTGGGTTCGGTTCCAGCTAAGGGCACGTTTGTCCCCAGCCCCGATTGGGGTCGTGTGGGTGGCAGCCACTCAATGTTTCTCTCTCGCATCGATGTTTCTCTCTCTTCTTCCCTCCCTCCCTCCTGCTCTATCTGAAGATAAATGTGAAAATGTCCTCAAGTGAGGATAAAATAATAATAATTATTATTATTATTTTAGATTTAGATAGAACGGAGATGTTGGTGTGGGAAACAAGTGCTAGGAGGCTAATTGTTGGCATGGGGTTCCATCTAGAGGGGGATCCATCAAAATCTGGGATGGATCGCCAAGTGGCAGAAAGAGCTGAGACTCTGGGACCAGAATACATAGGTTTAATTCCAGTCAAGCACTTATAAGCCAGTATGAATTGAATAGTCTGCCTAACCTCTCAAATGCCTCCTCTGTAAAATCAGGATACTTATAGTATTTACGTCCTAGAGTCATGAAATGAGGTAAAACACACAGAACACTCAGTCTGGTGGCCCTGTAGGTAGCAAGTGGTCAGTGCCACTTATCCCTCATCATGGGGGCATTGCCCAGAAACAAAGTTCCCGAAGGTCAGACAGGGTTCGCGCTGGATAATAGCACTTCAATCTGGTGTTGAGGTGCTTGCCCCTCAGGCACAGCCTCCGAGAATGAGTCTTTGTGGAGAACATGGAGAACCTCACATTCAAATGCTTTCACTGATGAAAGACCCAGAACGCACCCAGATTGACTTTCCCAAAGCCACTCAGCATGAGCAGCAGAACCTGGTTCAAGAGGTTCAAGACTCACAGGCCCCGTTCTGTTCTATCACATGTCATTCCTGACAGCTGACCTCCAGTCCCTGGCCTCACCAACACACCTCCACTGTGCACGCATTCGTCCATCCATACTTTCCTGACCAGCTACTGTGTTTGTACTTCAGGATCAAACCAGACACGGTCCCTATGTTCACGGAGCACACAGAAGGGGGAAACGGTCTTTGATAAAACAAACTAAATGCATGACGCAAAAATAGCGTTGCAACCGGAAGGTCAAGTGTCCAGAGACAAGGCACCTGTCTGTGCCACTGTGCGTCCTCATCACTTAGAGCAGCCCGGTCGCCGCGGGTCCTGATGAACATCCGTTGAATGAACGTTGGCGAACGCGCTGGGTTGCGTGCAGCATTTAGAAGTGTTAGATGAGAGGGTGGATCATGGGCAAACTGACCTGCTCTTATTGGTCAGGGAAGGCTTCCTTCAGGAAGGGATGCTGAAAGGTGAGTGGACACTAACCGGATGAAGCAGGAGAGGGCGAGTGATGGGGACCAGCAGTGTGGTCGTAGAAATGGACAGGAGACTCGGAGCAAAGGAAAACACAGGTGCAGGGGCACCAGCTCCGGCAGCCGTTTCAGGGGAAGCGGTGATGAGACGGGCTCGTTGCAGCATTAACCACCCTGCCTTATATTCCAACAACAGTCTCCGGTCGGCCACACCTCTGTGATCAACACACACTGTCGATCATTCACAATGGCAGGGAATAGTATCCCAACTTGAGCTGAGTAACCTGAGGTCTGTCGTTTTTGCATGTTGTTACAGTTACACATCTAAACGTAGCCCTTGTGGGGCTTTCTCCAAATACATGGGACCTCGCTCAGCACCCTCACTGGCTGGCAAGGCAGAGAGTGCTGTCCCCACAGCATGCGTGGGCAAGAAGCCTCAGCAAGGTTAATTGGCTGGACTGTGGCCGGCCAAGTTGGGATGTAAAGCTACTTCTTTCCTATGAACTGAATTGGGCACCCCCATTCATATGTTGATGCCCTAACTCCCAGTGTGTATTTGGAGATGGAGACTATAAAAAATAATTAAGATGCAGTGCGGCTATAAGGGTAGGCCCTGATCCAATAGAATCAGTGTCTTAATAAGAAGACACATCAGAGAACAATGGTCTCTCTCCCGCTCTCTCCCTCTCTCCACCTCCACCTCCAGCTCCATCTCTGTCTTTCTGCCTCTCTGCCTCTCCACAGATGCTCAGAGGAAAGCCATGTGAGGCAGAGTAGCCATCCACAAGCCTGGAAGAGAGCCCTCCTCAACACAGGGGACGGATCTTCCTGACGGATCTGAGAATCTGGCCTCCAGAACTCAGGAATAACTTCCTGTTATTTAAGGCACTGGCCTGTGATACTGTGTTACAGCAGCCCTAGCAGACTCATATAGTCTGAAGATATATGTGCTATTGTTATACACGGTGACACAGCTTTTTCCTTAATGATAAAGAGGGACAAGAACCTGGGCCATCGAGGTGTCAGTCCTAGGTTTCTTCTGTGGGCCATACTTCCTGCCACTGACAACCCCACTAACCGAGGGGGTGATAGCAGGGTCAGTGACCAGGCAGCATCCTAATCCCACCCTTTATTTTGGGGGAGACCAAGGGGTGGGTAGCCATGGACTTCAAGGTGTGGGCAGAGCGAGTGGCCCGTGATTGTCCTGGACCCAGGGATGCTTCCAGGTCTGGGAAATTCAAACGAGCACCTTCTGCGGGGCTGAGCGTGATCAGAGAGAAGCAGGGCTGTGGGGCCTCTGCCTCCGGACGGCTGAGCTCCACCCGCTGCCTCATCTGCGTGTACGGCGTGTGTATGCCTCACTCCAGGTGCCCTCTGGGCAAACACCCAGCACCCGGAGCAGGGCCGGCACCTGCTCAATAGCTACGTGGGCTTCAGTGTTACTTAACCTCTGTCTTCCTGCTTTCAACTCATCTTGAAAGTGGGCTGAGTGACCTGCCTTGCACAGTGCCAACATGATGCCTAGAAGTCAGCAGAATTATCACTACGATCAATGACTCCGAGGACTTCTGCTTTAAAATGAAGATTGTAGAATTGAGTCTTTAGCCCTTTTTGCCTTGGGCTGAGAAAGTATAAAACATTCATTCTAAGGTGTCTTCCCCACAGAGACAATAATCTGATAAGCCATTTGGTGTCTGGGCTGGGTTCCTCTTGGTGCTGCTGTGTGCAGAAATAGCAGAATGCTCATCCCTTTTAAGGTCGAAGTTCATTGTGTTTTGGGGAAAAAATTCTTTCCCTGAAACATGTAATAGTATTCCGTATGTGTGCATGTAAAATCCACCCTAGTCTGCATGCTTGGTCCTTCAATGGCACAAACCCGACCCTGAAGTCTGCCTACTGAGGGAAACCGATCAGGGAGGGGGAGCAGGCAGGCCTGTCTTTGCAGTAGGCTTAAACTCAGAAGCATAAGCATTCAGACAGGCAGAGGAAGGAAGGAGCATGCTGTACCCACCTGCCACTGCTGATGAGGGGCTTATTTCTAAGACACACACAGCACAACGCACACACCATGCGGGGAGAAAACAGAAGACATAGATCACACATTTCAGATGGTTGGTGGACATCGTTTGGCCAATGTCAAAGCCGAAAGCTTGTTCGGGGTCTGATGTGCACGGGGGAAGGTGAATCCCTTTTCCTTCTACTCACCGGACACTTCCCTATCACCAAATGTCAGCAAATGAGCAAATACACACACACGAGAAGGCTCACAACAAGCTGGTCCGAGGAGATGGACACAGCAGTGTGGGAAGGTCAGTGGGAGAAGGAGCGGGATCCCCAGGGAGGCCATCACGGCTCTGGAGACCTCTCTGTCCACCTGGGAGAGAAAGACCTCCAGAGAAGGCTTTGATGCCCCAGCTGTGGACAGAGCAGTCCTCTTGTTGGACTCAGGACTGCTCCATTCATTCCAATGAATGAGGACACAGCATAGCAATCGACAGGAGAAACATGATGGCAGCAGTTGACTTGACTTAAAACTATAAATACACCCCCCCCCAAATATAGACTCTTACTATAAAAGGTATCCAAAAATTATATCTAATTTACCTTCTAGACCTTTACATAGTATTACAATTGAACTGTTCCCTGAGTCTGTAAGGTGCAGACCTTGCCGTTCAGTAGGTCAGGAGATATCAGTTACACTGTAAACAGCACTGTATCACACGTGAGGACAATGACACGGAGAAGCATTTTGCATCTAAGGCGGGGGGTTGAGCAGTACCGATGGACAGAGGCCAAGCAGATCATGCTTTTCTCCCTCTCCAGTCCCTCGATCCCCTCCCATGGCCCGGCCCACTGAACCCAGGCTTCCTGCACTCACCATACAGTGTGATGCTGGCATTGGTGTTCCCCAGCTTGTTTGTGGCCACACAAGTATAGTTCCCATAATCCTTTTCTGAAACATTGAAGAAAGTCAGAGTGGATATGCGCCCTTTATTCTCGATCCTCATGCCGTCCAAGCCGGTGGCCAGCCTGCAACGAGACAAGTACTGCTGGTCTGGGTCTACAGATGGAGCGAAGGAGCCAGCAGAGGTGCTGGGAGAACTGATACCACAGATCAGCCTGCACGGAGGCTTCCCCGCACAAAACCCTGCCCGCCGTCTAACCCCGTTCCTGGAACTCAAGCCCTGAGCACCACGCCTCCCGTTGGGAGGCAAGGGGGAAGGAGGCTCACGCTCCAAAGGCTAAATGACTGGCTTCTCGTCAACAAAGACTGTCAGGTACAACTCATCTCAGATTCAGAAAGAAGCTCAAAATCATGTCCACTTCCCAGCTTCCTCCATTGGTTGTTTCTGGTTCTAAAAGGAGACCCTTACAAAGGCCACAATGCATGCTGGTTTCACCGTATCTTGGTCCTTCACGTCATCACTCCCCTGCCATGTGGGAAAGGGTCCTTCGGCCCTGCTCCGGACATGCCCGTTTTCACTGTCAAGGTACCTGGTATCTTCCTTGAACCACTGAAACTCCGCTGTCGGCACGGCCGAGGCTTCGCAGCTCAAGATGCCCTTCTGGCCCACGGAGACACCGGTGTTCTTGGCTTTCGAGATATAGGGAGGGTCTGTGGGGGGAAGGCACAGTGATTCCGTGAAATGGATACAAGGCACATTCAGTCACCTGGTGTGCGAATGGATTTCTTACGGCACCCTACCTTCCCAGTTAAATAGCCATCTATTGTAGGGGGGGAAAAACAAAACAAAAACTTCTTGCTTGAAGATATTGCATTTACCCCAGCATCTTCTTTAGGGCTTCAAACCAACTCAAAGCTAACAATTCTCCCCACTGGCTAAAGCTGTGACGGTCACAGGAAGGCTCCAGGGCAGGGGAGGCAGTGATGGGCACAGCAATTGATCAAGTGTTTTCCTGTTGGAGACAACTTGGGTCTATCAGAAAATGGCATTGCCGTGGCCAGCGTGTCCCTTCATCCCTAGTCCGTCTTTCCCCCCGAGAACGACCAACTCACAGTTCACGGTGACGGTGACTTTCCGCACGTCGGGCGCCGCGACGTCATTCAAGGCGCTGCATTCGTACTCTCCGGACTGGTCGCGCTTGATGTCCGAGATGTCCAGGTACTCATCCTCACTCACGAAGACCTGGCCTTCTGGGAGGAGAGAAGCAGGGGAGCAGTCGTGAACCTGGGAGACCAGGGACAGCGCACATTCACGTCCAGAACCGGTCGGATGAGATAGGAAACGCTGTAGAAGTGGGATTTAAACATCACGGTCACAAAACCCCCTGTTAGCCCCCAGAAGATGGCATTTGAAGAAATAAATGTTCTGCTCGAGTCTTGGGTCAGCGTGCTTTGTCCAATTCACTTGAGCTTTTTAGACCAATTGATAATGAGATATTACTGTGCTTAGGTGAATGTTATGAGATAAACTGACAGAGTCCATGTGAAACAGCACAGCGCGGTACTAACCTAGGGCATTTTAAAGAGAGTTGTCATGGGCAGTAATATAGTACAGCTGTGGGGACACCGTTAGTCTGTTAGTATGGCCATCTCAATGTTTCACTATGTAGAAAGGCCCTTCACTGCACAATGCAAATGACTACTGTGTGTAGGACAAATGAGTGACACTTAACAATTTACTACAAATAAGTGCCAGACAGCTGTTTGGTTTTCGCTGTGCAGGAGAAGATAAACTGAAGAATGAATAAATAAAAAAGGACTTTGTGACCCTATGCTTTAGGTGTTCAATAAAATTTGCCAACATAAAATAAACATGCCCGGCCAGTGTGGCTCAGTGGTTGAGCATCAACCCATGCACCAAGAGGTCGCCGGTTTGATTCCCCATCTCGGCACATGCCCAGGTTGTGAGCTCAATCCCCAGTGGGGGACGTGTTGGAGGTGGCCAATGGATGTTCTCTCTCATCCATGTTTCTATCTCTCTCTCCTTTTTTCCTCTCTCTTTAAAAATCAATTTTAAAAAAATTTACTTTTTTTTTTTTCAGTATGAAAATGTGAGCCTTTATTGGCAAGTAATTCACCAAACAAAAAGCAAATGAAAGCCAAATCTGTGGGTCAGATGCAAACAAAAACACTTGAAAATAAAGGGTCAGTAAAATTGGCCACATAACTAAGAGTTGCCACCAAAATGTTAGCTGGCAGAGCGGTCTGCTACTCTGAAAGCACCGACATCATGTTGGGCTGAGTGCATTCTTGCCCAAGGTGAATAAGCAAACAGTGCTAATGGTGTCTTGAATCACGGAGCTGTAACAAGTGTCCTGCTCAAAGATCATCTTCAATAGCTGTAGCTGTCAGTTCAGTAGATCCAGTGGTTCCCATAGATCGAAAGGCACAGATGTGTATGTTATTTAAGTTCAGTTACTCGTACTTAAAGTCAGTGCTGATTTGAGCTACTGGAGGAAGGCAGGACACACAGCAACGTTCTTCCACAATCAGGAGGTAAAGGGCAATACCTAGCCCCAACGAGCGTCAGAGCTAGTGGCTAACTCAACAAAAGTACTGAACAAATAATCGTGAACAGCAAAACTTGGCAAGAATCCCCGATACTTTTCAATGGAAGAATGTGGTCGCAGTTCTGTGATCTTTCATACTTACAGGGACTTTTGCTAAACATAGTACTCAACATCTAAAAAAATTAGAGCACTTTGTAATATTTAACTCAATTCCCTATTATATTCCTTTCTGGTAAAAAAAAAAAAAAAAATCCCAAAAAGGAGGCCATCTCTCAAACATGAGGAGTGACTTCATGGAAGATTTTAACAGAAACAGTAGAATCCAAACATCCATAGGAGTATGAGCCCCTTCAACAAATACACACTTATTAGAAAAATGCCTGCCAATGCTCAAAATATTTTAGGAATAACTCTTTTAAGGTTACTTTCAAGCATATGACATTCTTTTGAAAACTTCAACTGTGGCCAACTTGGTTCTTTTGAAAGTGAAACTTGATATCTGTAAGTTGAAAGTACATTTAGAAAATAAAGAGAATCATCAAGCTGGATATTGTTGTTTTTTTTTTTTAATTTATTTTTGTTACAAATGTTTATCTTTTTTTTCCCCATTAACACCTTCCTCCCCATCCCCCCACCCCATCTCCAGCTTTGTTGTCCGTGTCCATTGGTTATGCATACATGCATATAAGTTCTGTGGTTTATGTCTTTCCTCCCCCCACCATCCCCTCTTCTGAGGGTTGTCAGTCTGTACCCTAATTCCACATCTTTGGTCTGCCCTATTCCTCAGGCTGTTATGTTCATTATATTCCACAAATAAGTGAGATCATGTGACATTTGTCTTTCTCTGTTTGGCTTGTTTCGCTTAGAATAATACTTTACAGGTCTCTCCATGTCGCGTGAAAGGATAAGAGATATATTTTTTTACAGCTGCATAGTACTCCATTGTGTATAAGTACCACTGCTTTTTTATCTGTTCGTCTACTGATGGACATTTGGGCTGTTTCCAGATCTTAGCTATTGAAAGTAGTGCTACTATGAACATGGGGGTACATATACTCTTTCTGGTTGGTGTTTCAGTCTTCTTAGGGTATATATCTAGAAGTGGGATCACTGGGTCAAATAGCAATTCAAGTTTTAATTTCTTGAGGTAATACCATAGTGTTATCCATAGTGGCTGCACTAGTCTGCATTCCCACCAGCAGTGTACTAGAGTCCTGTTTTCTCCACACCCTTGCCAGCACTTGTTTGATGATTTGTTGATGGCAGCCATTCTGACAGGTGTGAGGTGATACCTAATTGTTGTTTTAATTTGTATCTCTCTGATGATTAGTAACGATGAGCATTTCTTCATATGTCCCTTAGCTATTTGTATGTCCTGTTGGGAGAGGTGTCTACTTAGCTCCTCTGCCCATCTTTTTAATTGAGTTCTTTGTCTTTCTTTTGTTAAGTTGTATGAGTACTCTATATATTTTGGAAATTAACCCCTTAACCGATGTATCATTGGCAATTATGCTCTCCCATACAGTGGGTTGCCTTTCCATTTTGATGGTTGTTTCTTTTGCTGTGCAGAAGTTTTTAGATTGATGTAGTCCCATGTGCTTATTTTTGCTTTGTTTCTGTTGCCTAGGTGATGTATCATTGGAAATTCTGCTGCTTATTATGTCCAAAATTTTGTTGCCTACATTTTCTTCTAAGATTTTTTATAAATTCACAAGTCACATTTAAGTCTTTTATCCATTTTGAGTTTATTCTTATGTATGGTGTAAGTTGGTGGACTACTTTCATTTTTTTGCATGTAGCTGTCCAATTTTCCCAACACCATTTTTTAAAGAGGCTGTCTTTACTCCACTGTATGCTCTTGCCACCTTTGTCAAATATTAATTGAGCATAGTGTCTTGGGTTCATTTCTGGGTTCTCTGTTCTGTTCCACTGGTCTATATGCCTGTTCTTGTGGCCAGTCCCAGGCTGTTTTGATTACAGTGGCTTTGTCGTATAACCTGATATCTGGAATTGTGATCCCACCTACTTTGTCCTTCCTTTTCAAGATTGCTATGGCTATTTGGGGTCCTTTTTCATTCCATATAAACTTTTGAAGTATTTTTTCTAGTTCTGTGAAGTATGTCATTGGTATTTTGATGGGGATTGCATTGAATCTATATATTGCTTTGGGTAGTATGGACATTTTAATGATGTTAATTCTTCTGAACCATGAACAAAGTATGTGCTTCCACTTTTTTATATCTTCTCCTATTTCTTTTTACAATGTCCTGTAGTTTTCTGCAAATAGGTTCTTTACTTCTTTGGTTAAGTTTATTCCTAAATATCTTAAGTTTTTTTGCTGCAATGGTAAATGGGATTGTTTTTTAAGTTTCTCTTTCTGTGACTTCACCATTGGTGTATAAGAATGCTGTCAATTTCTTGATGTTAATTTTGTATTCTGCTACATTGCAAATTCATTTATTAAGTCTAGTAAATTTTTGATGGAGTCTTTGGGGTTTTCTATATATAGTATCATGTCATCTGCGAATAATGACAGTTTCACTTCCTCCTTTCCAATTTGGATCCCTTTTATTTTTTCTTCATGTTTGATTGCTGTGGCTAAGACTTCCAGTACTATGTTAAATAAGAGTGGCAAAAGTGGGCAACCCTGTGTTGTTCATGTTCTTAAAGAAAATGCTTTTAGTTTTTGCCCATTAAGCATGAGGTCTGCTGTAGGTCTTTCATATATGGCCTTTATTATGTCAAGATATGATCTCTCTATTCCCACATTGCTGAGCATTTTTATCAGAAATGGGTGCTGGATTTTGTCAAAGGCTTTTTCAGCATCTGTTGATATGATCATGTGGTTTTTATCCTTCATTTTGTTTATGTGGTGTATGACATTTATTGATTTGCAAACATTGTGACAGCCTTGCATCCTTGGGATGAATCCCACTTGGTCATGGTGAATAACTTTTTTGATATATTGCTGGATCCGATGTGCTAGTATTTTGTTCAGGATTTTGGCACTTATGTTCATCAGGGATATTGGCCTGTAGTTTTATTTCTTTGTAGTGTCTTTTTTTTGGTTTTGGAATTAGAATTATATTGGCCACATAAAATGAGTTTGGAAGTCTTTCTTCTTCTTGAATTTTTTGAAATAGTTTGAGGAGAATGGGTATTAGTTCTTCTTTGACTGTTAGGTAAAACTACCCCCATGAAGCCATCCAGGCCTGGGCTTTTGTTTGCTGGGAGAGTCCTGATTATGTCTTCAATTTCCTTAGTTGTTATTGGTCTGTTCGATTTTTTTATCTCTTCCCAGTCCAGTTTTGGGAGACTATGTGTTTGTAGAAATTTGTCCGTTTTGCTTAGATTGTCAAATTTGTTGCCATATAATTGTTCGTAGCATTTGTTAACAATCCTTTGTATTTTTGTGGTGTCAGTTTTTACTTCTCCTCTTTCATTTTTGATTTTGTGTATTTGGTTTCTCTCTCTTTGTTTCTTGGTGAGTGTAGCTAAGGGCCCATCAATCTTGTTTATCTTTTCGAAAAACCAGCTCTTTGTTTCATTGATCCTTTGAAATATTTTGGGTTTTTTTTTTGGTCTCTATGTCATTTATTTCTGCTCTGATCTTTACTATTTCTTTCCTTCTATTTGCTTTGGGGTTTTTCTTTTGTTTGCTTTCTAGTTCTTTAAGTAGTGAGGTTAGATAGTCTATTAGAAATTTTTTTTGTTTCTCGAGGTAGGCCTGTAGTGCTATGAACTTTCCTATCAGAACTGCTTTTGCTGTATTTCATAGATTTTGTGTTGTTGTGTGTTCATTTTCATTGGTTTCCAGGAATTTTTTAATTTCTTCCTTGATCTCTATGGTAACCCACTCATTGTTCAATAACATGCTATTTATCCTCCATGTGTTCAAATGTCTTTGCATGTTCTTTTTGCAATTGATTTGTATTTTCATTCCATTGTGATCTGAGAAGATGCTTGATATGATTTCAATCTTCTTGAATTTGTAGAGACTTGCTTTGTGTCCTAACATATGGTCTATCTTTGAGAATGTCCCATGTGCACTTGAGAAGAATGTGAATTCTGTAGTTTTGGGGTGCAATTCTCTGTAAATACCTATTAAATCCATTTGGTCTAGTGCTTTATTTAGTGTCTCCTTGCTATTTTTTTTCCTAGAGGATCTATCCAGTGATGTCAGCGGCATGTTGAAGTTCCCTGCTATGATTGATTTGCTTTCGATTTCTCCTTTGAAGTCCCCAGAAGATTTTAAAAATATTTTGGTGCTCCTATATTGGGTGCTTATATGTTTACCAAGCTTATATCTTCCTGTTGGATAGATCCTTTCAATATTATGTAGTGGCCTTCTTAGTCTCTAGTTATGGCCTACATTTTTAAATCTATTTGATCAGATATGAGTATTGTTACCCCAGCTTTTTTTCCTTTCCGTTTGCTTGGAAGAGTTTTTTTCATCCCTTCACTTTCAACCTATGTGAGTCTTTTGTTGTGAGGTGGGTCTCTTGTAAACAACATATATGTGAGTCATGATTTCTTATCCAGTCAGGTACTCTGTGTCTTTATATGGGAGCATTCAATCCATTTACATTTAAGGTGATTATTGATATGTTCTTATTTATTGCCATTTTTGCTTAGTGTGGTTATATTTTTCTTCCTATTTCTTCTACTAATTACATCAGTCCTTTTAACATTTGTTGAAGTGCTGGTTTGGTGCTAATGTATTCTCTTAGCCTATTTTTTTTTTTTTTTTTGTCTGGGAAGCTCTTTATTTGATCTTCTATGTTGAATGATAGCCTTGCTGGGTAGAGTAGTCCTGGATTCAGATCCTTGTTTTTTATGACCTTGATTAATTTATGCAATTGCCTTCTGGCCTATAGTGTTTCTGTTGAGAAGTCAGCTTAGAGCCTTATGGAGGTCCCTTTGTAGGTAACCTGTTGCTTAACTCTTGCTGCCTTTAGGATTCTCTCTTTGTCTTTAATTTTTGGCATTTTAATTACTATGTGTCTTGGTGTGTGCCTGTTTGGGTTCTTCTTACTTGGGGCTCACTGTGCTTCTTGAATTTGAATGCCTTCTGCCTGCACCAAATTAGGGAAGTTTTCTGTCACTATTTCTTCAAATATATATTCTCTAAACCTGTTCATTTTCTTCTTCTTTGGGAACTCCTATGATGCAAATAGTATTATGTTTCCAGTTGTCCCTACTGGAAATAGTTCTCTTAAGCTGTCTTCCTGTTTTTTAATTGTTTTTTCCTTTTGGTTTTCTGATTGGTTGATTTTTTATCGAGGTTGGAAATGTGTCCTGAAGGGGAGGGATGTGTTCTGGTCCCCACTCCCGGTCTTGAATGTGAGTGTCTCTCCTGAATGGTATTGCTGGTTGAGGCTGGTCTCAGGCACCAGAGGGAAACTTAGAACATTTCAAGGAAGACACTCCAGAGCATGGTACCTCCTGGGGCTTGGGACAGGGCCCTCTTTGCTGGGATCTCAGAGTGATGATGCTGAACACAGCCCCCTGCCCCCACAGACATTTAATCATTCGGGTTAGTGCATGTTGTAACTCCTCAAGGTTCATTAGAGGGATACATACACATATGTATATACACAATATTTCATCCTTTTTTCCTTATTTTTCTTAGACTTAATAGAATCTCAGAATTAAAGGAGATTCTAAGATTACGTATTTCAGAAAGTCTAACAAAGATGAATATTGCCTCATTGTTGAAATAATGCTGGGGGACCAATCTAAGTGTTTATAAGGGTTAAACAACAAGAAATCAAATGCACCAAAACAAATTTGTAGATTCATTGTACAGTACCTTTTCTGCAATGAATAAATATGGCAGGATCGAAAGTCAGGTTTCCTACTTCAAAGACTCCGTTATTCTTTCAAAATGTAGTACAGTGTATTGGCCACAGGTAATTAAAACCCACTGCATTTACCCAAACAAATGAGCAACCTGCAAGGGGCCTCAGGCAGGGGCACTGACCCCTTCCTTGGAGAGAATGGGAGAGACCATATCATGCTGCGTGGTGGAGATGGGACAGATGTCTTCAAGGCCCTGAGAAAACAGGTCAATGACTCCAAGTCAGTGGCAGAGTGGTGGCTGCATGAAGGGAAGGGGTCAGTTCGGAGACGAACCAGGCCGGTGTGCTGGGACCGGGAGTGGTCTCGCACTTGGGTGAGCAGGACGGTTCCTGGTCCCTTCGTGGGGGAAGGGTAGGACAGAGCAGCACTCTCTGGAGTGGGGATCTATTTTCTCTCTGTCATGCTGTGTGTACGGGATGGCTATGTGACAGCAAAAAAAAGGAGGAAGGAAGAGAGTGTTTCATGCAAAATGGGGATCATTACGATAATATGACCTCATTAAGTGAGAAAATGAATTTTTCAAGTTTGTGCTATAAAATGAGAGCTTCTCAGATTTTAATTTGCATATGAATTCTTCTAGGATTTATATATATATGTGTATGTGTATATGTGTGTATGTGTATGTGTGTATGTGTATATGTATATATGTATATGTACCTGATTCAGGGGGCCTAAAGTGGGGCCTGGGATTCTGTACTCCTAACAAGTATCCAAGGATTTCTGTGCTGTGGGTCTGAGGCCCACACTGAGTACTGACGCTAGAACGCATCATCACCTTCTCCTCCTGGCTCTCTTACTCACACATGTATAATTACCTGCGCTGTGAAGTGGCCAGTAGGTCAACCAGGGCCACTGAGTGCCTCTCATGCTAAGGTCTCTGTGGAGCAGCGTATCAAGGACAACTTCTCTTTGGAGTACAAGGCTCAGAAGGGTCCATTGAGTTTGAGCATCTGCTCCCTTAAAGCTTAAAGCTCCTTATGGTCTTACTACAAAACATGCGCGCTGTCAACACTGTTACTTGGCTAAGAGATGGGACACCCACGCTGACACTCCTCATCTCAAGCCCATTGAAGGTGGCGCGATGCTATTTTCTTATCCACTTCGAATACTGGGCGAGATTTTTAAAGCAGAAGGAGTCTAGGTTGCTCAGGGCCTGGAGACCGGGGGAACTGCAGGGGTTGCGCCTTCCCTGCCCACTGCAGGTCCGGTTGCAATGCAGCGCTCTGACTCCACGCTGCAGAGGAGGGGCAGAGGCCGCGAGCTGCCAGGGGCAACCTGCTGCCCTGGGGGCAAAGGGCGGGAAACGGGCTGGGAGACACGCAGAGGGCGGGACAGAAGGGACAGCGGGCGGAGGCAGAGGAAGTATGCACTGGGGTGAGGCAGTAAAGAAGGGCAGCTGCAGAAGGCTTGGTGCCAGTGGACACATTCGGAAGAGACTTTCAGAAGGGACCTTAAGAGAGGTGTGCTCCCTGACACAGTGCCCGAACAGGCGCATCCCGTCTGCCTCACGGCTTTGCTTGATGGTGAGGTGTCCTGTAATAAGCCGTAACCTAGGGGCATTATCAACCTGCTCTGTGCCTTCAGACAGCCCAGTACAACATGGGTGCCAGCAAAGGAAGTGGATTCTGAAGCACTGGCAGGAATATATTTACCAGGAGGGGCTATTCCTTTCCACGGAGGAGCGCTTGGGAGAAGATACGCCTGCTTCACGGTATTAGCGAGATTTCGATCTGCAGGGACACAGACAAGACCGTTTATCAGGGGGTGGGGGAGGTCCCTGGTCCAGGCCCCTTGGACATAGGACATGGTCCGGGGAGTGGGGGGATTAAGCCCTCGGGCTCTGTGGGCACCAGGGGTTTCTTCTCCAGGGACTGTCTTATGACTTATCACAGTCACAGAATGCAAAGAACAAGCTCTGGATAAGAAGGACCTGCTCCATCTTAGAAATGCCGGGGCAGAGAGACTGTCTCGGGGAAGGATCCTGGGGTGGCCGATGTCCCTGGCCTAACTCCCACCCACCATGACGGAGGAGTCGAGGAACACTGTGGAGGGTGCAGATGGTGCAGAAGACAAAGTCATTGACCCTGGGTCGTCTACAGTCTCATGAGCCCCAAACTGGAGGAGTTTATAGTTTTCTGCCCTTGAACTCAATTATTAAAAAAAAAAAAAAAAAAAAGATTATTCTTTATTGATTTTAGAGAGAGAAGAAAGGAGAGGGAGAGAGAGAGAGAAACATTGATGAGTGAGAACATTGATTGTCCGCCTCCTGCATGCCCCCCACTGGGGATCGGGCCCAGAACCTGGGCATGTGCCCTGAGCAGGAATCAAACCAGCAACCTCTTAATGCATAGGTCAACACTGAGCTCAATTCTTAAAATTCTCATTCTTAAAATTCTTAATTTTTAATTGAAATGAAGTGTGGTGGGTCAGAAAGAGGTACTAAGAGCTGAATGAACCTAAGCATTCAGGGATGAAGAGATCGAATAGGAAATCAGAATAAATTCTGGAAGCTTCCTGACCCAGCTCTTTCCCCCTTTCCATCCCGTCCCTCCATGCCAGCTGCATCTTGGCCATCACTCCTATGTCCAATTTTCCCTTCTTTTGTCTCACCAATTCCTTAGAATTATAGAGTTGAAAGGATGATGAGGTTCAAAGACTGTAGCCTTCTACTATTTTGGATTATTGTCCCTCACAGAATATCTCCCCCTTGGGATGACTCCATGAGGTAGCCTAATTTCTTTGCTAGAATATTCACGTAGTCCAAAAAAATTATCCTTATATCAAAACAAACCCAGCCTGGTAACACCTTTGAAGTGATTAAAAGTTGCCTCCTAGGTGTCCCCAGCCCACTGTCCTTCTCACAAGCCAAGGGAAGCTACTGCTCTACCTACAGAAGTTACTTTTGAGGTTAAATGTCAGCTTCTGTCACAGCTTTTCTCATGAGATCCATCAGGAGGTGGCTCGCAGTGGCACATGCCTAGGAACAGGTGCCACAGAGAACATGAGCTCAGGAGGACGAGAGCAGGAGAGACAGGACCCGTGTTCAAGGAGGCACCTCCACAGAGCATGGCCAGGAAATGGCCGGAGGAAAGAGAAGTCGGACGGACAGGAAAGCCAGAGGAGAAGGAAGCCAGTGGGAGTGGGGAGAGGTGCACACCCCGGAAGTCCATGTGGCTCCAATGGTAGGATTTCTGGAAAAGCAAGAAAAGAAGTTTGCCTCCTGCCCAGCAAGAAGGGCTAGCATAGGTGATCACTATCAGCACTAAACTTGGAAGGTTGGAGTCAGATGTGCAGATGATCAGGCACATGCTTCTGACTGGGTGCACCACTGCTGGGTTGTTTGATCTATCTGGGAAAATCGCTTCTTGCCCACTCACCAAGCTGCATCAAGGCACTGAAATTCTACCCCTGCCGGGAGTGGACCATGCCTAGAAAAAGTGCATTGACTGGCATCTTGTGTATTTGCTGGACATCATGCCCTAGAGGTCAGGAGCAAGGTCGGGCCAAGGAAGGGACTGTCCGAAGCCGTCCCTTTCCACTGCTTCTCCGCCCTGAGGTACGTAGGACACGGTAGGTACCGTCAGAAATCCATGTGGGACGTGTGCCCCGTTCTCGTCACTCATCCGTTTCTCTCTCTATGATTCTGGTCAGTAGAACATAATCACACAAAATGAGCCACAAAGATCAAGATATTAGCTTTCCTGCTGTCAAGCTGGGCTTGCTTGCCATCTGAGGCTGACACAGGTTCTTGCTTTTCGCTCTACGAACTGAAGATATGTAGACTTGTGCAGTAGGAATACCGGACTTGGGTACTCAGTCACAGCCCGAAAGTTGGCCTGTGTTGCAATGGAGACAGGTAGGGAGGACCCCTCAGGCCCCAGCAGAAGTGGAACAGAAGGTGAGGGGAACCTGGAGTGCTGCCCCCACTCCAGATGATGGCCTTATTCCTGCTCAGCTGGGTCCAGTGGATGCCTGAGTAAATCACCTTTCCAAGGACAATAGTTGCCCATCACCTATGGGGGAGAAAACGTGTGACCGCAGTGGAAGAGGGGCCTTTTCCTCCAGGGGGTGCAGGGGGCGTTTCTGTCCGGAACCTGCGGGCGGCCACCTAGTGTCTCTCTCCTTCCTAGAGGTCTCCTGGCACTGTCTCGGTCACACACCTCCTGGCACGGAGCCTGCTTCTTCTGCAGAACAGAAACATTGGAAACATCCCTGAGCTGGGTTTGGGGGAAGGTTTTAGCACCTGGGACAGTTTGGTTCACAGGAGCTCAGTCTTGTACTGTTAGAGCTTGCTTCCTCCATGGTGCTGAGAAGGAAGTACCTTTTCTCCTTCTTTGAACTCCTTGTGCATCTAGTGTAAGATAAACATACAGTAGTTGTTCACTCTTCTGATAGCTAGAGGCTTGGAGACTCCAAACCCCCCTGCCCCGGCCCCAAACTCTTCCTCTCCATTTACTTAATCTTTCCTCTCTCTGCCAGTGTCTGCCCTCCCCACCCCTTGACTGTCCTTGCAATGGGCAGGTCTGGGCTCCCGTCCTGACCTGAACAGGGAGTGTGGACAGCAGTACATGCCACCCTTGCCCGCTCCCAACCCCAGGACGCTCCCTTCACTGCCTTGAAGTTGATGAAAAGTGTGATAAACCCTCTGTTTCATTTTCCCTTATTTAATGCAAGCAACTGAATTGTGCTCGACTCATTTTGGTTTGGATACTCTGGGTCAACATCTCCCTTGCAGGCGGCGACAGAAGCTCTTTGTCTTGGGCTCCGAGGACCGTCCCCAGGCTGAGCCGTCGGGGCCTCCCCGCGGAAGGGTGGCTCACCCTTACAGGCTGCCTGGCTGGCCTCCTGGAGCTGGCAGCAGCTGGCCAGTGAGCAGTGTTACCGCGAGAGCTAACTGCACCTCTTGTGGGGGGAGAGTACGTGAGCCGCGCTCCCAGCAGCTGGGGGCACAGACGCTCCGCCAATGGGGAGTTTCCTAGTCGGCCCCGTGTTCTGATGGGACAGCTGAGGATGGCACAGGAGGAGAAGTGCTCAAGGGACTTGTCCAGTAGACCCAGTGCACCCAAAGAGCACGATGTACCAGAAAGCTCAACTCTGGTGCAGGGATCCTTTCACCAGGCGGAGAAAAGCCAAGGGTGAGTGGATGGGAAGGGTTTGTCTGGAGACGGATGCAGTGAAGAGACTGCGAAGGACCCTCTCGGCAGGTCTAGGAGGGAGCGCCTAGCGGCCTCCCCCCAGGCGCTTCAGAATCCCCCAAAGGGCACTTTGCTTACAGACTGATCACACTGGCCTGGGATGGAGCCCCAGTAGCAGCACACTCAGCGAACAGTCATGTACAAGGATGACGGAGATGACCCCCTGGCTAGCACACTGGGGACTCTGTGGCCGTAACTTTCCAAGCGTCAGTTAAGTCTGCAGACTTCAGGCTCGCGCTGCGGGGGAGGCATGAGGGCCTGGTAGCACATGGTGCCCTGACCAGGTTCAGGCCCTCTGACGGTCCCTTGGCCTCTGTGAGGGACATCAGTCCTGATGGCCACAGGTGAGACCCAGAGAGGGGGCCTGGCAGTGTGTACGGTAATGGTAGCCAGGGCTGGGCCTGATGGCGTGTCCACCCTTCATCAGCCCACAGTGGCCAGAATGCCCAGGTCCGCAGCAGGCGTGGAGGACAGAGCAGCTTCCTCCCAAAGCACAGTGAAGACAGTGGCTGGTTTGGTTTTACTTGGGTTGTTTTCCCCCCGAGATGAGTTCATTACATGTATTAAGACTCAAGACAAGAGATTGTTTAGAATCTAGATGATATTGTTAACCAAAGTGACAGCCCCCAAGTGCGTGATACAGAAATACCCGGGGCACAGACCGTGTAAATGAAAGTGCAGAGTGCGCCCCAGAGAAAGGCGATAGGGGTGGGTCGGAGATACAGACGGACAGACAGATGGATCGGGATGAGAGACAGGCAGACGGAGACAGAGGCAAAGGGAGACGGAGAGAATGGAGACACAGCGAACGGATTTCATCCGCAGGCAGACAAGCGACGGAGGGCAGGAGCTGAAACTCACTGAGAACAGAAGCCCACGTGGATGAAAAGAGCAGCTAACATGTATGTCCTAAACTGCATCCAAATATAAACAGAAACAAGCAATTCAGACCAAAGGAGATAGAAACTGAAGAAAAAAATCATTACTTTTGAAAAGCAGAGCGTAAATAGCGGAGTTATTGACAAGATATTGAAGACGCTTGAAAACGTTTTATTTATTGCACGTTTTCTTTCTTAATTACTACTATTAGCAATCTGAAGCAACAGGGTTATTTTGGTACTAACAACTAAAAAGTAAAATGGGTTCTAAATAAAGTACTGCTTTTAAAAACTCCATAATTAAAAAAACAAAACAAAACAAAAAAAACCTTGATTAGGCATTGAACGAGATATTGCTTCCTTCATTACTCACATCTTTTTTTTTTTTTTTTTTATCCTCACCCGACGACACTTTTCCCATTTTTTACACAGATAGAGTGGGAGGGAGAGAGAGGAAGAGAGAGAGAGAGAGAAACATCGACGTGAAAGGGACACATCGAGTGGCTGCCACCTGCACGACCAACCAGGGCCGGGGACAAACTACAGCCGAGGTACATGCCCTTAGCGGGAACCGAACCCGGGTCTCTCTGGACCGCAGTCCGATGCTCTAACCGCTGAGCCAAACTGGCCAGGCCATTACTCACATCTTTAGAAAGCCTGGCTCGACCCAAGCACGTAGAACCCATTTCTCAAAAAAAAGAATATTTCGGTGAAAGAGTGACGTCCTGTGCCACAGTGTGGTCAGTGGGTGTCTGACACCGAGTTACCTGAGGGTGCTTGGTGAAATCAGCTTCTTGAGCCCACAGTCTCTGGAGGGTCAGAGTCTATTGGGGTTAGGTGGTCTCCAACATCTTCAAATCGTTTTGAATAACAGCGTGTCCTCAGCCTGAAAGCTGTACCCCGAGCTTGCTCTGGGGGGATGAAACGTCCCCTCCAACCTCTGCACCTGGCTCCTTCCTGAGATTTCTGTTTGCTTGTTTTGCATGGCAATACCAACGAGCCATTGCTATTTCTACAATAGGGAGGCCTTATAGTTAGGTTTGTCGGGGACAATCCCAGGTGACACCTGCTTTCCAGGATGATGATGAACAGTGTCCTTTGTGCTCAGAGGTCTGCTGGCCAGGGGAAGGCCCTCCCTGGGGGGCTGTCCCGACATTCACACTTCTGAGTCTAATGACAGACAGTGGTTTGGTCCCCAAGTGACCTGTGGGTTGTCAGATATGTCCTCTGCTGGAAGAGGGTCGGGATGACCCGTGTGCTCTGTCCTTCGGGGACGGAAGGCCACTAGCCCAGCAGTGAGCCTTCCTGGACTGCAGACCAGAGGAGCAGCTTGCAGCCTAAGGCTCCTGCGTGAGGGCATCAGCACCGCTGCGCCCAGGGCGGAAACCCACGGGTCAGACACAGAACGCACCCCGTGATGGCGTGGGTGGCCCAGAGGCTCAGAAGCCGCCTTAGGCCTGTGCAGGGTATTGAGGGAGGCTCTCTGGAGGAAGAGTCCAGCCCTTTCTGCAGATGGGGCCTCGATGCAGACTGACTCCTCTTGCCTCCTCTCCTTCTTTCTTTTTCTTTTATTCATGTTCATTAATATTTTTGAAATACTGGTATCAGCTTCCAGGCAAAACACCCGCCGAGTCAAGCCGTGCTCTTGGCATGCAGGCCACAGCCGGAGACGTTCTGCACAGGTCGCACAGCAGGGAGGCGGCTTTGCTCACGCCTGCGCCTTCGGGGACCTGGGAGAAAGGGCCTAGGAGCACCTGCTGTGACGCTGGGTCCTTTTGGAAACTGTCTGTCGAGGGCTCTCTCTGCATCTGCAGCTTCTGCTCTTCTAGGCAAGTCGGTCTCCCTCTTACCATCCAACGTAGACCCTTAGGAAGCTGATTTCTCTGCTCCTGCCTCCCCCTTAGCCTGGTCACCACAGGAGTCTTATAATACGTGGCCTGCTGTGACTCTGTGCCAGTCACAGGAATAGGTGGAGAACCCCACTGATTGGACATCAGAAGACCTGAGATCTAACCTGTTTGGCCACTACTACGGCATGCGGTTTTGAGTAAGTGTTTTTAACAATCCAATTATTTTTTTCCTGTCGAATAAAAAATGGCACCAAGTGACCTCTAAGGTCAGATAACATCTTATAACTTAGCAGTATGCTCTATGCCCAAGAATTCCAAATAATTTCTTAAGTTCTGGAACTCTGATGCCCATGGTGCTGCTGGGCAGAGGTGTAACCCGGGAGCTCAGGGTCACTGACCTTTGAAGAAATACCAGAGACCCTGCGTCTGGCGAGCACGCTGCGGAACTGACCTAGGCTGCCCCAGCTGCACCTGGGGTCTGACCACGCAGGCTCAAGAATAGAGGCACCGTGCAGTTTCAAGGTGGCCCTCATCTGTCACTGCTCGGTAGCTGCTCCGAGAAGGGGAGGAAAGAGAGGTTTTGACAAGTATGAAGGACTGTGTGTGTCTGAAGGTAATGTCTTGTATTAATGGGGGAAATTCATTATTTCCTCTTCCTTCTAAGACTCCTATTCATGCAGATTTTGACAAGTAGCTGCTTTTTTCCCCTCCCCTTGATGGGTAGATTGGAATAATGTCTTCCAGGTACAACTAATCATCCACTTATATGATTCGAGGCCCATTTTCATGGCTCTGAGGTACATTCTAATGCAGGAAAGTGGGCTTCTCTTTGCTTTCCGTCCTCTCCTGTTTTCTCTGAAAATATTCCTTCTTAGTTATCCAATCCTTCCCAATCAGGGAACCAGTACTAAGAGATAAGCAGATCTATGGCATTACCAGAACAGAACCAACAAGATCGGAGGGACCATGTGCTGACTGGTTATGTGTCCATTTGAATGGGCTAAGGGGTGGCCCTGGCCGGGTTGGCTCAGCGGTTAGAGCATCGGCCTGTGGTCCAGTGAATGGGCGAAGGGGTGGCCCTGGCCGGGTTGGCTCAGCGGTTAGAGCATCGGCCTGCGGTCCAGTGAATGGGCTAAGGGATGCCTGGATGGCTAGTCAGTGTTAATTCTTGGTGTGTCTTTGAGAGTTTCCAGAAGAGATTAGCATTTGAACCAGTGGACCAAGTGAAACAGGTTGCCTTTCCCTATGTGTGCAGCCACCAACCAGGCCACGGAAGACGTGAACAGAAGGAAAAGTTGGAGGAAGGGCAAATTCTCCTTCTTCTTAACTAGGACATCCATCTTCTCCTGCCCTTGGACATCAGAGCTCCTGGTTCTTGGGCCTTCAAACTCTAGGACTTACATGAGTGCCCCCTCTCCCCCTACCTCCTCTGTGGCCTCTGGCTTCAGGGCTGGGATTCACACCATCCACTCCCCTAGTTGTCAGACCTTCAGACTCAGACTGAATTACATCACGGGCTTTCCTGATTCTTCTGTTTGCAGATGGCAGATCCTGGGACTTCTTAGTCCCCACAACAACATGAGCCAATTCCTATAATGACTCTTGTCTTGTCTGTCTCTCTCTATCCCATTGGCTGTTTCTCTGGAGAGCTCGGACAAAGTCAAGTCTAACAGAAGCCTAGGGAGCCAAGGTTCTCTTCTTCACTCTGCTATTAATTAGCCAGGAACTCTGGCCCACCCACTTCCCCTCACTCTCAGTGTTCTTATCTGAAAAATGGGTGCATTGAACCAGCACATTTTTCAGGTTCTCAGCCACTGTTCTTTTCCTACCTTAATCCGTGACAGCTCTTCTGGTGCAGTACATAGTGAGTCTGTGCTCTTATCACCAGTCACTGGACAGCAACCAGCTAGCTTTCGTCAAGGCCCGAGGCTTCTGGGGAGTGGAGTTTGGGGGTATGAATCCTGCTGCTGCCTCTGAAGCTTGGGGCCATCTCTGTCTGAAAGAGGCAGCCGCTCAGCCCCCTGGGTGGGAGGTGAAGGCCAAGGCTCCAGCCCTACAGCTCCCTCACCGGGCCCTGCGGCGCCCCCACGTCCGCCTCGTCCGGGTTCCCTGAGCGCGGTGGTCATGTGTCCCCGCAGGCCTGTCAGAATGAGCGCACCTGGGAAGGAAGGGAAGTCCCGGGAATTCCTGGATTTTCTTTCCTACGGGCTCAAACTGGCTTGTCAGTTTGGTTTTGGTTATCTCAGGAGGCATGGAACCTCTGCCTTCTTGGTAATCGGTGCCATTCTGGGGCAGAAAAACAAGGAGGGAGGTAAGGGTGACCGGGCAGGCCCGGAGGGAAGCACCCAGGATAAAAGGGGGAGGTTGGAGGAGCTGTTGTACATCACGCCACACAGGGCAGGTACCTGCAACCGGGTCTGTCGACAGGTGGGGCCTGTGGATTCCTAGGCCCGCGCAGAGGGAGTTCCTGAAGAGGACGGGTCAGGGTGGAGAGTGTCAGCCACCTTCACAATGCGCCCCTGCGCTTGCTCTACTAACACGCAATTCCAGAGCTGTTTTCAAATTATAAGATATTATATGCAGTCTGATTGTAACTCAAGCAATTAATGTAAGGAGCAGTGCTATTTATTTATTTATTTAAAAAAATTTTTTTCTTTATCGATTTTAGAGCAAGAGGAAGAGAGAGGGAGAGAGACAGAAAGATTGACGAGAGAGAACATCGATTGGCCGCCTCCTGCACGCCCCCCACTGGGGATTTGACCCACAACCTGGGCATGTGCCCTGACCAGAATTGAACTGGTGACCTCTTGGTGCATGGGTCGATGCTCCACCACTGAGCCACACCTGCCGGGCAGCAGTGCTATTTATTGGTTCTGCATATTACAGAGATGAACACAGAGATACACATATGATATGTATGCAGAGTAGTAGAGAAACATGCAATAGAGAAGTAAAACATAGAGCCATGGCCACTCTGATACCAATTCCAATGCCTGGGTTTTCCCCTCACAACGAGCAATTCAACACCAGCTGGTAGCCAACAATCAACTCAATGCTGATGCTATGATGCTATCTACCTGGAGATAGTGTCAGATCCCACAGGTTAAGGGCTCAGTCTTACGACTGTCCCATACCCTCCACTTCAGATGCTAATGGCATGTGCAGTCTGTGCCTTGTGCTCTGACCAGCTGCCTATAGATCAGAGCCCCACAGCCCCTCCTTGGGTTTGGTTAGCGTGCTGGAGAGGCTAGAACTCAGGAAGGATGTTACTTCCTAGATTACTGGTTTATTATAAAAGGATATAACTCTGGAACAGCAAGATAGAAGAGATTCATAAGGTAAGGTATAGGGAAAGGGTGCAGGGCTTCATGCCCCCTCCAGGCCCCCCACGCTCCCCAAATATCCACGTTTCCCAAGCCAGAGTCTCCAGGCACCCCACGCTCCCCAAATATCCATGTTTCCCAAGCCAGAATCTCTCCTTTTGGGTTTTTATGGAGGCTTCATTAAACAGGCCTAATTGATTAAGTCATTGGCTATTGGTGATTGAACTCAATCTTCAGCCCCTCTCTCCACCTTCCCCCAGTGGGTGGTGGCAGGGGTGGGTGGGAGAGGGGGAGGATGAAAAGTCCCAACCCCCTAACCACATAATTGGTTTCCCTGGCAACCAGCCTCCATCCTTAGGTGCTGTCCAAAAGTCACAACATTAACATAAGAAAAGACACCTTTCCCCAAGTCCCAGGATATTCCTAGGGCTGTAAGAGCTTTGTGCCAGAACCTGGATGAAGGCCAAACACAGGTTTCTGGTTATAAATCACAGTATCCCAGGCATTCTTTTCCAACTTTGTTTTCACAGGAAATAGCACTATTCTGAGCAATCTCTAATTATGTACACTTGAGTAAGTTACTTAACAACTCTAGGCCTCCTGTTTCATCACTGGCTAAAAACAACAGTGACAACAACAAACAACACGGGGTGAGATTAGATTGTTTTTAAAAAGTGTTAGCTCTAACACTGGATAATCAAGATCTGGTTGAAAAAAACAATGTGTCCCTTCCAACCACTGATTCAAATTGTGTGTGTGTGTGTGTTTAAAGAAAAGACGTAGCAAAATAAGGAATACATCTCACTTGAAATCTCGTGAGAAGAGCCAAAGATATAAGAAAGTCTAAAGATTCCTGAGCTTAAAACCAGAAAGCAATTCATCTTGAGAAGAAAACAAGTGATATTTACATTATTAAATCACAATTACAAAGCCGGTCAGCTGCAGAAAAAGAGGAGAGCATCCCCATCAGTTACTACTGAACTGAACATAATTTTCCAATTCCGGGCAGATCCAGGAGCTGGTCTGTCATGGAGTTATTAATCAGGTGTTAACTTTGTCGAATTCACAAGGCAGGGGTGGGGTGTGGGGAAGCAGGACACAGGGCAGACAGGAGGAGGCAGCGGGTTCATTCCTGGGTGGGGGGAGGCACAGGGCAGCAAGGAGATCTTGGGTCAGCCTCCTGTGTAGCCCGGACTCTGCTGTGATGAAGGGACACTTGGCTCTGCTGCTGTCATTCCAAAGAGTCCACAAGTAAAGAGGTACAAACAGGTCAGTAGTGCGAGTTTACCGCCTGTTCGCTTTCTGCCGCAGCGGTGCTCCGCCCACTCCAGGCCAGGAGGGCGCTCTGGTCCGGGCAGCACCGGGAACTGCAGGCTTCGGGGCTCTCCCCTGCATCCCTGGACATCTGGGAGCTTCGTCTCGGTGAAAAGAATGGACTGCCTGTCCCATCGGAACCTCATGCAGATTTGTGGAGAATGAAAAAGCACAAACAAAAGACTTTTTTGGATTTGGTGTGCGGGTGACACTATGGGTCTCAGAATGAAGTCCGGTCAATGCAGTGCCAAGGTTCTCGGGCCTCTGTTGCTGTCTTCCTCTATTGCCCAACCTAAAAACATTTCTTTTTAGCCCGGCCGGTGTGGCTCAGTGGTTGAACGTTGACCCATGCACCTCTTGGTCACCAGTTCCATTCCGGTCATGGCACATGGCCAGGTTGTGGGCCAAATCCCCAGTGGGAGGGATGCAGGAGGCGGCCCATCATGTTCTCTCTCATCGATGTTTCCATCTCTCCCTACCTCTCCCTTCCTTTCTCTCTCAAATCAATAAAGAAAAAAAGTTTTGTAATTACACTTAACATGCAACATTATTTTAGTTTCAGATGTACATCATAGTGATCAGACATTTACCAACCTTATGAAGCAATTACCCTGATAAGCCCAGTGCCCACTTGGTGCCATACACAGTTATTACAGATTATTGACGATGTTTCCCACGCTGTGCTTTACACGCCGGGACTGGTTTACCCCTCCGCTGCCCTGCATTTCTGCGCCATTAGGACAGACTTCAAACCCCTAGAACCCGTGGGTTCCACCCCCTGGCCCCTTTGTAACATGCAGGCTGGCCTGTGAGAGTGTAAGTAAGGTGTGTGTTGTTCCCTGAGCGGCAGAAGACCGGACAGAGGGACAGGGCTCCCTTTTAGCGGCCCCCCGAAGGCACACGGTGCTGTGAATTCTCAGTTCTGAGCCTCTAACCGCACCTTGTTAATGACTTTTGTGTCATGGGGTCTAAAGCAGTTGCTAGGCACCCAGAATATGAGCATCACGCAGGCTTTTATTTTAAAGAAGCAGGAAACTGAAAAGTTGACTTCACCCCCCTCCTCAGGATTTAAGGGAAATGTTAGGTGTGATTTAGGCGGGGGGTTGGGGGGGAGCGTGTGGCACCGGGATGAACGTGGCCTACGCGGTGGGTAGTGTTGGTCGGAAGCCCGCTTTGCGATGACTTCATTCCAGCTGCAGGACCGGGAGAGTGTATAAAGCCGGGAACTAGCCTGTCTGGGGTGAGGAGGTAGGAAAATTCTGGAAAGTGCATTGTAAGTTATTTTCTCACTCTTACTGCTTTTCTGAGGAAAATTACTTCTGGCTGCTGGTTAGTGGATTCTGGCTCCGGGGAAAGTCCTGCCCTGCTAAACGACCTCAGGGAAATTGCGATCGTGAGCCAACAGCTTTTTCAGGTTTGCTTTCTCATCACGCTCCCACTTTCACGGATTAGCCGGAGACGATGACTACCCGCGCAGAGCGCGTGCCAGGCGGTGGCGGTGGTTTATCTGTCTGCTTGGGGGGTTAGCTCACAACACTGGCAAGTAGAAGTCACGTCATGATGTCTGTTGAGCTGAATTCTCTGGGCACCGTGTTTCAGACTGGTCTGGTTGGTGTGGTCTCTAATTTGAGACTCCAAAGGACCAGAGACTCACCTTCCACTTCTGCTTCTTGCTTCACAGACGGAGCTTCCTCCAGGCCATAGCCTGCAACGAAGGTCCGAGTCAACCAGCATTTGTGTCCAAGTCCTGGGAGAGGTCGGCAGCGCATCCTCAACGCCTGGCCTGGAGTCTGATTTGGAGGGTGAGCACCGGGACTCGGTGAGCCAGAGGCCGGCTGTCCAAGGTCAGGCTTCGGTGGCCTGCTCTCTAATCAGGAGCCACCACGCATCCTGCTGACTAGCTCCTTTATGGTGGGGACATCACTGCCTCTTCCAGGCGCTGCTCAGGGTGACAGCCCCTCCGCGGGGCCCTGGGGCGGGGGCAGCGCAGACAGGAAGAAGCCAACACCAGGGACTTCGGGATGTGGTGACAGACGCCTTCCCGAAATGGAATCTGCGGTTTGATGAGACCAGTTCAGTGGTGCCTATTGCAGAGGGGAGGGGGCTGCTTCCCGCCCAGCGGCGCTCTTAGGAGTAGGGCTGGCCAGCATGGGGCAGTCCGCTGCCGCACACACATGGCCCTGACTGGAAGGGACATGGGATCGGCACACTGCTGGTATGCACACCACCCAGAAACACCGTGGCTTCCGTCTAAGTGCTAAGTTATTTTTTTCCAGTACAGCTTAACGATCACATGCTAACCCTGGACAGAATAAACATGTCAGGGGCAGTGGCCGTCTGCACCATCCCATTCACCCTCTTCTTGAGAGACATTTGTAATTTTATGAGCAGAGTGTAACACCATTTTAATAGAATATATCACATAAACTGGGATATATTACAGGTCAAGCTTATCTCCTAAAACGAAACAGTGATGCTCTTAAATGCCCTGACTTAGATCCTCTGCTCCTCATATCAGAATGAAAAGGAGTTTCACTGGGCTTGCTCGTCTCCTTTCTATGTTATTGTACATTCCTCAAATTCAGTGCACACGGAAAATGATCACAGGTGTGGCATGCGCTCGTCAGCTGCTTGTCTTGCAAATGCTGGGGAGTGAGCCTGGAGTGTCCAGTGTCCTGGGTTAACTTTTATAGCTGGTTGGGTTCTAGCGCACAGTCACCTCCCTCCCAGAAGAATGGCCCCAGTAGTTAGTGATGGTTGTCCCCTTATTTTGTGCTTGTTACCTCTGGCACGGCCCTTAGAATAACCGATACCACTCTCATGGACTACTCTATCGAGGGAGGGGAATCGTAGCAGAAGTGGGACATCAGAGCTCCTCACTCTGCTCTCTCCAGTGTCGGGGGGCCAGGGACCTAGCACCGGTGACAGGCTATCCATTCAGGCCCCTAGGGACCTCGACTCTTCTAGCTGTGGCCCAGGCCTTAGACACCCAAACATTGGAAGAAGCGAGCGATCTGCAACAAGACCAAAACTGGATTGTTTCCTGCAGGTAATGACCACTTCTAACAGGACAAAAGCAAATCGGACCTAAAATCCCCTCTGCCAAAGGGGAAATTTTAAATTTGCCCTCAGGAGAGATGCCCTGGGGATGTCACTCAAGAGAGCGAAACCACGTCCTGCTCTGTCAGAAGCAGTTCTTGTTTGCACCTGTTGACCTGTTGTAACCAAGGACATCACAACCTTCATCCTCCAAAGAATCTCAGTGTAGCAATACATTAGATGGTCACCCTACATTGAAATCACTCCAAAGTCAAAAGAAGTTCTGTTGTGAATAAATATCTTAAGCTTATCAGATATCGATGAAGACTCTCTTTGTGTAACTCATCCTTTGTCAGATTCATCAATTCATGTATCCCATATTTGAAAAGTTGCCTACGATGCTCACTAGAATCCCTGCCTTCCTGGAGCTTACATTTTAGTAAGGAAAGAACCAACATCAGATGATATAACAGATCAGATAAGTTAGGGGTCAGTGGCTATCAGACCTGTTTTTAAGTAGCCAAATTCCCTCTGCCGGTGAAATCCTACATTAAGAAATTCACCAAGTTATAAAAACTGAGCTGCTCGGTTGGGGTGGGGTGGGGACGGGCAGGAACCCAGGACTGCGGTCCAGGGCTGTTCGGACAGCCTTCCATTTCCTCTCTTCCCTTGCTCTACCCTCCTCTCCTGACGTGCACAGTGGCCCGTTGAGCTTCACAGAGACTCCTGTGCTGTGTATGATGCTCAGTTCAGAACACACAGGTTCCCATTGTTCAGCAGAACACAGTGCAGCCAAGGCAACAATACGTAAACACACATGTTAAATAACCACGAGAGATTCAAGCAGCGCATCAGAACAAAAGAAAGGATGTCCAAGGCTGTGTGAATTAAACCGCTAAGAATTCTAATACATGCTAAAGGAATTTTAAGGCAGGAGAGGTCACACTAGGCTGACAATTTTTAAATTTATTTTTAGTCAATTATTTGAGCATTTCTGTGCTTTAATTAAAAGAAATCCCCATGTGTCTAGTCTGATAGCCTCATGGTGCGTCTGGTTCATTTCCAAGGGCGCCGTTGTCAGTCGTACTAGGAAACAGCTGAAGGACTTTGTCTTCCCAGGTAGCCCACGACCACAGCCGCAGGATCCGACCCACACTGCACACAGAGGGCGCGGAGGGTGGAGACGCACCTTCCTTCCAAACACGATCATTCGCCGAGTCGTCGGGGTGCGGATAGAACAATCGTGAGCAGGCGACTCGTCAGGGAAAGCGACAAAATAAATGTGTGGTGCTGTCGTACTCTTCAACCTAGTCCAGTTAAAGTAAAGAGTTAAGCAATACTTTTCCTAACGCCCCTTCTACAGTTGCCGGGCTGGGTAACAGTGTACCAGTGACAAGTGTGAGCCCACCGATGCCCCTGCCGGGCCGTGGGGGTATAGACCTGTGCGGCAGTTCCAGCCGGAGCCCTGGGGTCATGAAGATGATTAAAGGGGGAGGTGGGATCAGTGCCTTCGGGGGAACCGAGGGAGCTTCTGGGCAGACGGAGGCACAGGACCAGACCATGTGCACGGTTCGCGGGAGGGAATGGGACTGGAGCTGAGCCCTAGAGGATAAAGAGGAAATAGCACCCCCAGGACGTGCAGTGCCCGGCTCCGGGTGCGGGGACCGCAGGGCGTCAGAACCCTGCGAAGGAGCAGGAGCAGAGACGAGGCTGGGAGATGGGAGCTCGGGTGGAAATGGCCCCGAATCCCGTCGGAAGGAGCAGTTACATCCGGCAGGTAGCAAGGACAATGCAGGAGCCGTAGGACACACCTCTCAGTTTTAATAAGCTTACATTATAGTTGTTGAACAAGGTCACACACCCACATAAATACAATGGGCCATTTTATAAATAGTTTAAAATGACTTTACAAATGAGTTACAATCATCATTCATTCAGCAGATATTTACTCAATGCCCACTGTGTTCCAGGGACGGGTTCTTTACTGACCATACCACAGTAAATGATATAAAATTCCTGTCTTCCAGTGAGAAACTGTTGCTAAACAGATAACCAATAAATAACAGGTGATATCCGACCGTGATAAGGACTCTGAAGTAATGTCAGAACAACAATAACAACAACAACTAAAATGCATCAGGTGATTCCCGCGTGCAAAGCACTTGCCTGACATTTCCTGCCACACTTCCCGCGGTGCCGTGTGCCCGCCGCACTGCCCCGCCGTGTGCCCATCCCAGGGCAGCAGGCACGCAGTGACTGCTCGCTGCAGAAGCTGGCCCCTTCCTCCCCCTGGGCAACGCCCAGGGCCTCTCAGCACTAGCGCGCCCTGCAGGACGGGCCCAGGCTTCTGCACCAGCTGCTGCTCAGTCCCCTTCCACAGCCACCTGCTTGCTCACGTCCTTACACGGTTGCTGTTCCCTAGGGACCTCCCAGGAGAGCTCACAGCCCAGTCTCAGAGACACATACCAGGGAAAGCAACCCAAGCCACTCCTGCGATAGTTCAAGACACTGGTCAGACCTGGTGCTTTAGGGTCACACAGGAAGCCGTGCAGCTCTTAACCCCCCACTCTCCTCCCTCCAGGCAGTGGCCAATGCTGCCTTTTTTGCTTGGAGGCGTGGGTGACGCATGTGCAGGACTGAACATAGGTGCTCCAGAACTTCTCTCGGGGGGCACGTCTCTGACAAGGACACAGATTCCAAAACACATCCTAGACAACTCAAGGCACCCATTCCTTCCTTCAACAGGCATCGTCCCTGCCAGGCACAGCTCCAGGCATGAAGGGGAGCCGGCCAGTCACTTCGCAGTTCAGATCTGGAGAGGAGAGCTCGTCAATAAACCGACGGGCCAGTGATGCAGAACAAACAAACAAAGTGGGCTGGAGCGGCGGGCTGCTATGAGGATGAGCTATTCTCTCCTGGGTCACGAGATAAAGCCTCTCTGGTAAAGACATGCTTCATCCAACGCCTAAAGGGAACAAGGAATAGACTTGAGGAGGTGGGGGGGGGGTACTGAGTAGAAAAGGTATTTCAGTAAAACAAAAGATAGATGATAGACAATCTGTGTATCAAAGAACATGCAAGACTCAGAAAAGAGACCTCATGCCTTACTTGCACGCAGACCAGACAATTGCATAAATCTGGTCATATACTCCTTCTCAGGGCCAGCTGAAGGGTAACGCACCCTGACCTACGTCTAGAAAACTTGGATTCTAACCTAGACTTGAAATTTAGTAATGCCTCAGTTTCCCCTGCTGCAAGATGATGAGAGTAATTCCTTATCAGCTTTCCTTGCATGATTGTGGGGAGGCTCTGAGGAATACTGGTATCCAGTGGTGTGCTCCCTGACCACAGAGCTCTGAGACGTGTCCACAGGCGTGGTGGCCAGTGGTGTGCTCCCTGACCACAGAGCTCTGAGACATGTCCACAGGCGTGGTGGCCAGTGGTGTGCTCCTTGACCACAGAGCTCTGAGGCGTGTCCATAGGCGCGGTGTCCAGTGGTGTGCTCCCTGACCACAGAGCTCTGAGATGTGTCCACAGGCGCAGCGGCCAGTGGTGTGCTCCCTGACCATGGAGCTCTGAGACGTGTCCATAGGCGCGGCGGCCAGTGGTGTGCTCCCTGACCATGGAGCTCTGAGACGTGTCCATAGGCGTGGTGTCCAGTGGTGTGCTCCCTGACCACAGAGCTCTGAGACGTGTCCACAGGCGCAGCGGCCAGTGGTGTGCTCCCTGACCACGGAGCTCTGAGACGTGTCCATAGGCGTGGTGGCCAGTGGTGTGCTCCCTAACCACAGAGCTCTGAGACGTGTCCACAGGCGCAGTGCCCAGTGGTGTGCTCCCTGACCATGGAGCTCTGAGACGTGTCCACAGGTACGATGTCCAGTGGTGTGCTCCCTGACCACGGAGCTCTGAGATGTGTCCACAGGCGCGGCGTCCAGTGGTGTGCTCCCTGACCACAGAGCTCTGAGACGTGTCCACAGGCGCGGCGTCCAGTGGTGTGCTCCCTGACCACGGAGCTCTGAGACGTGTCCACAGGCGCGGCGTCCAGTGGTGTGCTCCCTGACCACGGAGCTCTGAGACGTGTCCACAGGCACGGCGCCCAGTGGTGTGCTCCCTGACCATGGAGCTCTGAGACGTGTCCACAGGTGACACGTCATGGTGCAAGCATCACAGAGCGCTCTGCCATGGCCCTGGATGGTCGAGCCTACTGCGCACCTATGCCGTGTGGTACAGCCTAGTGCTCCTGGGCCACCAGCCTGCTTGGCGTGTCGCTGTACTAAACAGCAAGAGTAAGTCGAGCAGGAGAGAAAACGATGCCATCAGGAGACGCAGCGAGCGTGAGACGAGAGGGGCGCTGCGGGTATCACACGCTGTTGACAGCGAGCGTTTCTGCAAGCAGAATGAATGCACTCTAAAATAAGAAGTACAGTGCAGCGAGCACATACACCAGAGTCGCGTAGGGTCATCATCAAGTAGTTCGTACTGTACGTAAGTGAACGGGCTCTCCTGCTTTGTGACTGGGAGTACTGCAGGTCTCACACCAGTGTCACCAGTCAGGTTAGTGACACGTGAGCTAAGAATGACCACGGCGCGACATCGCTAGGTGATAGGAATGTTTCAACTCTGTTGTAGTCGTATGGTGCCAGCGTCACACATGCAGTCTGTCACTAAGGGGGTGTGCCACCTCAGAGTAAGGGTTAATCAATTACCACAGCACAGCACTGCTCAAACGTTTTGCTCTCAAGACCTGTTTACACTTAAAAGATTATTAAAGATTCCAAAGAATTGGCTTTTTATATATTATGCTTATTTACCATATTAGGAAATAACAGGAAAAATGTAAATATTTAATGATTTGCTTTAAAATAATAATAAATTCTTGACATTTTAACATAAGTAACATATTTCCATAGAAAATAAAGATTTTCCAAAGTATAAATTAATGAGAAGAATCTTTATACAGTGGCAAAAATCTTCGATGTCTGCTGCTGTTAACAGAAGACAGATGGCCATAGCTGCTTTCGCTCTCGGTCTGTTGTGGTTAAGTATGTAAAGAAAAGGCAGCCTCACACGGAGGCAGAGTTAGAAAAGGAGATCTTTTAGCAGCCTTTATGGATAATTGCCGATACTCTGATGTACACCAAACTTTGATAAATGGTAGTTTCTTAAACCTTAATTTCAATGTGGAATCTGAAACTACATTGATAACGTGAACATTTGTACTCTGTTAATTTAAAATTTCTTTGTCTCTTTTATCTCTGCATCATTTTGGAAAGTCACTGGTTATTTAGAAAATCTTCATTCACTGATATATGTAGCTCTTCTAAGTGTTGACGTATTTCATTATACAAAAAAAATTTTTTAAATCACCTGCTAATATCACCACCCATCTCATCAGAAAAGTCATTTTAAGTAATGGGAGCCTATCAAACTCATGATACAAATACAAGTTTTCCCAAATTCTCATCTCAGCTTGAGAGTTCAAATTCCATTTTGGTAACAAATGCTCTCAGTTGTTTTCCTCCCAGTGAATGCCACACATTATTCATTTTTAAGAAAATACCTGCCCCTTACCCAGGCCTGAATCACCAGAGTTTACCCTTCAGCTGTTCTTCCGGGTAAAAGCGCTGTTCTAAGAAGACAAGGGGTGGGGCTACTTTAGCTCACAACTCAAACAACCTAACAAGCCATTTTTCCCAGAGAAAACATCATACTCTGTGCATATCCTATTTCATTTCGCACAGTATGAAAAAGTCATGTATTCAAGTGTTGAGATGTAATAAAATTATTTTTTGCTGCCTCAACAAGAACATTCTTGAAGTTAAACTGTCTTTGGAGTGTTTATTAATTAATTAGTCTGTTTGCTTATTCGTTTTTTTAATGTTTTTTAAAAAGAGAGAGAGAGAAAAACATCGATGTGAGAGAAAAACATCCATCAGTTGCCTCCTGCACGCCCCCTACTGGGGATTGAGCCAGAAACCTGGGCATGTACCCTGACGGGGAATAGAACCAGGACCCCTCAGTCCATGGGATGATGCTCAACCAACTGAGCTACACTAGCTGGGCTGTTTGCTTATTAGTTTAATGGGGCATGTGTGGTGGTGAGGACTACAGTGAAGATTAGCAGAGTTTGATGACGGTCAATTGATTAATGCTAAGATTCCAGCATGTATACCCACCTTTGCCTTTGTATCATCAGAACAAATGTCAGTGTGTTGGAAAAAGCAAACACTGTCTTATTATTACTATGAAAATAATGTCGACCTTACAGACCCCATGAAAGGGTCTTGGGCACCAGCGAATCATGGGATCAATGAATTGTAGCTTGAGAAGCATTTGCCAAGACAGAAACTGCAACGTGCTGAGGTAGGAGGGCAGAGACTTTGGGAGGAAGACATATGTTGACTAAAGATAAATGAAATTTCAGCAGCAAAAATTGATGACAGCTATCCTGACAACAAGGAAGAATAAGGAAGAAAACTATGAAGAGTAAACACATGAACTTCATGACATGGCATCTGGGGGCTATATTTTGTAGGAGCCCATGGCCGTGCTCCTCAGTAGTTCCAGAAAGCGTCCCTGAAACTGAACTCTGTCAAAAAGCACTCTTTACAATAACGACCTTGAGTCATCCAAACAAAGTTAACAATATCAAGCGTACTCTACTTAAGAAGCAAGAAAGGAAAATGTTTTTCTTAAAGGGAACCCCTTAGAAATATTTCCATAGCAATAACTAAACTCCAACACTTGCTTTGGGCCTTCTACTCATGTGGACTAGCTCATTTCAGATGATGGACAAACGAAGCGTCTGGGTAATTAAATGGAACGCCATGACATCGGGTCGGATTGCTTAGCCTACTTTACAGATGGGCGGGGGCTGAAGGAGGCGGATGACAGCCACGCGGCCGCTGTGGGACCGGAGGAGGGAAAGGGGGAGTCACGTGTCTAGGCTCCGGATTCTGAGGCCGCGCCGTGGACTGTTCTGAAGCCCCTGTGCAGTAAAAAATCTCAGCCGGTCTGAGAACTTGAGACCCACCCCGGAGAGCCTAGGGCAGCCGGGCATTCGGGGATCACGCAGCTGATGCCGCCCAGCAGCCACCCTGAGCCGGAAGCCAGAAGTGTGGAGGAGAGGTGATGATCCATCACATCCAAACAGTGCAGCCAGCGTTGCTGCCTGGCCAGAGCCTCCTTCTCAGGAGCCCTGAGAGCAGGCCCCTCTGCCATGAGACTCCCAATAACGCAACTTCAATTGTACTGTAGCCTAACCTCTCTGAGGGAAGAAAGAATGGACATCCAACAATCCAGACAATATAGCTTAATCCAGCTGGCCTCTCTCTTAGGCCATGTGTAATGCATGGCAGCAAAGTGGATTTCCTCAGGGAGCAGGTGGCCAGTGACCAGGCCTGGATAATTAGATTTTGCTGGAAAGCAGTGCTCAAATTTGCCACTAGCAATTGTCCCTGAAAGTGGTATAGAGGAAGGGACTCGGGCAGCGAAGTTGGCAAAATGCCCCACCTCTGGAAAAGAGAGCTCAGTTTCAACCAGACCATGGACACTGTCCCCATCTGCTGACGCAGTGTCTGTCCAGTGGTTCAGGAAGTAATTAAAGAACCACCCCCATAACAATTATCTGGAAAACATCCACTTACCCAGATCAATGAAGCAAAAACTCTGGGACATTTTCCTTGAGTTACCTGCATGATTGCCTCAAATTTCTCTTCACAATTTCTGTGTAAGTAAAATCTAGGAGTTGAGCTTTGGGGACCTGATGGAATTCCCAACCCACATCAGTTCATTTCCTTTTCTTCCCATTTCTCTCCTTCACCATCATCTCTTTCCCCAACGCTATAACACAGCCACACAAGCACTATTTTCTATCACTGGGCATCAAAAAATGTATTTTAGGGTCACTTTCACATGCATAGATAAAAGCACTTAGTTTTCTAATGTTTAAGCCTATGGATGAGGCCCAGACAGTTCTAACAAACTCTCCCAGAAACTGTAAATTGTTGCTACTTAAAATGTGGTCCCTGACCAGCACGCTGACGTCTTCAGGAAGCTGACTAGAAGTCAAGATCCCAGGTGTGCTGAACTGCGTCGGTAGTTTAACAAGACCCCAGATGATTCTTAGGTGTATTAGCCCCCGAGAAGCCTTGCTTTACTGCCCTTCAAAGTTAGGGGAACATTGAGGGTCAGGAGATCTGGGTTCGGGACCTGCTCTGCCACACTGTGAAATAGGCCAGTGTGCAATGCATGGCATTGACCAGTCAACCTTAGAGGATGTCCATTTTCTCATCTGCCAAGGGCAAGCTTAGAGTAGATCTTTAGTTCCTAAATTTGGATCACCAATCGTCTATATAATTTAGGTAAATATTTAAAATACAGATTATTGGACCTCTCTCCTGCAGACTCTGATTCCATAGTTATGTAATTTACATAAATCACTTGGCACATAAACAAATGCATCTCATTATTCTCCCAGTCTTCCTCTTATTTCCCTGAATTTCTATCACTCTTTCCTACTTTGCATCTCGAACGCATGAAGTAGGCTCCCCTTTGAAGCTTCTGCTATTCCCTGCCTGCAAAGTTCTTCCAGAAGGTGCTGCTTCCTCCTTCCAGCTTCTGCTCAGAGGGGTCCTTTGCTGACTGACCACATGAGATCACAGGTCTCTACCATCACACACTTAGTCTCCCGACCTGGCCTTTATGTTTATCAGAGGGGTTCACGCCATCTGACATTATAAATCAAACCTCGGTTTTCAAATGTCTTCCATCTCAAACAATTCGGTTCTCCATCAAGTTGTGCACAGAAAAGATGTCTCTTGTTTGCACAAAACTTCAGTTCTGGACCTGACAAGCCTTTCATAGTAATACATCAGCATGACAAAAAGTGTCTCTCAGGCCACAAACAAACAAGAGAATATTCTGCCAGTCAGTTTACCACCAGACCTCTCCTTGTTAACATCTCAGGAAATTGTGCTGTGGAAAGTTACATGTTTTTTGTTTCTTTGTTTTGCTTTTGCTGCTGGTGAAATGGCTTATCGACACAATTTTAAAACACAGAGAGGCCATCAAGATGGCTAATGTTGCTAAGGGTATGAAAGAAACAATGACCACAGGCAATTGAAGAGGTAGAAAAACTGTTGCTGGTTTGGATAAACAAAAAGCAGTCACCCCTGTCAGCCAGTGACAGCGTTTTGGAAGCAGTGACGTGTGGAAAAGTGGAGCCGCTGCCTGCTGACCTGCAGACGCCCCTGCAAGGAGGGCTGAACGTGGGTCCTTGGCTGGTAGGGCTGGTGTGAGGAACTGAAGAAGAGAAGTGTTTGTTTATAGATCGACCAGTACATTAGACATGTGCTGTACATAAGAAAGGTTAAAACAGGGAATCATTTAGGGGTCTGGAGTGGATTAATTCCATTTACAGTGTTTATAATGGGAAAATGATTCCATTTTTGAACAAATTGCTTCTTGAACAGACTTCTGGGATGAATCAAGTTCAAGAACGGAGGTTCCACTGTGTACGTGTTCGTTTGTATGTTGTCTGACCCCATCTGCTGCCTCCCCCCAGCCACTCGAGCTTAAGTTCCATCAGGGCAAGGATTTTCTCTGCTCTATCACCAGTGCTCAGAAAGTTGCCCTATGCTTATTTGTTAAATTAATGAATGAGAAGTAGCTTTTCCCATTAATCAAATACCTGTACTTTCATTTTTTTTTTTTTTTTCATTTTTTTGATGGCTCTTGCTTTAACTAACTTTTCTTCTGGGAAAATAAACAAATCATTGATGCTTTCAATTAACCTTATGTATTGTAAATTCCACTATTTATTTATTGATTTTTGTTACAGATGTTTCTCTTTTTTACCCCATTGACACCCTCCTCCTAATCCCCCCCCAGCATTATTGTCTATGTCCATGGTTATACATGTATATAAGTTCTGTGGTAAATCCACTATTTATTAATAATAATTTACTGTGTGACAGGTATCTATATATTTTTCTTTTTTTTCCTCTTATACAGGTAGTAGATTTTTTTGTAAAATATTCAGACAACGAAGAAGTATGGTGTGGAAGAGGTAAAATAGCCCCTGGTCTTCATGGCTCCCTCCCCTTTGCCCTCCCCAGAGGAAACACAGTTCACAGTCTGCGGTATGTTCTAATATTACACTTTCTGTGCAGTTACGCATATAGAAGCATGCATGCACACACATCGGTCTTTTTAGTTTATGTTAATAGGATAATAATAAATTTATTAGTCGTTAACCTTTCAATGTCTGTTCCTTATTCTTTTTATTGACTGTATAAAATATATAGCATATTTAAATGCGCCCCTCTTAATGGGTATTTAGGTTGTTTCTAATTTTTCTCAATTAACTGTGTATCCACAAACAGCCCTTTACACCCCTATGTGATCATATTATAAGAATTTCTTTAATAAAGATTCTTAGAAATGCTCTAAATTTGACCAATGCTGCTAAATTGGCCTACACCAGGCTTACAACTCTGACTCTCACCTGTGGTTCATGAGGGTGCCTACCTCCCTAATCTGTACCAATATCAAATGTCATTTATCTCCTTGAATTGTACCAGTCTTATTGCTTTCACAGATCTCCTTGTCAAAATTGTAATGACTTAATTATAGAGAAATAGAATATCCTTTTATATTTATTACAGTTATAGTTATAGCCTATTATATTTATATTTATACTGTTCTACCATGTACTTCCTAATTTTTTACCTTTTTTTCTATTGGAATGTCTTTTTTCTTTTATTAGAGTGATAAGAATTCTGTGTACAGTCTGTATATGGTTCATGTTTTCCTTCTACATATTGAGGATATTTTCTGCTAGACTGCTGTGTATGTTTTGATTTCATTTATGAGTCAACCTTTCGTTGTGACACATTTTAACACGGGAAAGTCTAAGAAGAGTCTAAGATGGCGAAGTAGCTGGCAGCTGCATTCTCCTCCTCCTGTGACCATATAAAATCAAAACTAAATTACAGAACAATCAACTTGGATAACCATCTGAATGCCAGCTGAACAGAGAAGTATTATAACTAAGGATGTGCTTAAGAAGCAATGTCAAGACTGGTAGGAGGGGCAGAGGCACGACACGGGCTGGCCCGGCACCCGGAGTGGCAGTTGGGAATCAGGGAGGGTATGTCAGCTGCAGAGGTCCCCCGGGGAGTGTGGAGGTCTCACCTCCATGTCAGGCTCTTGGGCCCAAAGCAACAGTTCCAAGAAGAGGAGTCTGCCGAACATGTGGCTGTGAGGCCACGGATTCCATCCACACAGGCAGATGGAAGGTTGCGGGAAACCAGGCATCCTCTTAAAGGGCCCGCACACAAATCTCGCTGAAGGCACTCCCCCTGGGCTCTGGTGGAGGAACAGCAGCTCGGAGGATGCCAGGGTCAAACACGGAGAGACTGAGTTGAGTGGCTCTTGGGCAGAGGGCTGAGGGACGGCCACCGGTCCGCATGTTGAGTCCCACTCTGGCACTGCCCCCAGCCCGTCCTTCCTGGGTTACGCGCTCCGCCTACATGGTGGTGGCCTCAGTGGGTAGACTAGCTCAGCCTGACCGTGCCCTGAGGCCCCTCCCTACCCAACTCCACAAAGCGGTAGCCACCAGCCTGGGCCCCGCTTGCAGTTTTTCTTTAAAAAACAAAAAACAACAAAACTGTGAGGAATTCTGGGCAAGCTTAAAGGATACCAGAGACACAGAGGGACAAACTGAGTTGTATGGCTTCAGGTCAAGGAGCATCTTGCCACACCGTTGACAGGTACAAACGTCCCTGTGTGGAGCCCTCCCTCCACGCAGCCAACTCCTAATCCGTTTTCCCTGAATGACCTCTAATAGCTCCTGACACCCAGCCCCAGAGCAAAGTCACAGGTACCTGGCGGGTGCTGGCTGGCCTCAGTGTACCCTCAGACTTCAGCTGGTGAACCTCAGACCCAGCACTGGAGTGGAGTTTGAACCTTTATTGACCTAAATACCACTCGCCCTTACCTGGTGACTCACTGAGAACCTGCCTCACACAACTCACTCAGCACCGGAGGCTTTTTCAGTCACTAAGTCTAACAGGCAGCTGGCAGGCGGCAGAGGATCCTGAGGGTCTTTGGGCCTTTTGCTGACCTGCCTCGGGCCTGGAACTGGTGGCAGTTGACACTGGCACGCAGCTTAGCCCTCCCTGGGCACACCATGTCCAGCACAGGCAGCTAGCAACGTGGATCTCTTTGTCGCTCCTAGCAGGTGGCCCAGGGCTAGGTACAGGCAGTGTCTGACATTGACCTACACTGAAGTCCCCTGAAAGAGGCCCCAGAACCAACACCCCTGGCAGCTCACTTCAGACACAACAGAGCTCTGCCGGGTCAGCTCTACAAGCGGCATCCCCAAAGGGGGCTCTTGACAGGCACCACACGCTGCTGGGGCAAATCTGCTTCGTGGGATCAGCCCCTCACAGCAGCTCGTACGCTGTCCTGGTAGCCAGTCCTCACACCTAGCCAGCCTGGGGGGTGTCAACCCCACCTACAAACATGCCAACCGTAATCAAGGCTCAACTACAACAGGCAGGTACACGTAACCCCCATAAAGGACTGTCGTAGAGCTCCCAGCTCAGGAAGTCAGGAGGAGTGAGGAAGAGTGCTCCACTGAGGCCACATGAGCCACACACGTGAGGCCACTTTACTAAGACTGGGAAACATCGAAGATCTGCCCACTATATAGAAATGAATGCAGAGTGGCAGCCAAAATAAAGATTCAAAAATACATGGCCCAAATGAAAGAATAAGACAGATCAGCAGAAAGAGAACTAAATCAAATGTTGGCAAACACACTTCCAAATACAGAGTTCAAAACAATAGTTATAAGGATGCCCATGGAACTTTGTGAGAACTTTGACAGCATTAAAAAGGACATGTAAACCATAAAAAGTCATAAATAAATAATACAACAACTAAAATGAGGAATGTACTAAAAGGAATCAACAGCAGATTAGATAAAGAAGAGGATCAAATCGGCAATTTGAAAGACAAGGTAGCAAAAAAATACCCAATCAGAACAGAAAATAAAAAAGAATGATTTAAGATACCTCTGGGACAAAATCAATCATGACAATATCAACATGATAAGGGTAGCAGAAAGAAAAACAAGAGAGCAAGGGATTGAGAATTACTGGGAAAATAATGACTAAAAAATGTCCTAACCTACTAAGGTAAAAAGACACAGAAGTCCAGAAAATCCAAACAAGATGAACCCAAAGGGCCCACACCATGACACATCATAATTAACATGGCAAAAGATAAAGATAGTATCTCAAAAGCAGAAAGGAAAAAACAGTTAACCACAAAGGATCTCCCATAAGACTGTCAGCTGATTTCTCAACAGAATCATTTCAGGCCAGAAGGAATTGGCACAATATATTCGAAGTGATGAAAAGCGAGTACCTACAACCGAAACGATTGTGCCCAGCAAACATTATTAGGCTAAGCAAAACAAGCCAGTCAGAGAAAGACAAATATCACATTACCTCACTTATATGTGGAATCTGATGAATAAAATAAACGTATGAAGTAAATAGATTCAGAGGCATGGAAACATGGAACCGACTGATGAAGCTCAAAGGGAAGGGAGAGGAGGGTGAGGAAGAAATTAACCAAATAACTTATATGCATATATGCATTGCACATAATCACATACAATAGAGCAGTGAATGTTTGGGGTGGGGCAGGAGCTGGGTGGAGGGGAGCAATGGGGGAAAATGGGGGACATCTGTAACTCTCAACAATAAAGATTAAAAAATTTTTGAGCCCTGGCATCTTTGGCTCAGCGGTTAGAGCGTCGGCCTGCGGTCTGGAGAGACCCGGGTTCGGTTCCCGCTAAGGGCATGTACCTTGGTTGCAGTTTGTCCCCGGCCCTGGTTGGGTCATGTGGGTGGCAGCCACTCGATGTGTCCCTTTCACGTCGATGTTTCTCTCTCTCTTGCTCTTCCTTTCTTTCCCTCCCGCTCTATCTGAACAAAAAATGAAAAAATGTCCTCGGGTGAGGATAAAAAAAAATTTTTTTTTTGAAGGATAAATAAGGAGCTTCAAAGAAAGGAAAAAGCTGAAGGGGTTCATTACCACCAAACCTGTATTACAAGAAATGTTAAAGAATTTTCTTTACAAAGAAAGAAAAAAAAAAGTGGAACAGAGTTATAAAGAATGAAATGGCAATAAATACATACCTATCAATTGCCATTTAAAATATAAATGGCTTAAATGCTCCAATCAAAGGACACAGGGTAGTTAAATAGATAAGAAAACAAGATCTCTTAGATATGCTATCTGTAAGAGACCCCCTGAGAGCTAAAGACACACAGAGATTGAGAGTAAAGGGATGGAAAATGATATTTTATGTAAATGAAAATGAATAGAAAGCTGGGGTAGCCAATGTTTATATTAGACCAAATAGACTTTAAAACAAAGGCTATAATAAGAAAAAGAAGGATAACACATAATGATAAATGGATCAATTCAACAAGAGGATATAATTCTTATAAACAGTTGTACATCTAACATCTACACAATATAAAGCAAAAAAAGTCATATAAACCATATTTTGATGGTCATAAATGCTAAGGGAGAGGTCAACAGTAATACAATTATAGTACGGAAATTTAACACCCATTGATGTCAATGGATAGATGTTCCAGGCAGAAAATAAACAAGGAAATAGCAGCCTTAATTGACACATTAGACCACTGAGCATTAGTTGAAATTTTAGAGTGTTTTATTTCAAAGCAGAAAAATATACATTCTTTTTAAGTGTACATGAATTTAAGAAGATTGAAATCATTTCAAGCATTTTGTCCAACAATGGTATGAAATTAGAAATCAATTATAAGAAAAAAAAGTGCAAGATGCATAAACACATGAAGGCTCAATAACATGTCCCTAAACAATGAATGGGTTCATGATGAGATCAACAAAGATAGCAAAAGATACCTTGAGCCGGAGGGTGTGGCTCCGTGGTTGAGCAACGACGCATGCACTAAGAGGTCACCGATTTGATTCCTGGTCAGGACACATGCCCAAGTTGTGGGCCTGATCCCTAGTGGGGGCATGCAGGAGGCAGCCAATCGGTATTCTCTCCCCATTGATGTTTCTATCTCTCTCTCCCTCTCCCTCCCTCTCTCTAAAAATCAATAAAGAAAAAAAAATTAAAACAAAGATACCTTGAGACAAATGAAAATGAACACACAACAACCCCAAGTCCACAGGACACCGTAAAAGTAGCCCAAAGAGGGAGACAGAGCAATACAAACCTATTTCAAAAAACAAGAAAAATCTCAAATAAACAATCTAACCTTACACCTAAAGGAAATAGAAAAAGAACAATCAACAAAGCACAAAGTGAGTAGAAGGAAGGAGATAATAAAGATCAGAGTGAAAATAAAATAGAGTCTTTAAAAACAATACAAAAGATCAATAAAACCAAGAGCTGGTTCTTTGAAAAAATAAACAAGATTGATAAACTTTTAACCTGGATCATCAAGAGAAAAAGAGAATCAATAAAATGAGAAATGAAAGAAAAGTGACAATGACATACAGAAATACAAAGGATTAGAAGAAAATACTATGAACAATTAAGTATCAACATATTGGACAATCTGGAAAAAATGGATAAATTCCTAGAAATATACAAACTTTTAGACTGAATCAAAAGGAAACAGAATATCTGAACAGATGGGTTACAACCAACAAAAGTGAAACAGTAATAAAAAACCTTTCAACAAACAAAAGTTCAGGAGCAGATGGTTTAGAGGTAAATTTACAAAATATCAAAAAAGAATGAACACCTATTTTTATAAAGCGTTTCCAAAAAATTCTAGAGGAAAGAAGACTCCTAAACTCATTTTACAAGGCCAGCATTATCCTGATTTTAAAGCCACAAAAAGATATCACAAAGAACCAAATTAGAGGTCTGTATTCCTAATGAACATAGGTGTAAAAATCCTCAACAAAATATTAACACACTGAATTCAGCAATACGTTAAAAAGATCATACACAGTAATCAAGTGGGATTTATTCCTGGGGTGCAAGGTTGGCTCAATATTCACAAATTAATTAACTTGATACATCACATTAAAAAAAATGTAGGATAAAACTCATATGATTATATCAATATATGCAGAAAAGCATTTGACAAAATTCAGCAGCCATATGTTATGATAAAACAACAAGCAAATAAACAAGCACCTCTCAGTCAAGTGGAAATACAGGCAACATACCTAAACATGGTACAAGCTATACATGACACACCCTCAGCTAACATCATACTAAATAAAAACAAACAAAACTAAAAGTGTTTTCCTTAAAATGAAGAACAATATAGGGATGTCTGATTTTGACACTCTTATTTAACATAGCATTGGAAGTCCTAGCCACAGCAATCAGACAAGATGAAATAAAAAGTATCTAAATTGGAAAGAAAGTAAAAGTGTTAATTGCAGATGCCATGATAGTGTGTATAGAGCATGCTAAAGAGTCCATCAAAAATCTACAAGAACTGATAAATTAATTCAGTGAAGTAGAAGAATACAAAATAAATATTCAGAAATCAGTTGTATTTTTATACACTAATAATGAGCTATGAGAATAACAAACTTAGAAAACAATTACAATTGCAATTGCATTAAAAAATATCTAGGAATAAATTTAATCAACAAGGTAAAAGACCTGTACTTGGAAAATTATAAGATATTGAATTAAGGAATTGGAGGAGATGCAAATAAGTGGAAGCATATATCATGTTCACAAATAGGAACAATTAACATCATTAAAATATTCATAGTACCTAAAGCAAATCCACAGATTTAATGCAACCCTCATCAAAATACCATTGATGATTTTCACAGAATGGGAGTAACTAATCCAAAAATTTATATGGAAACACAAAAAATCCTGAATAATCACAGCCATCTTGAGAAAGAAGAATAAAATTAGTAATATCATGCTACCTGACATCAAACTATACTACAAAGCTATAGTAATCAAAACAACATGGCACTGGCATAAAAACAGACACATAAATCAATGGAACAGAATAGAGAGCCCAGAAATGAACCAATGCTTATATGGTCAATTAATATATGACATAGGAGGCAAGAACATACAATAGGGCAAAGATAGTCTATTTAATAAATGTTTAAAAAATTGAACAGATACACACAAACAAAATGAAACTAGACAACCTTCTTACACCATATACAAGAATAAAGTCAAAATGTATTAAATGCTGAAATGTAAGCCCTGAAACCATAAAACCCCTAGAAGATAACAGGCATTTTTTTTCTAATATATCTTCTTAGGCAAAGAAAACAAAAGAAAAAATAAACAAATGAGACTATATCTAACTAAAACGATTTTGCACAGCAAAGGAAATCATCAACAAAACAAAAAGACAATGTACTGAATAGAAGAACACATCTGCCAGTGATATATATGATAAGGGGTTAATTATTCTAAAGGACTCATAGAATTCAACACCAAAAAAAAAAACCTCCAAAAAACAAAAAACAATCCAATTAAAAATGATCAGAAGCTCTAGATGCTTTTTCAAAGAGGACATACAGATGGTAAGTAGACAAATGGAAAGATGTTCAAGATGTTCAGTGTCACTAATCATCAGAGAAATGAAAATTAAAGCCACAGTGAGATATCAGCTCACACCTGACAGAATGGCTATCATCAATAAATCAACAAACAACAAATGTTGGGGATGATATGGAGAGAATGGAACCCTTAATCTCTGTGCTCTGTTGGTTAATGCAAATTGGTGTAGCCACTATGGAAGACAGTATGAAGTTTCCTTAAAAATTAAGGAAGGAAATGCCTTATAACTCAGCATTTCCACTTCTGGGTACACAGGTGAAGAAACCCAAAACACATATGCATTTCTATGTTCATTGCAGTGTTATTTACAATAGCCAATATATGAAAGCAACCCAAATACCCACCAATAGATGGGTAGATAAAGAAGAGTTAGTACCTATATATCATGGAATATTACTCGACTACTAAAAACAAAATCTCACCATTTGTGACAGTATGGATGGACCTAGAGGGTATTATTCTAAGTAAAACAAGTCACATGGAGAAAGACAAATATATAATTTCATTTACATGAGAAATCTAAAGAACAAAATAAATGAACAAACAAAATGGAGACAGACATAGATACAGAGAACAGACTGATGGTTATCATAGGGGAAGGGGATTGATAGATGGGTGCAAAGGTGAAGGGATTAAGAATACAAATTAGTAGTTACAAAATAGTCACAGTGATGGAAACTACAGCATAGAGAATATAGTCAATAATACTTTATTTTTTTGTTTGTTTGTTTGTTTTTTTATCCTCACCCAAGGACATTTTTCCATTTTTTGTTCAGATAGAGCGGGAGGGAGAGAGAGGAAGAGAGAGAGAGAGAGAGAAAGAAACATCGACGTGAAGGGACACATCGAGTGGCTGCCACCCGCATGACCAACCAGGGCCGGGGACAAACTGCAACCGAGGTACATGCCCCTAGCGGGAACTGAACCCGGGTCTCTCCGGACCGCAGGCCGACGCTCTAACCGCTGAGCCAAACCGGCCAGGGCTAGTCAATAATACTTTAATAGCTAAGTATGGTGCCAGGAGGGTACTTGAAATATCGGGTGGATCACTTTGCAAATTATATAATTTTCTAACCACTAGACTATACACCTGAAACTAATATAAAATTATACTTGAATGTCAACTGTAATTGGAAAAAAATTGCCAAATCTACTAACCTTTTTTGGGTAACTTTTGCATTTTGAGTCTTGCTTAAGTTATTCTGAAACAGAAGGTTCTAAAAACATCCCATATATTGAAAACTTTTATTTTTAGGTTTGACTCCTTTTGGAATTTATCCTGAACTTTTCAAATAGTTTTTTGTTTTAAAATAAGACAACATTTTTGGTTTATTACCACAAACCTATTGGTTTCTTTGCAAATGAAAAAAATAAGGTTTACTGGACCGAATTTCACATACACAGGTCACGGTTTCACATTCCTTCTTTGTTTTTTCTCTTGTGAATTAGGAGTTTCACTTGACCTCCTCCCATGTATTATCTATTATCTCAAGTATGTTGTCTTCCCTGTCCAGCTAGACCTTCTTTCCTTTCAGCACACAGAATGCCTCGCAGAGAGAACAGGACAGCAGGGGGAGATGTCATGCGAGGAAGTCCAAGTAACTCTGTACGAAAAATAAAACTTCTATTAAGTCTGGTCAACTCCAGTTGGAATAAGAAATGGCTTTTAGATGAAATAAATTGAAAGGACTAGTCAACTTTTTAAAATGAATCAGCAATGTGAAAACATTTGTCTTTGGCCGGGGATCTTATTTCATACTAGGTGTCTCTGAGCATCGATAAAAGCTGGTGCAGGAATTTCCCGGAACAGAAGATCTCTGGGGCTTCCCAAGATGTAGATTAATCTCTTCCCTGCTCAGAGATCATGACCCCAAAAGCACCTGGGGTTGGCACCTGGAGTCTGTGTCATTAATAAGCAACAGATGTGCATTTGCCTATTTTGGATCAGATATTAAACAAAAGTAATGTTATGCATGCACTGATGTGTGTTTTTGCGGAGCCTTATTAATGCCGTGGCTTCAAATTGGAAAAAGGAAGCTAAGGATAAAAAGTCACCATCTCTTTTCCTTTGGGGAGGAGGAGGGGGCTCCCCAGAACAACAAAAAGTGGAAACGCTAAGTCTATTCTCTACCGAGAAGTGTAAAACTAAAAGGATAATAAAATCAAGTTGATGCAGTTTAAAGACTATTCATTACCTGGCCTGAGATATGGCTCCCATTGTTGCTGGTGGCGGAGATTGTTCCTCAGCCTGTGGAGGGCTGATAACAGACCCCTGCTCCGGCCTGAAGGCTCCATGTTCTGCAGGCAGAACCTGTGCCTCTGACAGAAGCAAAGTTGTTCTGAGACACAGCCGTCCGTGCAGCTTGGGCCCTTCCTCCCTCTTCAGTGGGATCACAAAGAAAATCAAGAACTTAATATCACCTGAGATATGCTCTGGGACTTCTTCAATCCTCCTCCCTTATATCCCCATGACCTAATTTGGATCAGGGTAATTCTGAAAATAAAATGCTGAAGTTTTCTTTTCCTTGAGAACAATGTCACATTAGTCAACTTAAAAACACTTGCTCACAGCACAAATTGTCTGTACAACTCATTTTGCCCCTTAATTATATTCCACCTTGTTTTATTATTTAAAGACATCATACGAGTTAAGTGTTTACAGATGTATAAAAGGCTGGAGTTGGAAGTGAATTTAGAGATGTCGTTTAATGCTCTCAATTAATTGGCTGGCACACGAAAGCGCAGAAAGCCATGGAGAGTATGCTCATCAGGGGATATTGAGTGGGGAAAGAAACTTTCTCCTCCTCCCCAAGGCAACACTGTGAGAAAAGGGTTTCTGGGTCAGGTGAAAAGGGAGATAAGTATCACAAAAAGTGTGGAGATCACAGCCTCTTTCAAATCTTATTAATGATGCTCTATGCAACTAAGTGAGAATCAAGGATTCTAAACTCAAAGTTTAAAACTAAACTCAGAATTCTAAACTCAGAATTTTCCATCCATTGTTCAACCTACTTCTAAAGTCCAGAGTGCTGACAACTTCAAGCAAGGTACTTGGCTTCAAGATGCTAGCTAAGGTTAGTAAATCCATGCCGGTACATTCCAGGAGCCAAGTGACATTCCTTCATCTTGACAAAACTCGTCTCCCCATCTGGCCTCTCAGTCTAGTCTCCCATTCTCAGCTGGACCTTGCTCACTCATACCTGAATTGGTCACTTTCTTCTGGCTCCTTTTCTTTAACCTGTATAGATACCCAATACTTTCCTTTCATTAAAACCAATTCCTTAAACTGTGGCTCTTCCTTTCACCAAAGTACATGTTCTCCTTTTCTCTACAGTCAAACTAATTACAAAAATAAGGTACCTTTTCTATCAATATTCCCCTCCCTTCTATTCTTCACACCTTTGCAACAGGCTTCCGATCTTCCCACTCCATCGAAACTGCCTTGACCAAGGTGACCGGTGATCTACTGTATACGTGCAATGGGTTATCGTCAGCCTTTACTTCAGTTGATCTCTCCATGAAAAGGTCCAAGACATCATGGGCCACTCTGTCATCATCATCATCATCATCATCATCATCTTCATCTTCATCAGCAGCAGCATCTATATCCCTTATTTTTGACATGGTCTTTTCTCTTGGGTTCAACATCATTATTGTTTCTTGGTTCTCCTACTTTCTAAAGTGTTTTTGTTTGTTTGCTGGTTTTTATTTATAGATGCCTTTCTCTTTGCCACCTTAGTGTTGGTGACTCCTAAGACCTGTGTCCTCAGCCCTTTTGTTTTCTTGCCCCATAAAATTATTTTGATATTTCAGCTACCACCTTAGAGTACAGATCAGAATAAGGCGACCCTGACCATGAGATAAGCCTACAATTTCAAATGATGAGAATCAAAACAGAATTTTCATAATTTTTAGAAATGTGGATGAAATAGCCAAATGTTTATATACTCCTACTTAACTATTTAACTTATGTGAACATACACATTTAAAATAACATATTATAGAAACCAATATACTAATTTAAAAATGTTGCTTCCCCCATACCCCATGGTCAGTTCGCCTCTTCCCATGGCTCACGGAATCAGGTGCTTTGATGTCTCTGGAGGTCGTCATGAGTCACACAATGCAGATTTCTAAAGCATAGCATCTTTGTTCTGATGTTGTAGCTAGAGTACATTTTAATCTTTTGAATTTTCTTATGATTCCATAAATAGAAATTAAACCCTGGAGCACTAATACCTGTCTGCATACAGTGTTGGTTGTTCTATTTTACATAGAGTTGTATATACTTGTGATTGCCATTTACTATGTTTATTTTAAAAACAATTTCTAAAAATCTGTTTATAATAATATTTAACACTTATAATTGTTAGGTCACAGCCACAAAAGTAAAAACATTTAAATCAGTGTTAAATATCTTCTTTTTAAAACCGGTTCTATCACCCTGACTGGTTTGGTTCATTGGTTAGAGCATTAGTCTGTGGACCGAAGGGTCTCGGGTTTGAATCCTGATCAAGGGTATACTTGGATTGCAGATTTGATTCCCTTCCCAGTCGGGGTCATGTGGGAGGCAACCAACTGATGTGTCTCTCTCACGTTGATGTCTCTCTCTCTCTCTCTCTCTCTCTCTCTCTCTCTCTCTCTCTCTCTCTACGTCCTTCCCTTTTACTCTATCAAAAAAAAAATCAGTAGAAAAATATCCTCAGGTGAGGATTAATAAAACTGATTCTATCATACACTTTCTAAGTATCCCTAAATAATATTGATTGAGGTCATTTCATGGTAATATGTCTGCCTAAGCATTACTTCATTGCTCTAAATAAGTAATTAAGAGAGTACTTTGGATTATGGAATGCTCTATAAGGGCCCTAAGCTAAACTAACTTTCTTTTTTCTTGGAGCTAATTGTAGGGGAAAGTTATCACATTGAATTAGGACATTTATGGTAAATACAGATGAATCTCAATACTATATATCACTCCCAGAACTCTTCTGCATTTCAGATTCAGAATAGTATGTTTAACCTACTAAACTAGTCATATCAGGTACCCCAAACTAAAGATATCTAGAATTACACTTATTACTTGGATTTCAATGAACTTATCTTCTTCTATGTCTAATTGAATATAACCACTACCCAAACCTGCTAGTCAGTCAGAATTCTGGGACCATTCTTAGATTACTGTATTTGTCTTATTGGAATTTATTTATTTTATACATTTATATTGAGCAACTACTCTGTTCTGAGCTCTGTTTTAAGTTTCAGGGATACATCAATCAGAAACGTAAGCCCCATGTTATTATGGAATGTGCAGTTTAGCAGGAAGAGTTAGAAACAAAAGACAGAGAAAATGCCAGGGGGAAATGTAGGAAATGTATAAAAATAAATGATATGATGATGAAAATGAAACACGGTGATGTAAATAATTGGGTGCTACTTTAGATTTTTAAAAAATCAGAGAAGTTGACCCTGAATACCAAGAAAGTGTTACCCATGAGCAAATATAGGGGATGGACATTGCATGCTGAGACAGCTGATGTGCAAAGGCCCTGGTATGGGGATGAGTATAGCAGACAGAGACCAGAAAGGAAGCTGGTAAGCCTAGAGCGGAACACACAAAGGGCGGGCAGGGTCGTGTGTCTGTGTGTGTGTGTGTGTGTGTGTGTGTGTGTGTGTGTGTGGATGATGGGTAGTGGTTATGAGGTGAGGCTAGATGGACAGTTAAGGGCACAGCTACAGAGATGTTTGAATTTTATTCTAAGTGCTCTCAAATGGCATTTTAGGATTTTGAGCAGGTAAGTGATTTGATCTGATTTATCTTTGTAAAAAGATAATTCCACCGAACTGGGAGTGCATTACTGAGGAAGGGATCCAACAGTGGAAGCATGGACACCAGGGCAGAGAGCGTTTTTGTAGTTCAGGCAGAAAATGTTACTGGTTAGGAGGAAGGTGACGATATGAATGATGGAGAGACACATAGGTTTAGGGTGTGTTCTGGAGACAGGGACACCATGGCTTCCTATTCGATTGGGCTTTTGAGATGGAGAATGGTGAAGAATGAAGGCAGAATCCTGTTTTTCATATGTGCAGATTAGATGGGTAGTTGTGCCGTTCACTGAGACAGGGCAAACTAGGAGAGAAGCTGTTTGGGATCCACAGAAAATTAAGCATTCTGTTTTAGTCATAAATAAATTTAAGATGTCTACTAGATACCCAATAGAGATGGCTAATAGTAAAATTAGTAGTAATAGTAGGAGGAGGACCAGCTGATGTTTGAATGCCAATGTGTTAGAATAGATACTATCGATATATTAATAGATTCTCCCATGGTCACCCAGATTCCAAGTGACAAACAGAATTATAACCCACTTTGTCTGGTTCCCAAGTTCATACTCTTACTATTATACTAAACTCCCTCTGTGACTTTGGGAAGCATCATCACATAGCTGGTGTTTAAAGCCAGAGGACTGTTGGGGATTATTTACATAAAGGAATAGATAGAGAAGAAAAGTTGTCTCAGGACCCAGATCTCCAATAAAACAGTTCACAATAGAACAGATAGAGAACCACCAACAGAAATGGAAAAGAGCTTCTGGAAAGGTAGGAAGGAACCTATAAGAATTGGGGAGTCCTAGAAGTTAAAAAAAAAAAAGTGATGCTAAAAGAAGGTCATGGTCAACTATTTCAAGTAAAGCAAGAACTGGAAAGTGATCAATGGAATTGTTAACACATTAGTCTATACTGACCTTGATAAATATTGTTTCAGTGAATGGTAACCTACTGGAGGAACAGAGGAGGAGGCCCAGAAACACAAGTTGGAGTAGGAGGCTTTGATGGCAGGCACAGCACTCCATCTGTGTGATGGGGGAAGCAATGTGTTGGGTGGAGAGGCCATGTGGATGGTGTGGCCAACCCTTCTAATTGCCTGCTCAGTAGCTAGTGTTCCTGTGCTCATTATTTGGTTATCTATTATTGTATAACTCCAAGCTCTGTGGCTTAAAAACAAAATGAAACAATAATCTTTCATTGTCTCCCATTGTTTCTGTGGGTCGGGAATTTGAGAGTGTGTCGGTTGAGTGCTTCTGGCTGAGAGGTCTTGCATAAAGAGTAGTCAAATATTAACTGGGGCCGCAGTCATCTGAAGGTTTGACCATGTCTGGACGATCTACTTCAAAGTGGCTCACTCACATGACTGGAAATTGGTTGTTCTATGTGTGGGTCTTTCCAAAGGGCTGCTTTAACTGTCCTCACAACAAGAGGTCAGGGTGGAAGAGTCGATTCCTTATGTGATCCAGTCTTTAAGGCATACCCCATCCTCGCCACTGTATTCCTTTGGTCACACACCTGAGCCTTATTCAGAGTGAAGAACATTACACAAGGGCATGAATGCCAGGAGTTGGAGATTATTGGGTGCCAACTTGGTAGCTCTCTGATTACGTGCTTGCTAATCAAACCTCAGTTTTATTCAGAACATTCATGTACTCAGCTGAAATCACTGAGTGATGCAGGCTCTTCCTCATACAGCTGGGAGGTCAGACCTCTGAACCTCCAGAAAAGCTTGAGAACAGGCTGGGCTAACATATGCCTCTTTGACTTTTGCCTTCACCTTCTGCCTTTTGCTTGTCTGGAAAATAGACATAAGGTTCGGAGGATCAGTACCTGTACACCAGAAGGGCAACACGGGTGTGCCAAGATGGATCTGGACTGCCTCCCTCTTTCTGGGGAACGGACACCCCGTATGTGAAACTCGGTGCAAGGCTGCCTCTGCCAGGGTGTCTTCCTGACAAACCCCAGCAAATGGACATATTTCCACTCCCTTTCTTATGGTTCTGGGAATTCGGTGTAGAAGACTATTATAACACATGTTATTTATTTTTTTTACATGTATTTGTTTGAAGTTGTATCTTTCTTTACTAGAATATAAGATCTTTGAAGGCAGGAAAGTATCCTGTTTCTGTATCCTCAGGGCTTCGCACATAGTCAGCACTTTATGAAAACCTATTGAATGTATAAATAGTTCTAGTTGATATGTATCTAGTAGATAGCTGAGTGTTAACATAACCCATTCCTGGAAGGTCTGTGGATCTCTGTAAAAGTCTACCAAGAGCTCATTATACAGGACCATGCTCTATAATGAAGTCTTCTTGAATATCTTTGGTAATAAGCATTATATAGAGAGAAAATGAACATATCTCTGTAATATTTATATTTCCTAGCAGTAAAGACAGTCTCTTCTGTAATTCTGCCTATAAAAGCACTACGGGAGCCAAGAATAAACACGTTCTCCATGGCAACTGGGTCACAGCAGCACACAGGCTGGGCTGGGCTTTCAGACAGTGGAGTACGTGGAGGTGAGCTTCCGGCTGTAGGAGCTGCCTTCCAGTGGGGCTGGCACTGAGGCATCTCTCCCCACGGGGACCCACAGCCCACTGCACTGGGGCTCCACGCATCGTCACGCTTGGGACAGTGGAGGCCTGGCCCCGCGCATCCATCTCACTGTCTTAAAGTACGGCAGCGAGAGCTCCATCTCAGAAAATCAACAAGCCACCGGGTCAATCAACAGTCCCTACGTCCGTTAAACAAATGCCTCTATGCTCTGAGCGTTAACTCAGGAAGCAGATTTTGCCCCAAACCAGGGGCAAATGTTTCCTTCGACTCCTGGATCATGTCTGTCAACTACAAGCTGGAGAGCGCTCCTTTCACTGGCTCGAAAGGGGAATCAGATAAAGCATCTGGTGGGAGAGAGCAGCTGTTTAATGCAAGGCAATGAAACCCTCCCATTCCAATCAGCCCAAACCCTCCATCAAGGATGAAAGGCGCCAAACAGGAGCGGCAAAGTTAACGGCCTTTGGCAAAGCTAGGCTCCAGGGCAGGGTCCCCGGCCAGTGCATCAGTGAAATTCACACAAAGGAGGGAAATTAACTGAAGGGCAGCAAAGGGCCCTGGTGTAGCTCCAGACACAGCCAGCTTCTCCAGGGCCCTGTGGAAAGCCCCCCTGTGGAAGTGAGGTGCCCACTCAGATTAAAGAGATGACACTAACAGACTCTAACCGGGTCCATGATTCTGTCCCCACCCTGTTAGTGCTGCTGGGGCAGACTTGACTGTGGACTCCTATGGTCAGCACCAAACAATGGCATTGAGGAGGAGAGGCATTTCTGCAGGGAGGAGCAAGTGCTTCTCTACCGTCACTGAAGTCGAATCAAAATCTATAACGACAGCAAGGAAGACCTTTGCAAGGGACCCCAAAAATCATGAAGGAGGTGAGGATTCATACTAGACCTTCTCTTTGGAGACTCCAGCAGCACTCTGCAACACGAGGCTGGTTAATAGCAAGAGCCATTAGCGCAGGCCCAGGCCTACACCTGCGCTGGCTGACTCATCTCTAGAATGAGTGGCGGGAAGGGTGGGAGGGACAGGTGACTTCACATGATTGGGCTGGGGAGGGGGGTGGCTGGGACGGGCAACCGGCACACCTTTTCCAGCAGGCAGAGCAGATGTGTGTCAGCTATCATATTCATGGGCTCATAATCACAGTCAAAAACATTAGGAGTGGAAACAGACCGATCGGGCCAGGTAGCCTGCCTTCCGTCTCTGCAGCTTTGCTCCCCAGAGTAAGTTACTTGGCCCAGATTTTATCCTGCTTATAATTTACAGTGAGAAGGCACCAGAACAGAATGCATTCTGGAAATACAGGAAAGCCAGCAAGGTCCAACACCACCAACCAAACCTCAGGTCCCTGTGGCCCGTCCTTATCAGTCCTTGCTTGGCCCGGAGGTGCTCCATACAAAAGACCTGCACCGTCTGAGTGGGCCCAGCCCACACGCACCTTGTCCTTGACCAAGCCTGACTGTGCACTGAACATCTCAGCCCCTGCCAGCGGCAGGACCAGGGAGCTTTGTGCACTGACTACAGAATGGCGGGTAACGTGGAGCCTCCCTTTCGGAGCTCACTGTTGGTTTACTCACGTCATGTGATTAGTCTTCTATTTACTCGTTTTCTCTCCAGACTTGAGCTCCACTCCGAACCTCAGCAGGTTGTGTTGGAACCAGGACACCCACCTAGCTCCTATGGGTCTGTCCTCTGGAGTTCTCAATTGTTGCCACTGTGGGTAAAATGAGTGAGTGTGCCTGGCACCTCAACTTTGTGTCCCGCACAGTTAAGAGAAAAGTGCCATCCTGAGCGCACAGTGGTGGTTGTCCTTAGGTCCAGACGTGAGTCTGTGTGACTGCCAGGTCCCGCGGGTTGACCTCCCCAGCCCTGGAACACGGGCACCTTCTCATCCCCTCCTCTGCGCCCATTCCTGGGGTCTCTCCCTGAATCCCCAGGGAGAGGAACACAGCTTGGACCTGGCAGAGTCTGTGTGGAAGCTCAGAAGGCCGTGGGGCTGGTCTGCGTTCCAGACGAGGAAAACTTTTCTGCTCTAGTTCTCCCACTGCGTTCTGCTAAGTGCGTCGCTGAGGTTGTTGTTGTTGTTGTTGTTGTTAGGTTAGTTTTTAATTTTTTAGAGCGGGAGCAAGGGAGAGAGAGATAGAAATATCGATGTGAGAGAGAAACATCCATTGGCTGCCTCTTGCACGCCCCCCACTGGGGATCGAGCCTGCAACCTGGGCATGTGTCCTGAGCGGGAATCTAACCAGGGATGACACTTAGTCCATGGGATGACACTCAGTCCATGGGATGACACTCAGTCCACTGAGCCACACCAGCTGGGCAGTCACTGAGTTTATAGAAAGAAAGCTGTTACTTAGAGGGATTCTGAAATGTGTCTTATATATGTAGTCCTAAGGAGTAAATTGGAGAAATGTACTAACCTTCTGTTAGAGGCTGAATTGTAATTTCCCACCCCCTTCATATTTGAAAACACTAACCCCACCAGCACTTCAAGAGGTAACTGTATTGGGAGCTATGTCACTGTAGGTCTCTAAGGTGGGCCCTGAGCCAACTGGGGCTCCTGTAAGAGGAAGGCGGGACAGAGACACACCTGGAATGCAGGCAAACACAGCAAAGACCAGGTAAGGGTGACAGACGAGTAGCCATCGGAAAGTCAAGGAAAGACAGTTCAAAGGAAACCAACTGTGCCTGAACCTTGACCTTGGACTCCCAGCCTCCAGAACGGTGAGGAGTACGTTTCACATCTAAGCCACCAGTCTGAGGTCTGTTGTCCCGGTGGCCTGAGCCCGACCCTTGTACACAGAACATTTGCACCATGCAGCATTTTCCAGACATCGTGTGCACGTGAAACTCATGTGAGACTGTCTCACACACGGACACCTACACTAAGTAACATGTACATCAGAAATAGTCAGATATATAAAGGTGTATGTTCCCATCTTCATACACTCATGATGGACAAATAGGTCTATAGGGCCCTGGGCCAGGGTCTTAACCTCCTCCGCCTTCATTTTTCACTTGGAAAATGGGGATGTAAGAGCATCTGCCTCAGCCGTTGTGACGATGTGGAGGACCCTTAATCGTCCTGAACCTATAAGCACGGGGACACACATGACACAGACAGGAGCACTGAAGCTTCTACCACATGTTTACACGCAAACTTCGAATCCCAGAGCCACATTCTTGAAGACACCTTAGAAACCATGTAGCCTTTCTCTATCTTCTTGGTATTAGAACTCTTTTAAGAAAACATTTCCCCCATGGGTCTTATTTTTAAAAAATATTTGTCTACCAAACAAATTGAAGTAGTTTTTTCAACTTTTTTTTTTTAGTAAATGTACATATTTATTAAATCTGAGTGTTATGTTCAAAATAGGTAAATTGACCATTTCTGGACTTTGGTGAGCTTGTGAACACTGAAAGTAATTCACAGACTCTCACGCCCCCCACTTGGAGCCTGTGAGCCAGGTTCTCTCGGTTGAAGACACTGATGGAGTCCAACCCCTTTCTCTCAAATGAGGATGTTCAGAGCCAGCGTGACCCACTCAGGACAGCCCTCGAAGCCAAGCCCCAGCCACTCTCTGGAGCTGCTTGGTGCCCCTCCCCCGTTCACTCCGGGCTCATTCCCTCCTTGGCAGTGAGCTGCGCAGCCCAGGGCGACCCAGCCCATGGCAGGGGTGGAGCATAGCCGGAGAGGGTCCATTCCTCCGACAGAGCAATGGCAGACACCTCCTTTCCCCCCAGCGACCACGGCATTCAAGAAGAGTGAGGCCAGCAGTCTCCCTGAGCAGGAAGCTGAAAGCTGGTGTCGGGGGAGGCCTTTGGGGTCAAGCACGCCTTCTGTGTTGGACACAGCTTTGATTCTGGAAAACCAAAAGGGGCCAAGATGTGGCTTGGGGAAGAGGTCGAGGCTGTTCTGCGGTGTTTGAAGGGAAGGGCTCTCATCCTGTAACACAGGAAGTGGGGCCGCGGGTGCGCCCCGCAAAGCAATGGAACGAGGAACACACGTTATCTGCAGTACGTCTGTATTTTTATTGTTGTTGTGAATCCTCATTCGAGGATATTTTCCCATTGATTTTTAGAGAGGAAGGGAGTGGGGGGAACATCATGTGAGAGAGACACGTTGATTGGTTGCCTCCCACACGACCCTGACCAGGGCCGGGATCAAACCTGCAACCAAAATATATACTCTTGACCCAGAATCGAACCTGCAACCCCTCAGTCTGTGGGCAGACACTCCAATTGCTGAGCCCAAACGGCCAGGGCTGTATTTTCATTCTCAGGGCCAGGTTGGTGGGGGGACTATGCCCAGGTTGTGGGCCCGATCCCCAGTGGGGGGCATGCAGGAGGCGGCCAACTGATGTTCTCTCTCATCGATGTTTTTATATCTCTCTCCCTCTCCCTTCCCCTCTCTCTAAAATCAATAGAAGATATATTTAAAAAATACATAGAAGAACTCTCTGAAAACATTTTTAAGATGCAAATACTGCACCAAATGAAGTGCATATTTATAGCTGAGGTGCCATAACATAATATCATTTGCTGAGAAGTTGTTTTATTCTGTTTTTAAATGTCTGGAGAACTTATACGTGAAAAGAAAACAATGCCAGGTATTCCTAGCCAGCGTGGACTCCAGCAAGTACACAAAGCACAGCAAGAGTCCCTGAGACATGACCTCCGTGGGACCGGGGCGAAGCCTGTCACGTGAGGCCCTCTGGTGTGAGAACTTCAGCTGGAATCAGACCGACCTCGGCGCAGACACCAACTTCACAGACTAAGCTCTGTTTTCTTTCATAAGATACATGAATTCTCACTCTCAACTTTTCAACCTGGAAAGTGGTTAATAAAACCATTTGTAAATATAAGTTAAGAAGTGGTACAAATGAAGGTAGAGAGCACAGGGCACCCTATAAGTTCTCAGGAAGTGGGGGGCATGATAACGGTGGGGAGGAAGAGGAAGATGAGAAGAGGAAAGAAGAACAGGAGGAAGGAAGTGCAGAGATAGGGAAGGGGGTATACAGGCTCCTCCTTAACACGTGTTCTTAAAAAGTCATTTGGATCAAGGGTTGCGTTGGTCCAGGAGGAGAATCTAGGAGCCACATAAAGGGGATAAAGTTATTTTTTTTTAATGTAATATTCATCAATCTTAAAACTATGCATAGAATATGGTTGTGCTGATCTTCTATTTTCAGTTTAATGACTTGCTAAATACTGATTGATGACTGGTGTCTTGATCATCGACATGACACTGGAGGAGCCAGTAAAGCGATTGATTTTGCTTGTGTTCACGCCTTAGTTTCTAAATTAATTGGCGTTGCTCTTCATACCAATGGGCTGCTTTAGGAGTCCCTCCAAGAACAGCATCCACCAGCATAAACAATATGCCGTGCTGAGATATAACATGTATAACTTATGCTAAATATAAGAGTCAGTGATGATCTTCATTAAAAAACAGAGGGCTACTCATCAGCTGATCATGTGTCAGAAAAGTATTCTTTTACACAGAGACATGCAAGAGCATACTGAACGGTTCTTTTTCTTAAATTTTTTTTCCTTTATTGATTTTAGAGAGAGAGGAAGAGAGAGGGAGAGAGATAGAAAACATCAATAAGAGAAATCAATTGGCCGCCTCCTGCATGACCCCCAACTAGGGATTGGGCCCACAACCTGGGCATGTGTCCTGACCAGGAATCGAACCAGCGACCTCTTGGTGCGTGGATCAGTGCTCAACCACTAAGCCACACCGGCCGGGCTATATGGAATGGTTCTTAATAGCACTCTTTAGAAGGCTGTCCTAGCTGATCCAAGAATAAGTTCTGGGAATTGACCATTTTTATTCCAAAGGACTACAATCAACACTGTCCTCTGAGTCATGACCAAGGGGTTATCTTTCATTTTCTCTACTTTTTACTGGCAAGTATTCATGACAATTTATAATTGTTATGTGCTAACAAATATCTCACAAAGATGCTGTGGAGAAAAGCGTTTCAATTATTTTAGTTTCTTTGTTTTCAATGAGATTTCATTTATACACTGTCAAATGCATGGATTTAAGTGTTGAATTTGATGAGTTGTGACATTTATAAACACTCATGTAACTACTATCACCACCAAAAAATGGAACGTTTCCTCTACCCCAGAGAATTCCTCAGCCCTTCTGGGCAATCTCCACTCACCTTACTGCCCCACCCCTTAGCCCAAGGCAGTCGCTGACTTGATTTCTATCACTCCGAACAAGTTCTGATTGTTTGTGAATCTTACATTAATAGACTCAAACAATATGTGATTTTTAAAAAAATCTGGCTTCTTTTGCTTAACCTAATATCTTTTGTGATTCAGCCATGCTGTTGAGTAGATAAGTGGGTCATGTCTTGTTGCTGCTGACTAGTATTCTATGATAACACTGCACAATTTGTGTATCCATTGTCTTTGTTGATGAACATTTTCACTGTTTCCACATATAGTTAATAAAAATAGGATATTCTTTTTTTTTTTTGATACGTGCCCCTAGCAGGAACCAAACCCAGGACTCTCTGGTCCGCAGGCCGATGCTCCACCCGCTGAACCAAACCGGCCAGGGCTAAGATATTCTTGTGTAAGGTTTTAAATGAACTTCTTTACTCATTTGTCTTGAATTAACATCACAAAATGAAATTGCTCTATCCCAGTACAGGCATGTGTTTAACTTCCTGAGAAAGCGCCAGTCGATTTTGCAAAGTTCTCACCCTGTTTCACACGCCCAGCAGTGACTCTTAATGTATGAAGGTTTCAGTTACTCTACATCCTCACTGACACTTTGTATTGTCAACCTGATTTATTTTAGCCATTGTAGTATGTGTGTCAAGGATCCCAGTTGATTTAATTCTCATAAAAGCACGGCCCTTAAATCATTACACTACAGTAAAAAACAAGACTGTCCTCATTTATCATTCAATTGCCTGGGTAGCCTCAGTGCTGGGGCACCTGGGGGAGGACTTTTTGGATCAACCATCGATCCAGACTGGTTCCTCAACAGCAGTAGGAATGTGTCACCAAGGTTCTGGTGAACTGAGAGGACAGCAAAGAGGCCTGAGAAATAAAATTAGTTTATTGTTTAAGAAAAGAAAGGCATTCTGCATTTTAGACCAGATTTTTAAAACCACATTTTTATAGTCTTCCAGAGAATGATCCGATGCTCAGATACGTTTGGCTGTGCGTTACTTCCCTGCCTTGGTGCTTACAAGGCACTGGGGCCATGGGAACCTCAGCACAGTCCTGCAGCAGTACGTGTTCTCCACATTTGTGTGTCCACATTTGTGTGTCTGGACGTGGTGTAAAAAATCACCTAACAATATCTTCTCCACAAAACATGTTTTAGAAAATGTTGGCATAAAACTTTGACGGCAATCTTGAAGTCAGTTTTCTTGGTTGTAGTCAGCCTAGTAACGTGTAACCAAGGAAAGAAAGCTTGCGAAACAAATACAGTTTGAAGATGTTAAAATTTAGGCGAAGCTGGTCTGTTTTTCTTATTTACCACAAGCCAACTGGACAGAGGCCAAGTCTAATTCAATGCTTATTGAACTTCACTGCCCATTATCGGGACTCAGAAAACATTAATTATTAGTGGTAGTTGAATAAATGATAATGTTAATATTGACCATGATAATTCTGTATTTTTAATTTTGCCATAAATCAAAACATCTGAGAGAAATCTTGAGACAGCCTGCAAAACCCAAACACAGCTGGGCTTTCGTGTCTCCAACGGGAATTTTTCACCCTGAAACAAATAACAGTCGCTACATAGAGAAAAGCAGCTTGTCTTGGGTCATGGAGAGAGTATGGCTCAGCCATCACATACCCAGACACAAATCCCACTGTCAGGATTTTCTAGTATACTTGCGATGCTCAGCACCAGGGCTGCTCGTTAGCAGTCCGTGGTGCGGTCCTTCATGGACTTCCAGGTCCTCCGCCGTGAGATCCTGCCAGACCTGCCGGCGCCATCCGCTACATCTCCAACAAAAACCCAGGCCAAGCTCCTTCAGTTCACCCATCAGTTCCCATGGTATTTCCATAAGCATTTTGCCAGACACAGTGGTTTATCAGGCCCTGGATGAAGACGGTGCTGGGCAACTATGAAGGAATGATGGATGTCACTCCTGTCTGCACAGAGCTCACTGTTCGTCACACGGGCCACCTCATGTTAGCACACCAGATAGAGTCAGAGAAATGTTTTTGAGTTGGAAGAGATCTTAGATCCCTACCTTATAACTGAGATCACCGAGGACCAGCGTTATTAAAGGGTGGGCCCAGGCACATCACCCATGGGTGGTCGTGGTTCTGACCTTCATAGATAGTAACCTGCATTAATGTTTTCTCATATGCATTTTAGTTACAGCATCTCAGAGGCTACTTCCATTCTTTGAACACTTCTACCCATGTGGATATGTTTATTTTACTCTGTTCTCTACTCATTGTTTGCAGGATAAAATCTGAGCTTCTCAGCTTGTACGGGGGTTCACCACGCTGGCTCAGAACTACTTCGCGAGCCTCATCTCCTGTTACCTGACCCTCAGCATTTGATGTCTCCTTTCCGAAAACTTTTCTTTGTACGCATGTTCCTTTCTCTCCTTCTGTGCTCAGAAAATGTCTGCCCTTCCTAAGAGGTCTTCATAAAATATCACACTTTGTATGAAACATCCTTTGGTCACTTTCTACCGTATAGGCAGTTAATCAAAGAACTGAGATGCCACAGTGCTGTCTTCCCACTTATCTTGTGGAATTTCGCCCGAGGGACTGCGATCCTATTGTCAAATCTGAGAGCATCTTGAGAAGAGGAACTGTCTCCTGTTCGTCATCATTCCGCCTAAAAATGACTTGTTTTCCATGCCCGGAGAAAAATACTCGATTGGTTTTCATCCTAACTCCCTGGGACTGCCATCAGGGTTTCTTTGCTGGATTTACCTCTGCACCCAGCCTTGAGAGGCTGAAGGGCCCCAGGGCTCAGCCGTCTTCTCTCTCTGCGCACAGGTGGAATCGGCAGGTATCATGGCTTTAGTTGGTTTTATATACAAACGACGGCCATGCTTGAATCTTGAGCTCTGACCTTGCCCCTGAAGGGTAGATTTGTGTAGTCTATCTTTATACTCCAGCTTCTAATAGGTGTCTCACATTTGTTCTGCATAAAGCAAAATTGTGTTTTTTGTCCCAAAAATCTTGTAATTTTCTCCATTTCAGTAAATGTCACTGAGTAACTTAGGTCAAACCTTCAGACCCATTCTTAATTTCTCTCTTCTCTCACACCCGGTATGCAATCTATTATTTTCTTTTTGTTTTTTTACTTCAAGCTAATAACTTCTTTTAAAAATTAAGTTATTTATTTTTGTTACAGAGGTTTCACCTTTTTCCCCCACTGATTCCTCCTCCCCACCCCTCACCGCCTTGTGCCCAGCTTTGTTGTTCATGTCCATTGTTCATGCATACATGAATATGAGTTCTGTGGTTTATCTCTCCCCCACCACCCCCTCTTCTGCAGATTGTCGGTCTGTACCCCACTTCGACGTCTCTGGGACTACCCCATTTCTCAAATATTATGTTCATTATATTCCACAAATAAGTGAGATCATATGATACTTGTCTTTCTCTGTTTGGCTTGTTTCGCTTAGGATGACACTTTCCAGGTTCCTCCAGGTTGTCGCAAAGGATAAGAGATCATTCTTTCTTACAGCTGCATAGTACTCCATTGTGTATATGTACCACCGCTTTTTCATCCACTCGTCTACTAATGGACATTTGGGCTGTTTCCAGATCTTAGCTATTGTAAATAGTGCTTCTATGAACATGGGGGTACATATATTCTTTCTGATTGGTGTTTCAGGCTTCTTAGAGTATATTTCTAGAAGTAAGATCACTGGGTCAAATGGCAGTTCAATTTGTAATTTTTTTAGGTAATACCATAGTGTTTTCCATAGTGGCTGCACCACTCTGCATTCCTACCAGCAGCATATTAGAATCCCCTTCTCTCCACACCCTCACCAACACTTGTTTGATGATTTGTTGATGGTAGCCATTCTGGCAGGTGTGAGGTGATACTTCATTGTTGTTTTAATTTGCATCTCTCTGATAATTAGTGATGTTGAGCATTTCTTCATATGTCTCTTAGCCATTTGTAGATCCTTTTTGGAGAGGTGTCTATTTAGATCCTCTGCCCATTTGTTAATTGGCTTCTTTGTCTTCCTTTTGTTGAGTTGTATGAGCACAATATATATATATTTGAAATTAACCCCTTATCTGATACATCATTGGCAATTATGCTCTCCCATACAGTGGGTTGCCTTTCCATTTGGATGATTGTTTCTTTTGCTGTGCAAAAGCTTTTGAGTTTGATGTAGTCCCATGTGTTCAATTCCTCCTTTGTTTCTGTTGCCTTAGGTGATGTATCAGTGAAAATTCTGCTGTGTATGATGTCTGAAATTTTGTTGCCTACAGTTTCTTCTAGGATTTTTATGGATTCATGAGTCACATTTAAGTCTATTATCCATTTTGGGTTTATTCTTGTGTAGGGTGTAAGTTAATGCTCTAGTTTCATTTTATTGCATGTAGCTGTCAATTTTACCCAACACCATTTATTAAAAATGCTGTCTTACTCCACTGTATGATCTTGTCACCTTTGTCAAATATTAATTGAGCACATTGCTTTGAGTCCATTTCTGGGTTCTCTGTTCTGTTTCACTGGTCTATCTGCCCGTTCTTGTGACAGTGCCAGGCTGTTTTGATTACGGTGGCTTTGTAGTATAACCTGAAATCTGGTAATGTGATCCCTCCAAGTTTGTTCTTCTTTTTCAAGATTGCTGTGGCTATTCAAGGTCTTTTGTTGTTTTATATGAACTTTTGAAGTATTTGTTCTAGTTCTATAAAGTATGTTATTGGTATTTTGATGGGGATTGCATTGAATCTATAGATTGCTTTGGGTGGTATGGACATTTTAATGATGTTAATTCTTCCAATGCATGAACAAGGTATGTGCTTAAACTTTTTTATATATTCCTCTATTTCTTTTTTCAATGTCTTGTAGTTTTCTGCGAATAGGTTCTTTATTTCTTTGGTTAAGTTTATTCTTAGGTATCTTAATTTTTTTGCTACAATGTTAATGGGATTTTTTTTTAGTTTCTCTTTCTGTGAGTTCATCCTTGGTGTATAAGACTGCCATCGATTTCTTGACATTAATTTTGTATCCTGCTACTTTGCCAAATTAATTTATTAAGTCTAGTAAATTTTTGATGAGTCTTTGGGGTTTTCTACGTATAGTATCATGTTATCTGCGGATAATGATAGTTTCACTTCCTCCTTTCCAATGTGTATACTTTATTTTTTCTTCATGTCTGATTTCTGTGGCTAAGACTTCCAGTACTATGTTAAATAAGAGTGGTGAAAGTGGGCATCCTTGTCTTGTTCCTGTTCCTGTTTTAGTTTTTGCCCATTGAGTATGATGTTGGCTGTAGGTCTTTCATAGATGGCCTTTATTAAATTGAGATATGATCCCTCTATTCCCAGATTGCTGAGCATTTTTATCAGAAATGGGTGCTGGATTTTGTTGATGTTTTTTCAGTGTCTATTGATATGATCATATGATTTTTGTCTTTCATTTTGTTTATGTGGTGTATCACATTTATTGATTTGCAAATATTGTACCAGCCTTGCATCCTTGGGATGAATCCCACTTGGTCATGGTGAATAATTTTTTTGATGTATTGCTGGATTCGCTTTGCTAGTACTTTGTTCAGGATTTTGGCATCTATGTTCATCAAGGATATTGGCCTGTAGTTTTCTTTCTTTATATTGTTTTTTTCTGGCTTGGGAATTAGAATTATGCTGGCCTCATAAAATGAGTTTGGAAGCCTTCCTTCTTCTTGAATTTTTTGAAATATTTTGAAGAGAATGGGTATTAGTTCTTCTTTGAATGTTTTGTAAAACTCCCCTGTGAAGCCATCCAGGCCTGGGCTTTTGTTTGCTGGGAGAGTCTTGATTACATCTTCAATTTCTTTTGTAGTTATTAGTTAGTTTAAGTTTTCTATCTCTTCCCAGTTCAGTTTTGGGAGACTATGTGTTTCTAGCAATTTGTCCATTTTGCTTAGATTGTCGAATTTGTGACCATATAATTGTTCATAATATTTGTTAACAATCCTTTGTATTTCTGCGGTGTCAGTTATTAGTTCTCCTTTCATTTCTGGTTTTGTGTATTTGTGTTCTTTCTCTTTGTTTCTTGGTGAGTCTAGCTAGGGTCCATCAATCTTGCTAATCTTTTCAAAGAATCAGCTCTTTGCTTCATTGATCCTTTGAATTGTGTTTTTGGTCTCTGTGTCATTTATTTCTGTTCAGATCTTTACTATTTCCTTTCTTCTACTTGCTCTTGCATTTTCTTTCTGTTCACTTTCTAGTTCTTTACCTTGTGAGGTTAGATAGTCTAAGAGATTTTTCTGGTTTCTTGAGGTAGGCCTGTAGTGCTATGAACTTCCCTCTCAGAACTGCTTTTGCTACATCCCATAGATTTTGTGTTGTTGTGTTTTCATTTTCTTCGGTTTCCAGACAGTTTTTAATTTCTTCCTTGATGTCCATGGTAATCCATTCATTGTTCAATAACATGCTATTTACCCTCCATATTTTCAAATGTCTTTGCATGTTCTTGTTGTAATTGATTTCTAGTTTCATGTCATTGTGATCTGAGAAGATGCTTGATATGATTTCAATATTCTTGAGCTTGTAGAGAGTTAGTCTATGCCCTAACATGTGGTCGATCTTTGAGAATATCCCATATGCACTTGAGAAGAATGTGAATTCTGAAGTTTGGGGGTATAATTCTTTGTAGATATCTATGAAATCCATTTGATCTAGCGCTTTGTTTAGAGTCTGTGTTTTTGTCCCCTGCTATGATTGTATTGCTGTTGATTTCACTTTTGAAGTCCTCCAGAAGATTTTTAATATATGTTGGTGCTCCTATATTGGGTGCTTATATGTTTACCAAGGTTATATCTTCCTGTTGGATAGATGCTTTCAATATTATGTAGTGGCCTTCTTTGTCTCTAGTTATGGCCTTCATTTTGAAATCTATTTTATCAGATATAAGTGTTGCTACCCCAGCTTTTTTTTTTTTTGCTTTCCATTTGCTTGAGGGATTTTTTTCCATCCCTTCACTTTCAACCTATGTGAGTCTTTTGTTGTGGGCTGTGTCTCTTGTAAACAACAAATATGTGAGTCATGCTTTCTTATCCAGTCAGTTACTCTGTGTTTTTTTAACAGATCATTCAAACCATTCACATTTAAGGTGATAATTGATATGTACTTATTTATTGCCATTTTTGTTTAGTGTGATTCTATTTTTCTTCCTATTTCTTCTTCTAATTACAGCAGTCCTTTTAGCATATCTTGCAGTGCTGGTTTAGTGTTAATATATTCCCTTAGCCTTTTGTTGTTGTTGTTTGGGAAGCTCTTTATTTGACCTTCTATATTGAATGATAGCCTTGCTGGATAAAGTAGTCTTGGATTCAGATCCTTGTTTTTCATGATCTTGATTACTTTATGCTACTCCCTTCTGGCCTGCAGTGTTTCTGTTGAGAAATCAGCTGATAGCCTTATGGGGTTTCCTTGGTAGTTAAGCTGTTGCTTATCTTTTGCTGCCTTCAGGATTCTTTCTTTGTCTTTAATATTTAGCATTTTGATTACTATCTGTCTTGGTGTGGGCCTGTTTGTGTTCTCTTACTTGGGGCTCTCTTTGCTTCTTGAACTTGAATGCCTTCTTCCTTCACCAAATTAGGAAAGTTTTCTGTCACTATTTTTTCAAATATATTCTCTAACCCTTGCCCATTTTCTTCCTCTTCGGGGACTTCTGTGATGTGAATGTTAATACGTTTCCAGTTGTCCCACAGTTCTCTTAAGCTGTCTTCCAGTTTTTTAATTGTTTTTTTCTTTTGGTTTTCTGATTGGTTGATTTTTCTACTCTGTCTTCTAATTCGCTCCTCTGGTCCTCAGCTTCCTCTACTCTGCTGGTTAGTCCTTCCAATGTGTTCTTAATTTCTGCTATGTCATTCTTCATCTTCACTTGGTTGGTTTTCAATGTTTCTATATCTTTACTATGGTGTTGATGCCCTTACTCATGCTGTTGAGCTTCTTCAAGATTATGGCTCTGATCTCTACCTTCGATAATTTGCTTAGCTGCATTTCATTTATCTCATCTTCGATAGAGTTCTCTTGTTCTTTCATTTGGGATTTGTTTCTTTGTTTCACCATTTTGACTATCTCAGTGGGTTTTGGAGCCTGCCAAATTTTTCCTGTGGGTGTTGGTGTTCTGCTGTTTGTGGCTTTCTCTACTGGGTTTGAATGAGCCTGGGTGAGCCCACGTTAAACACCACTGTCAAGTCTTACTTTTCCTGGGTATCGTTGCAATCCTTGGAAAGGTTCAGATATCCTCTAGTTTTTTCCTGGAGGCTAGTAGTCTCAGTTACTCAGTGCCTTGGAATGTAGCCCTGGTGTCCTGCATAAGAGGATTTCCAGATGATGGTTGTTAATGAGCCTCAATTTGCATTTTTTTGGAATGGCTGTATCTCTAATGGGGGCTGCTGCTTTTCCCCACAGCTCTGGGAAGGAGCACACTGGCTACCGTCCTTTGTGGCTGCAACTGAGCAAAAACTCTGAGTGCCCTCCAAATCCCAGTTGTCCCCACAGAGTTCAGACCAGCCTGCCATCCCTCTGCCATAGCCCCCAGGTGAGTGGCTCTGGCTATTTTAGCGCTCTGTCTGGGCTCTCTGCGCTGTGGAGCGGGCTTGGTCTTTATTCCCCAAAGGTGCTGCTCACAGCTAAGACTGCTGCTGTCCATGGGCTCCCAGCCCGCCACCCTCTCACTCCTCCCCAGATCCTACTAGTGTCTCTCGTTATATGGTCCTGTCCTGCTGCTTCACTGTTGCTTTTTTCTGATGATTTGTCTTTATTTTAGTTGTAATTATCATTTGGTCCTGGGAGATCATCTGTGTAACTTCCATTCACTCTGCCTCCATTTTCACATTCTCTCCGCCATCTGTTCTTGACTCTGACTCTCTTTCACTGTGTCCTTGGTCTCAGTCCACAGCACCTTCCCCAAGCACCAGGCTCCTCCCCCTGAGCACCAGGCACCTCCCTGAGCACCAGGCTCCTCCCCCTGAGCACTAGGCACCTCCCTGAGCAGCAGGCACCTCCCTGAGCACTAGGCACCTTCCTGAGCACCAGGCTCCTTCCCCAAGCACCAGGCTCCTCCCCCTGAGCACCAGGCACCTCCCTGAGCACCAGGCTCCTCCCCCTGAGCACTAGGCACCTCCCTGAGCAGCAGGCACCTCCCTGAGCACTAGGCACCTTCCTGAGCACCAGGCTCCTTCCCCAAGCACCAGGCTCCTCCCCCTGAGCACCAGGCACCTCCCTGAGCACCAGGCTCCTCCCCCTGAGCACTAGGCACCTCCCTGAGCAGCAGGCACCTCCCTGAGCACTAGGCACCTTCCTGAGCACCAGGCTCCTCCCCCTGAGCACTAGGCACCTCCCCCTGAGCACTAGGCACCTCCCTGAGCACCAGGCTCCTCCCCCTGAGCAGCAGGCACCTCCCTGAGCAGCAGGCACCTCCCTGAGCACTAGGCACCTCCCTGAGCACCAGGCTCCTCCCCCTGAGCACTAGGCACCTCCCTGAGCACCAGGCTCCTCCCCCTGAGCAGCAGGCACCTCCCTGAGCAGCAGGCACCTCCCTGAGCACTAGGCACCTTCCTGAGCACCAGGCTCCTCCCCCTGAGCACTAGGCACCTCCCCCTGAGCACTAGGCACCTCCCTGAGCACCAGGCTCCTCCCCCTGAGCACTAGGCACCTCCCTGAGCAGCAGGCACCTCCCTGAGCACTAGGCACCTCCCTGAGCACCAGGCTCCTTCCCCTGAACACCAGGCACCTCCCTGAGCACCAGGCACCTCCCCCTGAGCACCATGGCACCTCCCCCTGAACACCAGGCACCTCCCTGAGCACCAGGCACCTCTCCCTGAACACCAGGCACCTCCACTGAGCATCAGACACCTCCCCCTGAGCACCAGGCACCTCCCTGAGCACTAGGCACCTCCCTGAGCACCAGGCTCCTCCCCCTGAGCAGCAGGCACCTCCCTGAGCACTAGGCACCTCCCTGAGCACCAGGCACCTCCCCCTGAGCACCATGGCACCTCCCCCTGAACACCAGGCACCTCCCTGAGCACCATGGCACCTCCCCCTGAGCACCAGGCACCTCCCTGAGCACCAGGCACCTCCCCCTGAACACCAGGCACCTCCACTGAGTATCAGACACCTCCCTGAGCACCAGGCTCCTCCCCCTGAGCATCAGGCACCTCCCCCTGAACTCCAGACACCTCCCCCTGAGCACTATGGCACCTCCCCCTGAGCATCAGGCACCTCCCCCTGAGCACCATGGCACCTCCCCCTGAGTACCATGGCATCCCCTCAACGGATTTATGGTTCCGTTTTGATCCCCTCAGTCTGTTCACTGCATGCATATGCCCTCCCTGCTATTTGTCAAGCACACTCCTTGCTCAGACTGTCATGCTCTGCCCTTTGCTGGCCTCCTCTGCCTCCAGACCTGCCTGGGGCCCCTCCTCAGCCCACTCGGACTTCAGCCCAGGGGTCCTCCCAGGGCTGCTCTAAGCGGCACCCACCCGGAGCCCCTCTGCTCGCCCACAGGACCGGTGCCGGTTCCTAATCTGCGCCAGACTCAAGGACAAAGGCTACCAATGCCGCGTTTCCATCTCTATCTTTCTTAAGGCTCCGGGGAGTCTGGTGGTGGGATCTCTGTGTGAAACTGGGGAGACAGGAAGTGGGGCGTGCTGGTAACTACGACCTCGCTGTAGAACCGTGGGGGTCAGGCCCTTGGGGGACGAGACGGTCTGAGAAGAACCTCCCTCTTCCCACCCAGACCGCAGCAGAGATGCTCTCCTCTGTGGTCAGAGAAGGGGGGATGTGCAAGTCCCCCTTGTGATCTCTCCTGGCTCCGCAGGGAGCCGGGTAAATATTCTAGAAGCCTATCAATGCCTTGTCCTGTTACTACCCCTCTCTTTAGTTTTTAATGCCACCGGCTTTCACATTCTGCTCCCGTCCCTGTCGCTTTGTAGCTTTGAGGTTTCTTTCCTTTCCCTCTGCCTCGTGAGACTGCTGCTTTTTCCCCTTCCTTCCAGGATTCTCGTTTCTTCACCGAGGAAGCCCCCCAAAAGGTAAAGAGGAGAACAGATGCATGCAGCACCCTGCTGCGCGAGAACCGAAGAGGAATAATTGCCAATTTTGAGGAGCCTTTCCCTTTTTATTGCAATGTTTTGTGCCTGCCCGTATCAAATCTGTAAAAGAAACACTACCATTAATAATACATAGTTTGCTTTGTTCAGTTCAATTTTACCCTGAACCGAAGGGCCTGGAATGCAAGGCATAGGAGCTTGTGTATCCCATGCTTCACAAACAAAAGGCTGACTTCCCCCAGCCGGTCCCAGCGCCTTTTCTCCCGGGAGGTGGCAGGGACCAGACTGACGGATCTCAGAGGGGAGGGCTGGGGGACAGAAAGAGATTACCCAAAAGACATATATGCCTATATGCATAGCCCATGGACACGGACAGAGTGTGGGGAGAGTCTGGGATGGGGCGGGGGCTGGGTGGAGCGGGGCAAAGGTGAGGGCCATGGGGGACATCTGTTATACCCTCCACCTCAGTTCGAGCTTCCTGAGAGCAGTGTCCAAGCCGTGGTCCCTGCAGCAGGGCCTCCCACCCAGCAAGGCCTCTGCCTGCCAGGTTTCCTGACTTGCAAAGCCACTTCACCTTCCCCTGCCGTGACCACTTCAGGCCCAAGGAAGCGGTGGTGCCTGTTGCCAGCTTTTTTTTTCCAAACTCGAAACATCGCTCTCAATCACCTTTCTGTAGATGCAAGAAGGAAAATGCCAGTTGATGTGCGTGGGTCTGTCTCCCCACACAGCCGTGGTTTCTGCACACCTCCGTGAGCAGCTGCGTATAGTGAACCTGTAACCATTACCTTGCTAATAAAATAACTTTTCTCCTGTTTCCAGGAGTGCTCGTGGTGTTGGTGATTTTGCACCAGGATGAAATAAACTTGGTTTCTTTACACAGGGCGAGTTCAAGTGAAAATGGATCTCAGTGTGTTTCTTTTTCTTCTGTTTTTGACAGCAGAAGAAAAACGGATTATTTTCCTCTCTGTCCCGTGTTCTTTCCCTCCTGTCTCTTTCTGGGTCAATGTCGGCGAAACCCTAATCATTGTCTAAGAGACTGGTTCCGCGTGAGGACAGCAGACACAGAGCCCAGCGACCGCGTCTGCCGTCAGCAGAAGGACAGAACAAGGCTCCAGTGTGTTCATTTGAAGATTTCCACGCTTCTCTGACAAGTAATTTAAGCCTGCTGTTGAGGACATGGCCATTCGATGAGAGGATCCCAAGCAAAGATCAGATAATCTTGTTTTTGAAAAAGCGGTGTTTGCAGATACATCCTTGACCTCTAGACAAATTCCAGACCAGGAGGCCTCCCACGGGAACAGAACAGGAGACCTGCAACTTTCCATTCTCTCCACCCTGTTCCATTCCCTGAGCAGACGTACATCGATTATGCGTTCAGCAGGCCCTGTCTCGGATGGCACCTTAATTAAGGAGGCGTGACAGGGGCAGTGCCACTGAGAGGCTAATGGTCACAAGGAGGCAACAGCATCCAATAGAATATTAACGTCGTAAAGAGATGTGCAAACATACTCGGGATTATGAGGACGAAGTGAAAACAGCCGTGGATAGACTGTGCAAAGCCCCCAGAGCACAGCTTTTTGCTCAGAAAGCAAACCGCAAAGGTAGGACTGTAATCCAGGAGCGCATCAACTGAGAGCATGTTGATCCACTCCCTTCGAAGTAGCGCGGGGTGAAGTTAGCCTCACACGTTCGCATGTCACAAGGACACACTCACACACGATTTTGAAATTATTTGTGGCTTATGTTGGATGGTATTGTGTAGAGTGATCTGAAGGGAGTGGTGCACAGCCCAAGTCATTGATTCCTTTCCCAGAATTTTACTGATCTTTGATTTTGCGACAGGTGCTGTGACAGGCACTAGAGGTAGGTAGAGTCAAGAAGACAGGAAGACAGTGCCTGTCCCTAAGAAAGACATGTCTTTATCATCAAGACATCTCTGAATGTTCTTCTGAATCCTCGCCCCAAGACAGTGCCCACCACGCTCATCAGGGCCCCGGTGGGGTGGAATGGAGCCCGGGCTCCCCTTCCTCTCTAGGTCACATGAAGGCAGGAACTGGTAGATGTTACAGTGCCTGCAGGGTCAGAGTTCACTGTAATCAGTTCTTGAAACATTTCAGAGCCTGGTGATAGTGCCTCATGTATAAAATGTGTTATTTTCTAGAGCAATCATTCTGAGAAGTGTCAGAATTATAGTACATACGTAGTTTACATTTTTTTTTTCTGAAAAGTCTCCCCAGTGCTTCATGGTTCTTATTATTTGGGAAATGATTTTGCTTCTCCTGTGACCTCTGTCTTTTCCTCTTGAGCTATAAAAAGAGTAAGCTGAAACGGCAGGCTGACCTATGAACTTAGAATCTGACCAGTCAGATACGCTCTCTTATCAACACAGGCAAGCAGTTCTCACATCGGATTCTCACAGAGCTGCAAATCACTCACTGAGTTCAGAATCGTGAAAACAAAATCAGGACAAGAATCATGAGTTTTGACACACTTAGAATTTGTTAATATATGAAATCAAGTAAAACGAAGATTATAGTTTAAACTTCTACAATTCTAAGACTGAGTCTCAGTCTAATATCATAAAATGTTGCCATGGTATTCTCAGATGGATATAAAAATTAAACTATGCACTACAGGAAAAAGCTAAAAAGATCTGAGTAGATTTGATGGTGCCTTACTGAACCCTCCATAAGAATGTTTTCATTCCTTCGGTAATTCCGAGGTACTGGTATCTCATACACACTGGTTCGTTTAAGCCTAACAGTGATACTGCGCATGGGCTTACTCAACATGCAGTCTCAAACCCCTTCTCATTAACTGTGTTTCAAGCAAGCAAAACACTGGATTTCCCAGTTTGTTTGTTTGTTTTTACCACTGAGCATGGCCCTATGTACTAGGGAGGTCTTTCCTACTTGAACAAAATGACATGGTCCCCAGGGAAAAATGGCCTTTCCCTTTTCCCCTCTTGTCTCTCTTTTTTTGTTATTTGAATGTGAGAATTATGGCTGGAAGGGTAGCAGCCATCTTGCAACAATGAGGTAAGAAGTCCTGAGAAGGATGTGTAGTGAGCTGCCACCTACTCCTGGGACTCCCCAGTTTTCTTATGTGAAACAAATAATCTGTCTTTTTAAAGCCACTGCCTGGTTGTCTGTTCCTTGCAGCCAAACACATCCACATGCTCCTTAATTATTATGGAAAATAATTATTCAATTTCTACTAGTTGCTTGGCTGTTTCAGATACTAGAGGTAGAGTACAGTAAACAAAATAGAGTCTGCTCGGGGACTTACATCCTGGTGTGAGTAAACAGACAACATAAAGCAAATGCTCAGGGTGTGTGTGAGTGTGCACGACTGTGTGATGAAGAAAAGACAGTAGGGAAAAGGATAGGGAGGTGATGTGGAGGTTGCTGTTGTATGGATGGCAGCCAGACAGGGTCTCTGTTTCAGACCACAAAGATGTGTCGGAGTGAAAAAGTGCATGTTTTGGGAGGAAAAGTTTTCTAAGCAATAGAAAGTCTCATTACCCATACCCTGAAGGGTTGGCGTGCTTGACATATTTTTTAAAAATAATTTTTATTTTAATAATTCCATTTCAAACAAAAATAAAAATATTGGTAGCATTATATTATTTAAATAATGTCTTAAAGGGGTTCACACTCCTTAGTGTCAAAGAGAAATAAACAGGAGATTTTTGCGCACAGAATTAGCAGTGTAAGTGAGATCCTAGACATCGAGATCAAAGGCCACCAATCAGCTTGTACTCTTTCTCTCGAATCTCCCAGCCTAGTATATGTCCCTATACTAGGAATGTCTATATTTTCCACTCCATTTTTTTCTTTATTGATTTTAGAGAGAGAGGCAGAGAGAGGAAGAGAGAGAGAAACATCGATGAGAGAGAACATTGATTGGCCGCCTCCTGCATGACCTCCGCTGGGGACCAAGCCCACAACCTGGGCATGTGCCCTGATGGGAAATCAAACTGATGACCTCCCAGCTCGACGCTCAACCACTGAACCACACCGGCCAGTCTCCATTCCATATTAAATGTATACTGGCCATGCATTCATTTTACCCAAAAAGCCACAAATCATGTCACAAATTTTTGCCACAGAGCTTCAGGTTCACAATTTTTCTGTCCGACTGAAAACAGAAGAATTAGATGGTTCTTACCTGGGAAAGTGTCTAACAACAATGTCTAAGGATGCTGGCACCTACCCAGATTACTTGGCTCTGCTTGTACCTTACAAAGGAGGTTTAGATTTCCATTTTTAGTACTTCAAAAGGGAATCTGAAGAGGGTCTGATGTTTTAAAATTATATGTACCAAGATGCAGTGAATTGCTTTATTGGTAATGGGACTCCCTGCAGATTTGAAAAGGAATGAAAATTCACATTTTGAGAAAATTTGGTTGTTCCAAATGTTAGGAAAAAAGAAAGTCAAAAGAGGTGGGCACATGCTATGCAAATGATTTGAATTCAAATATGGGTACAATTCCTATGGAGATATTATTTGATCTTTCTGGGGTCTCAAGCAAAAGCAAGCTTTCAGAATTCAGTGAGTCTACTTCGCTGTGGGTGGTGGCACATCTTGAAATTCAGCCAGGGACTCAGTATAGGGCGGGTCAAGACTACAGTTCAAGGAACAGAACTAAAGAAGGCTCCTGGAGTCTCAAGGTGGGGATGGGGTGTCCCCAGGTATAGGGGATAAGGAAAGAATTCCTCTGCCAGGCACAGTGTGGTTCAGGAGCAGTAGCACCCAAGCAAAGAGCAAGTGGACAATGTGCAAAATCAGTTCAAGTTCAGTTGACAGAGTGAATCAACAGTCACCAGGACTAGGCACGGCTGCTCATGACGGTCCTCCTGGTTCTCTCAGGAAGCTGACCATGAAGGCTTTTCAGGTGTCTTGTCCCCACACTACGTCATAGTCACCCTGGCTAAGCCTGATGATATCATGATGCCCAAGAACAGAAGTCCACCCGTGGTCTAGGAAGGAACTCACCAGTTCAAGCTGGAAAAGCAGGAGCATCATGATGGAACATTTCAGGTGAAGTACATTCATTTCATGTTCAAAGGTTCAAACCCTGGAACTTGAATGCTTGGGTTGAATACTGTTCTGCCACTTAGTTCCTGGGTGATCTTGGACACTTGGTTTAACTCCCTGTGCTTCTGCGTTCCTAACTAAAAAACTGGGAGACTAGTAGCTATGGTGCTATGAGGTTATCCTGAGAAGAAGAGGGTTCTTGTTCCCAAGGGCACACTGGCATGCAGGAGAAGCTCCGTTCGTGTTGGCGTCAACCTGAACTGCCGGCAGTTGGCATCAAGGTAGACTGGCTGCCACATTCAAAGACTAAACAAACATTCATGGGCAATATTTTAATTCCTGGGACACAGATTGGGAATAAGAAGGCAGTGTCTTATTTTAGTGGGTGAAAAGAACTAAAATTCATGTCTATCTTCTCTTGGGCTTCAAAGCATAGTTGGAGAAGAGGTGAACAAGAAGGTAGGAAGTTGCGAAAGGTAGATCTGGAGTTGTTTACCTCACACATCAAGTCAAGATGGAGTCACGGTGCTGATGTTAAAGCAAAGTCTAAACCTGGGATAACCAGGCGGTTAGGAGGTCAGGGAAATTCAGTTTCCTCATTAGATGGCGCTTTAAAGGTAGCATCCTGCCTTGGTCTTATCATACCTTAACATACAAACCTCACCTGGGATTGTTCAACTCCTGTAAACATCGGTGTTTACCAATCTTTCCTGCTTGTGTATTAAATATATATACTCCTCAGGGCTCTCTCAAAAAAAACTTATTTTATAGGTTTGGAGTGGGGCCTGAAATGCATAATTTTATAAAAGCCTGAGAATTTCTATAATCAGGTAATCTTGGAAATACTCGATGAGGAAGCTAGGCAATCCTGCACTTAACCACGGGTCTGGGCACTGCTTCCAAACCAAACTCCAACAGGGGCCAAAGGGTTTTACAGGAGTCACCCAAGTGTTCCTTTGGTCTTGTTGCCTAGTCTCTTTACTAACTAAAAGTCACGTGGTTTTCTTTATCTAACTGATTCCAGGTCCCAGGTACCATAGTGCTGAGGGCTGCCCTTCAACAGCATATTTTCTTCCTCACTTCCTCTTTTGGGGCCTGATATTCGCCAAATGGTTTTGATTCAGTCAACTCTCTGGTGTCTTTTAATCCACATCTGCCCAAGAAGCTGGGACGAGTCAGACGGACACTTGTGAGCTCCCAGAGGCCCAGCTGTCAGGACTGACTGCGGAAGGGGCGACCAGAGTGCCACAGGTGATGGGTTTTCTCCACAGCATTACGTGTTAGACATGGGTGATCTGCGTACATGGAAAGAGTGGTCAGAGAAGATACTGGAGAGATGAATTTTCACTGATTTCTAGTAACTCACAGCATGATGGTCTTGGTGTCAAGGGAGAGGCAAGGAGTCTGCAGACTCATAGGGTTGCATCTTGAAGATGTACAGACCATTTCAGAGTAGCCTGCTTCTGTGTAAAATCTAACACGGGAAGAAATCTAGGAGAGAGGGTGTGGAATACCCCTGCACTATTCAATGGCACCACAGAAGCTCATGGAGCAGTAAAGACAAATACTCAAGTAAGACCAGCAGACTTACCTCCTATCACAACCACCTCATGGGACTTTGTGATGACACCCTTCATGGAACCATACAAGTGATTTCACAAAGTATCTTCTACCCTTAAACTGCTGCCCTTTGCTGGGCTAAATCCCCAAGTCTTTCTAACCCCTTGAACTTCTTGTTCCTTAACAACAGTCTCTCCCTTCTGTCAGCTTCATAGGCTCTGAAATAGATAGGATAAAATGTCCCCAGAAATTGGCCCTCGAAGGAAGGCTTGCCAGAGTATGGCAGTCATCAACAGGTAGCTATGAAACAATGGTCCAGGACTACCCTGACTTTTCAAAAATCTGTTTTTCAGATCTAAGCCAAGCCACAAACCCCAGAGACAAACTCAGTTTCTGGTTGGGAAAGTCCCTTCCTGCATCCCATAATAAGTTTTGCACAATCCCAGAATGCCCTGCTCTACTGACGCATAAGCAGACTCTAGTGGGACCCCTGCATTCCTAAAAGTGAAAAAGCCAGCCCACCTGTACCCTGATTGGTTAAACCCAGCAACTTCCATGTCCCTAGGCTAAAATTTTTTTAATTTGTTTTTATTGATTTTTCACAGAGATAGAAACATGAATGTGAGAGAGAAACATCAATTGGCTGCCTCCTGCACGCCCCCTACTGGAGATCGAGCCCGAAACCCAGTCACGCGCCCTGACCGGGAATCAAACCAGGACCTCACAGTCCAAGGGAGGATGCTCAGTGCACGGAGCCACACCGGCGGGCCCCGGGCTAAACTCTTTTACATCAGCAGACAAGAACCCAGACTTGTCCGCAACAGCTCCTCTCCACTCATCTTGTTTGATCCTTTCTTTATTTTCCTTCCTCTTCTTTCTGGCAAGTTTCCATTTTCAGACTCTCTCTTCCTCACCCTGCCCTCTTTTTAAGAAATCAGTAGCCTCCCCAGCCACAACCAATGTGCCTTTCCCCTGCATGACGCTCTGTCACCACCCCTGTGTCTGCCATTGTCTCTTTAGGTCCCTGGTTCTTTTGTCCGCTCTGCCCCCTCAGTGTTCTCTCTGGCTTCTGCTGTCCCTGGTCCCCTCTCAGTTCCTTCCTCGAGCACAGAGGGCTGACAGAATGGGGACACAGGATACAGTTACAATAATGTCAGCAGCTCAGGGGAGAAAAATGGAAAGGGGAAAATGAAAAAAAAAAAAAAAGAGAGAGAGAAGGTTTTAATTAGATATCCATGCCACCGACTCACCCTGACTATGCAGATTGTTAGCCCTTCCATTGTTAAGTGAAATGAGAGTTTTATTTAAATGTGAAAATGGCCGGGAGATGAAGAAGGGTAATTAAGGAGCATGAAATGTAAACCCATGTTTCACAACGCCTGGGGTCACATGGAAGCAAGAGGGCCCTGCTGCATGTGGGGGGTTGGGAGCCTTGGCTTAGCATCGCCATGACGATGACGGTGATGATGATGATGGTGATGGTCATTCTTTCATGTGTGTGGTGGACTCTGGTTCAGAAGTACTTCCCTCCCCTTATCCGATTTGACACTTGTAGCACTATTTCAAGCAACGTAGGGCTGACGGACTAGCTCCTTTGTACGGATGAGACCTAGAGGCTCAGAAAGTTTAGTGTCATGTTCCCGGGCTCCTGGCTGTGTAGAGTAGGATCCCTGGAGCTCGTCCTCCTCTTTAACACAATCAGCACTGGTAGCTCAGCACCAGGGAAAAGGGTTTGATTATGGAAGCAACATAAAGCACCTGCGGTTTGAAAAGGAAGTTTTGTACTTCCATTTGCTGATGACATTTAATTGTACCTTTGGGGAAAAAGCCTGGTGGCAGAAAACTTGCTACCCTACCTCAAAGGTTCTCCTTTGTACCATTAATAGTGCTTGAACCAATGTAGTACTTTAGAAACTATAATTCACAGTATTCCCTGCAGTAGTAACTACCACGACTTTTACTGGGATGTATTGATCATCTGTGTTTGGTCAGGGAATGTGTATTTTCCCGTCTCTATTATTATATATAGTGCTTTAATTGTAAGAACACAACTCTATTAGCAAATAGAATCTAACAGTGCAGTAAACAAATAAAATGTGTCTAAAATTGACTTCAAGAATATAAAGATGTCCCAGTATTACAAGTCTGAATAGCCCTAGAAATCCTAAATAAAAAGAATGAAATAATATAAATGAAACATTTATTATCGCCCAGTAAGTGACATCTCTTTGAAAATAGAAGCCAGCATCCCACTTAACAGAAAATCTGCTGGAGGCAATATGAAAGCAGAAATAATGTGATGACTATCAGTTATAATTATTACTATTCAATGTGTTTTAGAAAATTCTAGCCAGTGCAATGAGATAGGAAAAAAAAAGAAGTATATAAAAGAAAAATCACGTTTTTTTCCTTGAAATTGGTATGATTTTCTACTCAATAATCCAAAGATCGCATATATTTTACCTTGTTTAGAATAGTGAAGTCTACATAGATGTGTTGGATATCTTTTAAAATAACCTGGCATATTAAAACTATAAAGGTATCTTTTTTGTACCCTTGTTAAAAGCAAAAAATATATATGCTCCAAAACTGTATCAATGTTTTAAAACATTGATAAAAAGTATTAAAGTAGAAGACCCAGCTGCATCTTCCCTACCTTCTTACTCAAATGACTTACAAAAATTTAGAAAGTAAATGATACTCATGTATTAAGGAAAGCTGAGTTTTAGGAAGAATCCATGTCCCCAGATTAACCTGAAATGAGACTCTTATAAAGGAAATGAAGTTGGACTGAGTAAACAAAGCCATTTGAAATCTTGGCTAACATCTCTACGCAACAAAGATTACAAAGGGGAGAAGAAGCGCACGAACCCCCATTGCTGTCTTTCTCTCTACTCAGATAGTAAGTCTTCAGCCATGAGACGACCGAGCCCCATCAGTAATACAAGCGTTAACATTGTGCAAGGATGCATTGATTAGTTATCTGTTGCCTTAAAACTTGATGTCTTAAACAAGTTACCTTAAAACATGGTGTCTTAAACAATAAATATACATCATCACACATCATTTCTGTAAGTCAGGAATTTAGGAACTACTTAGCTGGGCCGTTCTAGCTGCTCAGGATTTTTCCTGCAGGTGTAGCCAAGATATCATGTGGGACTATAATCTCCTGAGGCTTGACTGGGGCTGGAGAGTTCACTGATCTCTGACTCAGATGCACAATTATTTATGTTCTGCTAGAGATGCTATTAACAATGTTACTGTTCTTTCAGTAAACTGGACCCTCTTTTTTTTTTTTTATCCTCACCCGAGGACATTTTCCATTTTTTGTTCAGGTAGAGTGGGAGGGAGAGAGAGGAACAGAGAGAGAGAGAAACATCGACGTGAAAGGGACACATCGAGTGGCTGCCACCCACACGACCAACCAGGGCCAGGGACAAACTGCAACCGAAGTACATGCCCTTAGCGGGAACCGAACCCGGGTCTCTTAGGACCGCAGGCCGATGCTCTAACCGCTGAGCCAAACCGGCCAGGGCTGGACCCTCTTTTGAAGTACAAAATTAGTTTTAGTCGAGCATACCTTTGAAAATTGTGCAAGTGTATCCTAAATGTATCTCTCCATCCCAAGCACAAGCACACACACACTTGAAAGTGATCACACCCATCAGCCAACCCTAAACGGGCAGCCTCTTCTCTCATCAAATGAGACCTTGCACCAACCTTACAAAACAAAACAAAAAAAATAAAACATGATGCAGGAGGTGTTAATTATTACTCTATGAGTGCTGCTAGATTTTTATTGAACTATTCACGGGGTCTTAATTCTTCCTTTGGAAATAGAGGATAGTATCACTTCACAGGAGTGTGGTTTAGACCAAAATAAAATAGTAATGTACATTCAACTAGCACAGTGCCGAACACAGAAGAATGCTCAATATAAGTTTTCCCTTTCTTTTGGTCACACAGAACTTGTTCATATTTGTGATTATAAAGAAAAAATATAGGATTCCAAAAGCTCACCTTATAGGACACAGCTTGTTGGAACTATTTCCAAGTACATGCAGACCTCAGCTGACAGCACAGTCCGGACCTTTTCGGTTTACGTCTCTCCTCCTCCACACTGGCACAGACGTTTGAACAACATAATCACTTAATACATATTTGTTAGATTCATAATTTTGATAATAATGTAGGTGACACCCTGACAATCTAAGATCCAGTCCTGATTTTAAGAGCCTTGTGCCCAGTAGAGACCGAAGGACAAAGAGTATTCTTGGTAACGTGTCTAGCTGTCTTTCCTTCATATTAATTTCCTTTCTGAATGCTGAAGAAAACACACACTTGGACTCTATGGAGTAGCTTCACAAACAAGGTGTTATTTCCCATGAGTATTTTAGTAAAGAAAAAAGCCGCCTTTGAGCAAAGGTAAGATGAAAGGTGTTCCGAGAAAATGCCTCTGATGAGGGCTTGCTTGGCTGTATACAGCAGGCCTTCACCACAACTTCTCTTTCCATCGTTTTCATGATCTGTGCTTCACCAAGGTCTGACAGTATTGCACAGGACAATTCCACAAGCAAACAATCCTTAAGTTCAAATTGCATGATGTCCTGAGCAGAGTGATGAAATCTTGTGCCATCTTTCTTTGTCCTGCCCCGGACGTGAGTCCTCCCTGGTCCAGAGTGTCCACGCAGTCTGCCCTCTGGGCCATACATCACTCAGGAGCCAACTCAGAGATCAGATCCACCGTCTGTGAAATCACAGAACTTCTGTGCAAGTGAAACTACGTTTACTGAATAATAGCCCCAAAGCACAGGAGTCGTGATGCCGGCCACTAGAATATGCCAAATAGAAGCCGTAGCACTTCCTTGAAGTGAAAAGGTGAAAGTTCTCAACTTTATAAGGTACCGTATTACCTCACACTATCACAAGAAGCGTAAGGACAGTACAATGATGTTGTGAGAGAACAAGACAGACAGAGAGATGACACTTAGCTTTTATGATAGTTCGTTGTTATAAGTGTTGTTTTATTATCATTGTTGTTCATTTCCTACTGTGCATAATTTATAAATTAAACTTTACCATAGCTATGTATGTATAGAATAAAAACATAGTATGTATAGGGTTCAGGATTCGCCACAGTGTCAGCCATCCACTGGGGGTCTTGGAACATATCCCCGTGGGTAAGGAGGACGACTGCACACGGAGAAAGGCAAATTGAAGAATGTACATGAGACAGAGAGAGAGTGGGGGGTGAGGAGGGATGACTGACATGAAGGAGAGAGAATGGAGAGCCAACATGTGCATAATGCAGGTTTCTCAGAACAAACCACACAGAACCAATAACCAATGTTTAATAGATACTTTCTTGTGCGGAAGGAAAGCTGGTGTGTGCAGAGTGATGGGGTCACCACACATTAGAAGTCAGTTACGAGAGACACTTCCACACCTCTGGAAAACACAATGTTTTAAACACAATGATAAAGAAAAGAAGATAGTGAATTTTCATGCCTTTAAGCAGATAGTAAATTACTCATGAAGTTATAAAAATCAAAAAATAAGGCCATTGAGAGTGCACGTCCTGTCCACCGAATGCCAAGTGTAAGCGAGTGGTGACTACGGGAGTTTGAGGATGAAGACGGCGCCTTTGAGTTCTACACTCGGCAAGGTGCCAACCACAGTTGGTGAAAACACAGCCCTCTCTGGACACACAGTCCTTGAGCGATGGTGTCTGCGTGGTTTATTATTGTAGCTCCAGCACCTACCACAGAGATTGTTGCAAAACATGTTTTCAATAAATATTTATCACATGAAAGAAAAATATTCTAAGAATCAGAAAATATAGCGCTTACACATCTTTTTGGTAAATTCTTAAAATGTATTCCAAACGCCCTGGCTGGTTTGGCTCAGGGGTTGGAGTGTCGGCCTGCAGACCAGAGAATCCTGGGTTCGGTTCCTGCTAGGGGCATGTACCAAAAACAAAAAATGTATTCCAAACAACTTAGATCTAGATGAAACAAAGGGAAAAGCTAATGAATAGCACCTGTAAAGAATTCTTGAAAGAGCTAATGGGGAACTGATTCAAAGAGATGAGGCAAAGGAATTGTTATAAATCTGACAATTAAGCTAAATGAATGTGCAAATGTGTCAATATGTAATCCCGGACTGCAAACTGAAATGTGAGTTTGATAGGAGGCATGAGTAAGTAGCGTGCAGATGAAGGAAAACCACTGCAATTCTTGTCTCAGACAGGACATGCAAGCACATTGGAGTAACTGGATTCCCAGATGTAAAAAGTTCTTCGGGGAGCCTGGCTGGTGAGGCTCAGTGGGTTGAGCGTCGGCCCAGGGACTGAGAGGTCTCCGTTCGATTCCCGTCAGGGCACACGACGAGGTTTCAGGCTGGATCCCCAGGAGGGGGCGTGCAGGAGGCAGCCTATCAATGTTTCTCTCTCACATTGATGTGTCTGTCTCTCTCTCCCTTCCTTTCTCTCTAAAAAATCAACAAAAACATGTTAGAAATACTCCTGGGAAACTTAAATGAAACTTAAATGTAAGTATCAGCATGAATAAACACATGGTATATTCATTTCAAAAAATTATAGAGGATAAAAGCAAAGAAAATGAGTTTCAAACAGGACAAGGTATAATACATGAAGACTGAGAGAGAACAAAAGCAGAAGACAAAAAGATGACAAGGAACAAACGCATCAGTTTTAATAATACCTTCCAGTGGGTGAAACTCCCCATTAAAAAAAAAAAAAGAAGCAGCTCAGATAGGATTAAAAAGAAAACAGTATATTTCTCTTCTGTTTACAAAAGATACACGTAATTAGATTAACACAAGTATTTTTATTTTAATGTCAGGCACATGTATTTTTAACATTAACCAAATCAAAGCAGGAAATACAAATCTCATGTCAGATAAAGTTAAATACAAGACTAAAAACATTAAATGTAAAAATTCATTTATGTTGATAAAGGAATGTATAAGAAATGCATCAAAACACTATATTAAAATCGGAGGGAAGATGGCCGCAGGCAGGACCGGAAGGAGGGTGAGTGTGTGAGAGAGTGTGAGTGGACATGAACATGGACGACCAAACCCGAGCAGTGCAGAGCCGGGAGCAGAAGGTCCCTGTGCTGTGAACGGAGGAGCCAGCTACTGCGGTGAGCGGCCCTTCAGGGCGCTTCTCCCTGCGCTGTGGGGTGGTCCCACCATTTTGCAAGATCCCGGGTCTTCCCTGGGAGGAGGCAGTGGGAGCGGCTAGGGCCCAGCAACCTGAGCCACCAGCCCACCTGGCACAGTCAGACCAGTGGACACTCTGTGTCAACACAGACTGGTGCACAGTAGTGGAGCTCCCAAGGTGCCAGTTGCAGAAACTGCAGACAGCCTGGAGCCCAGCAGCATCCCCCATAGTAGCAGCCCAATCAGAGTCCAGATATACCCCCAGCAACAGAGGCTGGGGAGCAGACATCTATCCTCAGGCAAAAGAAACACAGACCTGAAGCTGAGACCCATCCTGAAAAACTACAGCAAAAGCTGAGCAGGAGTTGAGTCCCATGGGGCAGCAGCACTCCCCAGACACCAGCAGTAGGACCTGGGTGTCCACAGAGGCCTGTGCGATCCAGCAGCTCACAAGGGCAGTTGGAAGCCAGAGCCCTAGAGAGACTGGTGCGATCCAGCTGCCCGGTCATGGGAACTGCAGGGTGTGGGGGCACCAGAGAGGCCTGTGTGATCCATCAGGGACTGTGTGATCCAGTTACCCATGGGACCTGTGGGGTGCTGAAGCACCAGAGAGGCCTGTGCGACCCAGCAGGGACTGTGCCATCCAATTACCTGTGGGACTTGCAGGGTGCTGAAGCACCAGAAAAGCCTGTGCTACCAGCAGTTCATAACATAGGCATAGAGCCAGGTACCCAAAGGGACTGTGCGATCCAGTTACTCGTGGGACCTGCAGGGTGCCGGGGCACCAGAAAGGCCTGTGCAACCCACCTGCACACAAGATAGATTTAGAGGATGTGAAAATGGAGGCAGAGTGAATAGAAGCTACACAGAGAATCTCCCAGGACCAAACAAGAATTACAACTAAAATAAAGACAAATCCTCAACAAAAACAACAGAAAAGTAGCAGGACAGGACCATATAACCAGGGACACTGGTAGGATCTGCGGAGGCACAAGAGGGTGGGGGGCTGAGAGCCCACGAACAGCAGCAGTCTTAGCTGTGAGCAGCACTCTTGGGGAATAAAGACCAAGCCCGCTCCACAGCACAGAGAGCCAGGACAGACCGCTAAAATAGCCAAAGCTGCTCACCTGGGGGCTATGGCAGAGGGAAGGCAGACTGGGCTGAAACTCTGTGGTGACACCTGGGATTTGGAGGACACACAGAGTTTTTGCTGAGTTGCGGCCACAAAGGACGGTGGCCAGTGTGCTCCTTCCCAAAGCTGTGGGGAAAAGCAGTAGCTCCCCTACCACCACTTGAAGATTCAGCCTTTCCCAGGTGAGGCAAAGAAATGCAAATTGAGGCTCATTAACAACTGGCATCTATCCCACCCTCTGGAAATCCTCTTCTGCAGAACACCAAGGCTACATTCCAAAGCACTGTGTAACTGAGACTACTAGCCTCCAGGAAAAAGCTAGAGGATAACTGAATCTTTCCTGGGCTTGAAAATGTACCCAGAAATGTAAGACTTGACACTGATGTTTAACGTGGGCCCACCCAGGCTCACCCAAACCCAATAGAGGGAGCCACAAACAACAGAACACCAACACCCACAGGGAAAATTTAGCAGGCTCAAAAACCCACTAAAATTGTCAAAATGGTGAAACAAAGAAACAAATCCCAAATGAAAAACAAGAGAACTCTACCGAAGATGAGATAAATGAAATGCAGCTAAGCAAATTATCAGAGGTAGAATTCAGAGCCATAATCTTGAGGAAGCTCAACAGCATGAGTAAGGACATCAGCACCATGAGTAAAGATATAGAAACATTGAAAACCAACTAAGTGGAAATGAAGAATGACATAGCAGAAATTAAGAACACATTGGAAGGACTAACCAGCAGGGTAGAGGAAGCTGAAGACTGGATCAGTGAATTAGAAGACAGAGTAGAAAAAATCAACCAATCAGAAAACCAAAATAAAAAAAAAAACAATTAAAAAAGAGGAAGACAGCTTAAGAGAACTGTGGGACAACTGGAAATATAATAACATTCACATCATAGAAGTCCCCGAAGAGGAAGAAAATGGGCAAGGGTTAGAGAATATATTTTAAAAAATAGTGACAGAAAACTTTCCTAACTTAGAGAAGGAAGAAGGCATTCAAGTTCAAGAAGCACAAAGAACCCCAAGTAAGAAGAACCCAAACAGGCCCACACCAAGACATAGCAATAAAATGCCAAAAATTAAAGACAAAGAGAGAATCCTAAAGGCAGCAAGAGATAAGCAACAGGTTACCTACTAAGGAAACCACATAAGGCTCTCAGCTCACTTCTCAACAGAGATACTACAGGCCAGAAGAAAGTGGCATGAAGTAAACCAGGTCATAAAAAAGAAGGATCTGAATCCAGGACTACTCTACCCAGCAAGGCTATCATTCAAAATAGGTCAAATGAAGAGCTTTCCAGGCAAACAAAGGCTAAGGGAATATATTAACACCAAACCAGCATGGCAAGATATGCTAAAAGGACTGCTGTAATTAGTAGAAGAAATAGGAAGAAATATAGAACCACAGTAAACAAAAATGGCAATAAATAAGTACATATCAATTATCACCTTAAATGTGAATGGTTTGAATGATCTGATAAAAAAACACAGAGTAGCTGACTGGATAAGAAAGCATGGCTCACATATGTGTTGTTTACAAGAGACACAGCTCACAACAAAAGATTCATATAGGTTGAAAGTGAAGGGATGGAAAAAAATCCCTCAAGCAAATGGAAAGCAAAAAAAAAAAAGCTGGGGTAGCAATACTCATATCTGATAAAGTAGATTTCAAAATGAAGGCTATAACTAGAGACAAAGAAGGCCACTACATAATATTGAAAGCATCTATCCAACAGGAAGATATAACCTTGGTAAACATATAAGCACCCAATATAGGAGCACCAACATATATTAAAAATCTTCTGGAGGACTTCAAAAGTGAAATCAACAGCAATACAATCATAGCAGGGGACTTCAACACCCCACTGACATCACTGGATAGATCTTCTAGACAAAAAATTAACAAGGAGACACAGAGTGTAAATGAAGCGCTAGATGAAATGGATTTAATAGATATCTGCAGAGAATTACACCACAAAACTGCAGAATTCACATTCTTCTCAAATGCACATGGGACATTCTCAAAGATAGACCACATGTTAGGGAACAAACTAAATCTCAAGAAGTTCAAGAAGATTGAAATCATATCAAGCATCTTCTCAGATCACAATGTCATGCAAATAGAAATGAATTGCAACAAGAACATGCAAAGACATTTGAACACATGGAGGCTAAATAGCATGTTATTGAACAATGAATGGGTTACCGAGGAGATCAAGGAAGAAATTAAAAACTTCCTGGAAACCAATGAAAATGAACACACAACAACACAAAATCTATGGGATGCAGCAAAAGCAGTTCTGAGAGGGAAGTTCATAGCACTACAGGCCTACCACAAGAAGTAAGAAAAATTTCTAATAGACTCTCTAACCTCACACTTAAAGAACTAGAAAGCAAACAAAAAGAAAGCACCAGAGCAAGTAGAAGGAAGGAAATAGTAAAGATCAGAGCAGAAATAAATGACACATGCCCCAAAAAACAATTCAAAGGATCAAGGAAACAAAGAGCTGGTTCTTTGAAAAGATAAACCAGATTGATGGACCCTTAACTAGACTCACCAAGAAACAAAGAGCAAGAATCCAAATACACAAAATCAGAAATAAAATAGGAGAAATAATAACTGACACCACAGAAATACAAAGAATTGTTAACAAATATGAAAAATAATATGGCAACAAATTTGACAATCTAAGCAAAATGGACAAATTTCTCGAAACACATAGTCTCCCAAAACTGAACTGGGAAGAGACAGAAAACTTGAACAGACCAATTATAACAAAGGAAATTGAAGATGTAATCAAGACTCTCCCAGCAAACAAAAACCCAGGTCTGGACGGCTTCACTGGGGAATTTTACCAAACATTCGAAGAAGGATTATTACCCATTCTCCTCACACTATTTCAAAAAATTTCAGGAAGAAGGAAGACTTCCAAACTCATTTTATGAGACAAGCATAATTCTAATTCCAGCACCAGAAAATGTCACTACAAAGCAAAAAAACTACAGACCAATAGCTCTGATGAACATAGATGCCAAAATCCTGAACAAAATACTAGCAAAAGCAAATCCAGTAATACATCAAAAAAATTATTCATCATGACTAAGTGGGATTCATCCCAGGAATGCAAGGCTGGTACAATATTTGCAAATCAAAAAATGTGATACACCACATAAACAATATGAAAGATAAAGATCATATGATCATATCAATAGACACTGAAAAAACATTCAACAAAACCCAGCACCCATTTCTGATAATAATGCTCTGCAATGTGGGAATAGAGAGATCATATCTTGACATAATAAAGGCCATCTATGAAAGACCTACAGCCAACATCATACTCAATGGGCAAAAACTAAAAGCATTTCCCTTAGGAGCAGGAACAAGACAAGGATGACCACTTTTGCCACTCTTATTTAACATCGTACTGGAAGTCTTAGCCACAGCACTCAGACATGAAAAAATAAAAGGGATCCAAATTGGAAAGGAGGAAGTGAAACTGTCATTATTTGCAGATGACATGATATTATACGTAGAAAACCCCAGGCTCCATGAAAAACTTACTAGAATTAATAAATAAATTTGGCATAGTAGCAGGGTACAAAATTACCGTCAAGAAATTGATTGCATTCTTATACACCAATGATGAACTCACAGAAAGAGAAACTAAGAAAACAATGCCATTTACCATTGTGGCAAAAAATTAAGATACCTAGGAATAAACTTAACCAAAGAAATAAAGGACCTATTCACAGAAAACTGCAGGACATTGAAAAAAGAAATAGAGGAAAATATAAAAAAGTGGAAGCACATACCTTGTTCTTGGATTGGAAGAATTAACATCATTAAAATGTCCATACAACCCAAAGCAATCTATAGATTCAATGCAATCTCCATCAAAATACCAATGGCATACTTCACAGAACTAGAACAAATACTTCTAAAGTTCATATGGGACAAAAAAGACTTCGAATAGTCATAGCAATCCTGAAAAAGAAGAACAAGTAGGAGGGACCACATTACCAGATTTCAGGTTATACTACAAAGCCACCGTAATCAAAACAGCCTGGTACTGGCACAAGAACAGGCATATAGACCAGTGGAACAGAACAGAGATCCCAGAAATGGACCCAAGGCAATATGCTCAATTAATATTTGACAAAGGGGGCAAGAGCATACAGTGGAGTAAAGACAGCCTTTTTAATAAATGGTGCTGGGAAAATTGGACAGCTACATGCAAAAAAATGAAACTAGGCCATCAACTTACACCATACATAAAAATAAACTCAAAATGGATAAAAGACTTAAATGTGACTCATGAATCCATAAAAATTCTAGAAGAAACTCTAGGCAACAAAATTTCAGACATTATGTGCAGCAAAATTTTCACTGATACATCACCTAAGGCAACAGAAACAAAGGAGAAAAGGATCACATGGGACTACATCAAACTCAAAAGCTTCTGCACAGCAATAAAAACAACCATCAAAATGGAAAGGCAACCCACTGTATGGGAGAGCATAATTGCCAATGATATATCAGATAAGGGACTAATTTCCAATATATAGAGAGTGCTCATACAACTCAACAAAAGAAAGACAAAGAACCCAATTAAAAGATGAGCAGAGGAGCTAAATAGACACCTCTCCAAACAGGACATACAAATGACTAAGAGACATATGAAGAAATGCTTAACATCACTAATCATCAGAGAGATGCAAGTTAAAACAACAATGAGGTATCACCTCACACCTGCCAGAATGGCTGCCATCAACAAATCATCAAACAAGTGTTGGCGAGGGTGTGGAGAAAAGGGGACTCTAGTACACTGCTGGTGGGAATGCAGACTGGTGCAGCCACTATGGAAAACAATATGGTGTTACCTCAAAAAATTAAAAATTGAACTGCCATTTGACCCAGTGATCCCACTTCTAGGAATATACCCTAAGAAGCCTGAAACACCAATCAGAAAGAATATATGTACCCCCATGTTCATAGCAGCACTATTTACAATAGCTAAGATCTGGAAACAGCCCAAGTGTCCATCAGTAGATGAGTGGATAAAAAAGTGGTTATACATATGCACAATGGAGTACTATGCAGCTGTAAGAAAGAAAGATATCTTATCCTTTGAGATGACATGGAGGGACCTGGAAAGAATTATCCTAAGTGAAACAAGCAAAACAGAGAAAGATAAGTATCATAGGATCTCACTTATTTGTGGAATATAATGAACATAACAGTGTGAGGAATGGGGTAGCCCCAGAGACATAGAAGTGGGGTACAGACTGACAATCCCCAGAAGGGGGGGTCAGGGGAGAGATAAACCACAGAACTTATAGGCATGTATGCATGAACAATGGACATGGTCAACAAAGCTGGGTACAGAGTCGGGAGGGAGTGGGAGGGGGGAATCAGTCAGGGAAAAAGGTGAAACATTTGTAACAAAAACAAATAAATTAATTGAAAATAAATAAATAAAAACACTATATTAAAATTGATTATTAGTCACTTTTGGTTTTATAAAGTTCGAGGCTACAAATGATGTAATGTGGTTTCACACAATCTGAGTAATAGAATCATCTGTCTGTGTGGACATATGTATATATATAATACTTATCCTATACTTTATATAGTATTTATGAAATATTTTATACTCTGTGTGTGTGGACATACATATACATAATCTGTGTGTGTGGAGTTACACACTCATATATGTTATATATATTTTTATATAGTACCTACTATTATATCCCCATATATTAACATAAATATTTATAAAATTGACTGCCATGAAATATTTATCAACATTGATCACATAAATTTCCAAAATGAATTCAAGTCCAACAACAATAACATGTTAGAAAAAATTGCCAAAAAACTACTCACAAACTAGGCCTTGACCTGAGTGAGTTAAAATAAAATTTTTAGCCCTGGCCAGTTTGGCTCAGCAGTTGAGTGTCAGCCTGTGGACCAGAGAGCCCCAGGTTCGGTTCCCACTAGGGGCATGTAAATAAATAAATAAAATTTTTATCAAACTCTTAAGTAACATAAATTGTTTATTCTATTTAAAATGATTCAGTGTACAAAAGATAAGAACTTTACCAATGCATTTAGCGATGGTAATACAAACAACACCTATGGAAAAGTTTTTTAAACAGCTGGCAACCTACAGACATTCCTACTGTACTGTTAATGGTAAAACAATAAACAAAATACTAACAAATTGAATATTTTAACATTACAGAATATAATGTTATTGTTTATATACACACTGATCAAATAGAAAGAATATAATTTTTTCTATAATTTACAAGAAAGATAATTTGGTAAAACCTATTGTGTAACCTAAACATTTTCATTGAAATAGAGAGATAGACACTCTTTACTATAAGGGAGCTCTCTCAGGCCAGCATCATACCTAACAGGAGGACACTGGAAATATTTCTATTACAAAGATAAAAAGACATAGATGCCTTGAACCATTATTATTATGAAATATTGCTTTGAAATATCAATAAGACTAATTATACTCAAACTCCTTCTCAAAATAATTTATGGAGAAACATTTTCCAATTAATTTTATAAGAACCAGAATACTCTTACCAAAACCAGACATCATTATAGATCAATAGCCCTCATGAACACAGATGGAAACTCTTCAACAAAACTCTGCCAAATTTAATCCAATTATATGGAGATATATAGATATGTGTATATATATACACACACACACATATATAATGATAGTATGTTATGATCAAATGAGATTTATTTTAATAATGCAATTTTAGCATTAAAAATAATATAGTATAATTTTTTAGATGATCGTCTCTGTGATGCCAAACAAAACATTTGAAAAACTGCAATATCCATTCACACACAATACAAAAATGAAAACTTTTAGCAAATAGGAATAGAAGATAACTTCCTCAATCTGATAAAGGCTATCTGTGAAAAAGTTATAGATGACACTATATTTAATGGGGAAAAAGTAAAATGTTTTTCTTCTAATCAAGAACAAGACAAGGATGTCAGCTATCATTATTTGTATTTAACATTATACTTGTGGAGAACTTAGCAGGTGCAATAAGGCAAGAATGAAAAATACTGATTGTTTTTTTAAAAAACAAAAACAAAAACAAAAACGGCTCTTATACACAGAAGACAATCAATCATGTAAAATATCTTAGTAATCTAAGAAATATTAGAACTAATAAATAATTTTTACTGTCAAGGATGTAGGTCAATATAAAAAACAGTTTTATTTCTATATGTTTTTAATGAGCAATTGAAATTTAAAAGTGCCCTTTACAATAGCATTCAAACAATAAAGTAGTTTGAAACTATACACTGAAAGCTATAAAACTTAGCTGAAACCATTAAACAAGACCTAAATAAATGGGAGAATTTATTTTATGATTTAGAAAATTAATATTATTAAAATGGCTATTTTTTCTTCAAATAGATGTATAATTTCAATGTATTCTCAACCAAAACCCAATAAACTTTTTTTGGAAGACATTATCAAACTGCTTCTAAAATTATATGAAAATACAAAGAGCATAGATTGGTCAGTATGTTGAAGAAGAACACATTTGGTGACTTACATTGTCTGATTTTAAGACTTATTAAGAATATACAGTGATAAAAACAGCATGGTATGACATAAAGATAGACATATAGATTAATAAAAAATATAGAGAATGCCAAAAAAGATCCAATTAATGGTTAATTGATTTTGACATAGAAACCAATTCATTAGGAAAAGCAAAGTAATTTCAGCAGATTGTGTTGAATTCGCTGAATAGTCTCATAGGAAAATGAATTCTCATTATTTGAGACTTGCCGTCCCACCACGCTCATAAAGTAACTCCCGTGGATCTTATCCCTAAACAAAAGCTGACGTTCTAAAACTTCCGTAGTAAAACACAGGAGACAATGTTTGTCACCTTCAGTTACATCCTATTTTTTTATGTAAGATCTAAAAAAAAAATTAAAGCCATAAAATAAAATATTAATACATCGGACTTCATCAAAATTAAGATCTCTGGCTCTTTGAGAAGCCCATTAGGAAGGGGAGGAGGCTAGCCCCAGGTTGAAAGTATTCTCAATACATATACACACCCGAGGACTTGTATCTAGAATACACTAGGAACTATTGCAACACAATATTTAGAAGATAATAACGCAATTCAGAATAGTCAAAGATTTTAAGCAACAATTCACAAAAGGAGATATATAAATTGCCAAAAAGCACATACATAGATTCCCAATAAAAATGCAATTTAAAACCAGGATGTGATTTTCCCAATATATTGATTAGAAGAGCTAACATAAAGACAGAATACCATGTTAGCAGGCATGTAGCTAGCATGATACTGATAGAAATGCAATGTTACAATCACTTTGAAAAACAGCAGTTTCTTATAAAGTATAAACTTATCCCACCTCTCTGCGTTTACCTGAGGGAAAGGAAAGTGTATGCTCAGGAGAATATATGTACGTAATTGTTCACAGTAGCTTTACTCATAGGAGCCAAAAAGTAGAAGCAATCAAATGTCCATCAACTGGCAAATGAGGAAACAAATATTGATATGTTCACAGAATAAAATACCACTCAGCAATAACTGGGAAGAACTACACAAAACTACATGAATAAAACTTGAAGGCTGAGTGCAAGAAGCCAGAATAAAAGAGTACATACTCTAAGATTATATCAATTTTATATTTTTTTACAGCATCTATATGCTGTGTATCATTGTGAATGAAAAAAATTTTAAGTTGTAGTAACAAAAAACAGGTCAGGGTTTGACTCAAAGTGGGAGTTAGGATAAGGATTGGGAATAAAAACAAGAAAAGTTGTTGAATCAGTGGTAATGTGCTAATAATGTGCTATACCTTAATTAGGATGGTGGATTTAAAGATGTATAAATTTGTCAAGACTCACCAATAATGATGGATCTTGAGGGCATGATGCTAAGTGAGATTACTCAGACAGAGAAAGACAAATACTCTATGATCTCACTTACATGTGGAATCTAAAAATAGAAAGAAAGAAATCCAAACTGATGGAAAAAGAGATCAGCTTAGTGTCTGCGAGGGGCAGGGGTGAGGGGTGAGGGGTGGGGAAATTGGGTGAGGGCATCAGAGGTACAAACACCAGTTATAAGGTGAGTAGTAGGGCTATAAGGTACAACATGACGGCTCTTCTCAACGCCGCTGTACGGTGTACGTGAGAGTTGTTAAGAGAGTATATCCTAAAAGTTTTATTACAAGGAAAATATATATTATATAAGAGGTGAAGGATATTAACTAAACTTATTGCGGTAATTATTTTCACAACATATATGTATCAACTCATTTTGCTGTACACCTTAAACTTAGACTGTGTTGCAAGTCAATCATATCTTAATAAAATTGGAAGTAAAAATTCCACAGATTATACTTAAAATGGTACATTTTATTTTATGTAAGTGATGACCACACAAAAATTTATTTTATAAAAAGCCTACGTTCATACCTTCTATTCACTGTTCACTGCTTTTTATTTACTACTTAGAACTCACATCAGTTTCATGGAGATAAAAATATGTACAACAAAATAGAGATACTTTCTTTGATCTCAGGCTGCATGCTGATCAAGATAATGCGTAGAGCTTCAGTAAAGACGTTAGGAAGCTAAATTGATTTACCTTAGAAAGCTAAGGAAGTCATTGCTGAATGAGACCAGATAGACAGTAGAGACCTGGATCACCTAGCGTTTACAAGGAGTGAAAGATAGAGAAAAGATTGGTAAAACGCATTAACTCTTTCACTGCTAGGTGACACATGATGGGGCCACTTTGAAAGATTTTGGTAAGAGTTAGCCTACATTACAATACTTTTGTTTCCTTAATGTGGTCAAACCTGCCTCCTTGCACTACAATGTCTTAGATGGGCCAGCTAGGATCAGTCCAGCGATCTTATCTAGGTGACAACTTCACACTGTGCTCCAGCAACACGAAACCCCTTTACACAGTCAAGTTGATCCATGCGGTTTCTCATGGTCACATGTTTCATCTTGCTCTCTCAACTGTCTGGGATATTCCTCTTCTCCTCTCCCTCCCTCATACTGTTCTGTAGGGTGTCCCCCAAATATATATACACACCCTTTGAATAATTATAAAGCCAGTGTTTATTAAAATACATTTCATTCTCAAAATGGAATAGAATCTATAGATACCCTGTATTCATAGAATTTTTAGACACCTGTATACATAGAATCTGCAGACACCTGTATACATAGAATCTGCAGACATATGTATACATAGAATCTGCAGACACCTGTATACATAGAATCTGCAGACATATGTATACATAGAATCTGCAGACACCTGTATACATAGAATCTGCAGACAGCTGTATACATAGAATCTGCAGACAGCTGTATACATAGAATCTGCAGACACCTGTATACATAGAATCTGCAGACACCTGTATACACAGAATCTGCAGACACCTGTTTAGATTTTGGGGGGACACACTGTATTTTCTTTGACTAACTTTTAAGAGCCTTTTGCACCTTTCAGGAAGCCATCCCTGATTCTCTCATAATTCCCGGCTGGACGTAAATGATTCCCTCTTACAAATGCACAATGCTTTGAACATGTTAGTAATGCACCTACACCTTGTGTTATAACCATGTGACTACACCTGTGTCTCTCACTACATGTGAGATCACAGGAGAACTATAATGTTAGTTATCTTTTTACCTCCAGTGTCAGACAGCAGCTGTCACACACTAGGTGCTCACCAGTTCTTTCTTGAATGAGTGAATGAGTCCATGAATAAATAAGTAACTGAAGGAATGTTGGTTTCAGCTGCAATCAATTTAGCCAGTCTAGGCCTCTGTTTCTCTCTTTATAAAACGTGGATGCTAGTCCCTGTGTTTTATTTTATTTATTTTTCTGTGTGCATGTTGACAGAAGACCTTTGTGAAAACTGAATGAGATCGAGTAACAGTGGCAAGTCGGAAAAGGTAAGGGACGATTTTGGTGATAACAATAATGATGGCAGTGATGACGATATCACTGCGATGTTTTGTTGGGTTGAACCTTGTAGTCAGAGCGTGCAGACAATCAGAAGTCCGGGGAGTCCGGCAAGGATGGGAGGCGCGGCAGTCCCCAAGGGTCAGGACTGCCCCTGGGAACTCTGATGACACAAAGGTAAGGATCAATAGAACTTAAGAATGAAGGTAAGCCCTGGCCGGTTTGGCTCAGCGGTTGGAGCATCGGTCTACGGTCCAGAGAGACTCAGGGTCAGTTCCTGCTAAGGGCGCGTACCTCGGTTGCAGTTTGTCCCCGGCCCTGGTTGGGTAGTGTGGGTGGCAGCCACTCAATTTGTCCCTTCACGTCGATGTGTCTCTCTCTGCCTCCCACTCTGTGGGAACAAAAAATAAAAAATGTCCTCGGGTGAGGATTAAAAAAAAAAAATAATGAAGGTAGGTGAGGTCCAAATGCCCAGGGGAGGTGACTTGAGGCAGCAACGCCGGGTGACAGGGACAGAGGTGCTAGGAATCCACGAGATACTTAAACTGGGCTCAGTGCTGTGGCCAAACTGCCTTTGCTCTGCCAGCACCCACGCCCTCTGGGCACGAACTCTCGCCAAAACGGTTTCGGGAGTGTGGTGGGAAGTTTGGAACCGAGTCGGGACAGAAATGAAAGCAGGGCCCTGGGAAGGGGAGAGAGGAAGAGTGGGCTGGTTACAGCCTGGCCCACGAGGACAAAGGTCCGAACTCCTTGCCCAGCGACGATGCCCGGCTCCATGGCGCCGGGAAGAGGCTCGTTTCCTCATCAGCTGCGCTGGCAGCATCCTTACTGCCCGCGAGGGAGACAACCGTCTCACTGCAGATGTGATTACTGCATCCGGCCCCAGCTGTGCCGGGACAGACACGCACAGGAAGGGGCCCTGGAGGCGGGACGCGGGCCTTATGGATGGCAGTGGTGTGCAGAGGGGGGCGAGCCAGCGAGTTTGGAAAGCGGGGGTCTGGATGCATCCGGTAGTCACCTCACTAAACCCTTCTCTCAGGAGCAAACTACAGAGAGCATCATCAAAAACAGACTATTCCAGCACTCCACGGGCTTATTGTCACCACAAAGAGACTCGAGAGTGGGAAACTGTCACCAGCAAGTGAAAAGTAAGGTGAAGGGGAAAATAAAAAGGACATTAGTGATTGCCTCCTCTGAGTAATGAGCTCTGTAGAGGGAGACGGTGGGTGCTCCATGGGAGATGACGGTTGTCCCCCTTCCTCCCCTGGGCGGTTTGCATGTGCTCATTCACAGCCTCCAGCCCGAAGCCCAGGGTCAGTGACGAGACGCTGTGTTTGCTTAGGAGACCCGCTCCCCTCGATCCTGCATGGTCCTGTGGAGGTCCCCTCTCGAGGCTGGAGCTTCATACACCTGGAGGGCCCCGCTCCAATTAAAGTCCTCCCAGCAGGGCCTGCCCTGCACCTCGCCTGATGCCACATGAAGGAGAGGCTGGCGGAGCACAGTCTCCACCTTTGGCCCGAGGGGGAAGGGCTCTCCCCTCACTGCTATTTCTAGAGTCAGATCTTCACATCTGTCACCGTGGAGCTAGACTCCAGCGCAGGACTGGGTGTTCTGTGCAAAAAGGCAGAAAGCAAAGAGCCTGCAGGGGCCTAAGCAAAACTGGTGTCACACACACAAATTCATCACTGGAAGATGCTAGGACCACTCATCTTATGTGTCCAAACTGAACTGTAAGTGATGAGGTAAGTCGTCCCAACTCTCGGTGAGCATCACCTCTCTGAAGCTGATTTTCCAGGCACAGCTGCAGGTGTTCCACATGGCATGACTGGTCAGGAGTTGACTCCTTCCCGATCATGGCTCACGGTCCTCTGCAGAGGGAGGCCGGGGGGGCCTCACTAGTGGGTTACACTGTGGTATAAATAAACCCTTAGCAGGAAGACCACCTGGTACTTAGTGCAGCACACAGTTTTAGGCAAAGATGGACTAGAAGAGATGGAGAGAAGGGAAGAAAAGCACTTTAGAGATGAGACTGCAAGCCGGGACAACCTCTTATTACAGACCAAACCTACAGTGCTTCCGCAAACAGCCTCAGTCCACATATCAACACCCCCTTTGCCATCCGATGCTGCTCCCCCCATCTGGAGACTAGTCTAAGCAGACGCCTAATGCATCCCTCGTTCTTCCTCTCTGGCTTCTAGATCATAGATATAGGATCACAAATAAACATGCATTCACTCATTAGGTACTTTTCTGATCGACTTTAAATGTCAGGCGTTAATTGTACGAGGTGCCAGAGAACATAACAAACGTGCCAGCCCAGTGTCTGCCCTCAAATGCCCTAAGTACAGGGAGGGGAGAAAGGGTGCCTCTGGTCCGAGCAGAGCACATCAAATCATAGAAAAATTACTGAATTAATGAGTCAGTTAATTAAGGCAAACCACGTGTTTTCTCTCAGAGTAGAGTTCAAGGAGAACAGAGGCTGGATGTACGTCCCTTGCTGTGGTACCCTCAATACCACCAGTGGGACAAGCACCTTAACACAGTCTGTGATCACCTGCATGAACGTCGCACACTTGGACATAAGGAGATGGTGACGACCTCCCGGTCTTGATTGTCGCATAACTCAGAGCTAGAGTTCGTGTGCCTTCCTTGGCCTGATTCTAGCTTATTTGGATGTGCAATCCCATTACCAAACCACCCAGAACTCCTTCGGCAACTCCCAGAATCATCTCCAACCCATGGTGGAGATGCTGGCTTTGAAAAGCACCTTAGGTGACCACTACCTGTCTTATTCACATATGAATGAAGTGGCCCCACCAGACTGCAGCAAAGCTGTGCTCACAGGTGTCTCTCCACCCACTCTATGTTTGGAGCAAGGACTATGCTCTGTTCACCTTTGTTACAGACTCCCTCATACATCACTTGCTGAATTTCATCAGGACTACTTTGGCTGTAAGTGATAGCAACCCAATTAAAAGACCTAAAGGTCTTGCCCTGGCTGGTTTTGCTCAGTGGTTAGAGCACCAGCCTGCGGTCCAGAGAGACCCGGGTTTGGTTCCCTCTAAGGGCACGTACGTACCTCGGTTGCAGTTTGTCCCCAGCCCTGTTTGGTCATGTGGGTGGCAGCCAATCAATGTGTCCCTTTCACATCTCTCTCTCTCTCTCTCTCTCTCTCTCTCTCTCTCTCCCACCTCTCTCTCTCTTTCTCCCACTTTATGTGAACAAAAATGGAAAAAAATATCCTCAGGTGAGGATAAAAAAAAAAAAAAAAAGACCTAAAGGTCTTTTAAATCTGCTCTCAAGGGTGTTCATCCAGGAGTTGGAGGGAATAAACTTCTCCGAGGTTCCTTCACCATCTGGCCAGGTAAAGAACTCTGTGTTTGAATTGAAGTCCATCCTCTCCAGAGGTGGCTGCGGTAGGTTTGTGTGGATCCAGCCTGCGTCTCATTTTATACAGAAGCCTGTAATTTTTGTTCAGCAGTGAGAGTCACCACGGACGCACTGCTGAGGACAATTAGATCCGCAGTCCTTATAAAGCTGGTCTCAATTTTGTCAGTGTCCAGCTGATTCCAATCCCATAACTTGATACAGCAATTGCGTGGAGAAGGCTTTGCAGCGGGCGGCAGGCTGCACGGGGTACCTTTCCAATTCTAATTTTACTTTCGAGTTAGTTGGACTTTTCACTTGCTATGATATATGCTAATATCCATTCTGATATTATAATCTAAAAAGTATTTGGAATAGATACTGTCAAATTCCATTCTCCATTCCTGCATAAGGGAATCATATTATTAGTAACTCTTTTCTGGTTTATAGATGGAGACAGTGAGACAGAGGCTTAGTAATTGGCAGATTTACATAGAGAATGAGTAGATCAGAAAGGAAATGTTTCTTGTTAAATCCAGGCACACGAACGTCTCATTTCCAAGCTCTCTAGTACGCACCTTTCTTTGTACTTCCCAGTGCTCTTAGAATAAAGACCCGCTTCTTCAAAGGGCCCTGTGTGGTCCGGCCCCTGGGTGCCCATCTCAGCCATTGTCTCTCCTGCTTACCACACGTTCAAAGCACAGCACTTTTGTTTTTGAAGAACCACACTCCCTATCACCTCAGGGACTTTGCACATGCTGTTTCCCTTGCTGGAAGGCTTCCACATAGCCCAGCCCCAACACACCTCCCTGCCCCTGTCCCTGGTTAACTTTCTGTTCATCCTCCTAAGTCAGCTCAAGTGTCACTGTCATGGGAAGACTCAGCCTCCAGTAGCTCACACCTCTCTGCTGCCCTTCACCTCAGTGACCACGCTTGGAAAGGACGTATCCGTGATCATCCGATTAGTCGCCATCTCCCTGATCAGACTATAGACTCTATAAGGACAAAAGTCGTGTCTATTCTGCATGTCATTACTGCTATGGGGCAAACACATGTTCTTAACGTACCCAGCGAGTGAGTAGGTAAAGGCAGAAGACGTCCATGTGGAGAGAGCCTTGGACATCGAGCAGCATGTCCGATTCCAATTTCTTAATTGACTTAGTTGGGCTTTTCACTTGGTAATACACGTAGTAATATTCAGTCTTATTTATAAATCTAAAAAACCCAGGAAGAAGCTAAGCACGATTCAGTGAAAGCCTAATTTCCAGCTGCCCGGTTGTTCAGGTCCTGTTTCTCAGTGCGAGGAGTGTGAATAGTGTTCAGTAAGGTCACAACCAAGAACCATGCCTCTAGACTACATATTTATCTCCTCTAAGGTGACCTTCTCTCTTCCTGGACCTTTAGGAAGAGAACCCCAGGGAATTACCATCTAGTTCTTCGTGAGGGCTTTTCCCTTAGGAAAGAAGAAACACTAGGAAGGCATCATGAACCCACACTTCCTAGCATTCCAGGGGGAGAGCCCCCTTTGGAGCCAGGGTCAGGGTCATCAGCTGCATCAGTTACATAGTGATGCTGGCTGCCTGGACCCTTCTGCCGGGATAGCTTGCTCTGCCCTCCTCCTACCCACACAAAAGAACTCCAGTCTCCCAAGAAAGAGATTCTCAGGAATTTATGACTCAATCAACTCACCCAAAAGGAGCATAAATGGGATTAGTTTTAATATTGTTAAGTTGCAAAAATACAGGCATATGTGCATGCCCAAGCGAAAATGCACCAAGCAAAGGGGGAAACATATGGGCACCCATATGGTGGAAAGCACATTGCTAGACCTTCATACACTTCTCGTTTCCAACAAGAACCAAAGTTAGTGAACATAAATTTGCTTTGCAAAAATGTGAGAGAAACAGCTTGTTTGCCCATAACTGTTCCACTGAGCAAGATGTGTATAACCTTGATTTCTCATCTCAGACACCTCTTTCTCACACTCCGGGGATTAATTAGGCTTTAAACACAACTTCGGACGAGAAGCGAGGATCCTGGCTGCCTTGGAGAGAGACCAAGGAGTGGAAGCCTGACTGGATGATGCCACAGGTCAACTAATGGGCAATCCTGTGAATGGTGGGGAACTGGTACCTGGGATGGCTTGGAAAAGAAATGACGTTGGTAGGTCTCAGCGGGTTTATTTTAATTGAAGCAGAGAAACAACAGGGACCTACGGCAGACAATGGCAGGAATGTGGTTTTCATTTGGAGGCTGTGCTTTTCTTCGGAAAAGTCTGGGTGGTCGCTGGAAAGCCCCTAGACACAGGACGGTAAGTGTGGAGTTAGGGGAATAATACGAGAGCAGGGGTGATGCTCAAAGCTAGTGAGCACCCTTGGGTGCCCCAGATAACAAGCAGAATTTAATAAAATATATTTCTTATTGTACCTGTTCCAACTTGAAGCCATGGGAACCATCTTTTAACAGTATAAAGAGCTATAGACTTGAAAAACAGGAAGTAGGTTCCTTTCATGGATCTACCACTTTAGTTAGCTCTGAGTTATTCTTCATTAGTTAACTTTTCCAGGTTTATCTCCTGATATCTAAAATAGGCGGACCATTCCTTCTCTGGCCTATTTTAGAGAGTTCCTATAAACTCACTTGAAATAATGCATGTAAAAATATTTTATAAATAATAAATTCTTACATAAACATATTATGAGTGGAAAACTAAGGTTCATTTTACTTATCATTCCTATTTGTCACCTTTTTATTTTGAAATCATTACTGATTTACAAGAGGTTGCAAAAATAGTAAAGAGAGGTCCCATGTACTTGGGACCCCCAATGGTGACATCTTATAGAACAACAGTACACGATCGAAACCAGGTCATTGATATGAGCACAATGCAATTCATTGCATTATAGAGCTTCCTTGGGTGTGACCAGTTTTTGCATGTACTCAGTTGTCCTTGTGTGTGTATAATTCCATGACACTTCATCACACAGATAGATTCATGTAACTGTACCACAATCGAGACACGGAATTCTTCCAGGACCGTAAGGCAATCCCTCAGGCTGCCTTCTCTCCCTTGCCCCGTCTTGTGGCAAACACTGGTTTGTTGTGTGTCTTTATGATTTTGCCATTTTGAGAATGGTATAAAAGTGGAATCATACGGTATACAACCTTTTGAGACTGACTCTTTTCATTAGGTATAATGCCCTAAAGTCCATCCAAGTTTGAGTGTATTGATAGTTCATTCCTTTCTACTGCTAAGTCACATTTCAGGGTACAGATATGCACCGGATTGTTTAACCCTTCACCCCTTGAAAGACATCACGGTCATTTCCAAGTGTAGCCATTACAGGTGACATGGCTATGTCATTCCAAATTTTTAGGTGTGCCAGAGATACTAAATCACTAATTGATGACCCAAGGCTATCAAGAAATAAGAAACAAAGACAGAGGTAGGAATAAATAGAATAACAGGCATAATAATTTAAAAAGTAGGGCTGCTGGGGCATCTAATGAGATAAAGCTCACAGAGTCTGTAACAGGACCGGACACACGGTAAACACCCATCATGACACTGTTGTAGGCGACAAGGATTCTGGGCATGTTGAATGTGCCCTGCACTATTATGGGCCCCTAGTTTATTTTCTCCTTTCATCCTTAAAACGACCTGATGAAACTGAGTTGAATAACCCCATTTTGCAGTCTAGGAGGTTGAGAATCAAGGAAATGAATTGATTTTTTTAAAGCTACTCAGATTGTTAACTGCTAGGGTCAGATTTCAATCTCAGCTCTATAAGAATCTGAAGTCCATGGTCTCTCTCTGAGTTAACAGTACCAAAGAAAATGATGCCTACACACGCGAGCCGGCCAGTGCTTCTTTTACCTAGAACGTTAAGGATTTGGCAATTTCCTTTAAGATATTCGTCCCAGATGGCATGCGTGGACCTGGAGACTATTATGCTAAGTGAAATAAGCCAGTAAAAAGAAAACAAATATCACATGATCTAACTTATTAGTGGAATCTAAAAAACAAAATAAACTGATGAACAAAATAGGTCCAGAGGTATGGATGCATGGAACAGAATAATGGATCTCGGTGTGGGGAGGGGAGTTGGGTGGTGGAAGGGACAGGAAGAGATCAACCAAAAATATGTATGCATATATGCATAACCCATGAACACAAACAATAGCATGGGGAAGGCCTGGGGAGGGGTGGTGTTGGGGGCAGGGGGGCAAAAAGAGAGAAAATGGGAGACATCTGTAATACTGTCAACAATAAAGTAAAATAAAAAAATAAAAAATAAAAAAAAGATTCCCCTCTCAGAAATGTCTTGCATGAAAAATAAGGGCTGTGGTAGACACAGCCTTGGACCAGTACTTTGTGACCTGAACGTCTAACGCAGCGAACAGAAGACAGAGACCTGCCCAGCCCGGTCAGGATCACGGCCAGCGGCTTCAGCAGCATTGGCTGTCTCCACTCACTCACCTGGGAACGAATTTCTAGAGCAAAGCCAAGAATTCTTCCCCCACACCTGTCATCAGTGCCACTTGTCACATTTGTGAAGCTCATGCCCTTTCCTCAGAGAAAGTTCTTTCCCACCCCTGGGTTCTCACTCAGGATTAACCAAGCTGGTTACATACATTCTCGTTCACAATAAATCAGAGGTAAATAACCAGGAGAAATGCGGCTGCTAAAAGGCACGTGCGCCGACTTTAGGAAGAACTGTCAGTTAATAGCCTGATTGGAGGGAAGGCAGGAAGCGAGGAACTGTAAGATAAACACAGCCCGGCTGGTGTGGCCCAGTAGACTGAGCATCGTCCTGGATTGAGAGGTTGCCGGTTCGATTCCCTGTCAGGGTACATGCCCGGGTTGTGAGCTCGATCCCCAATAGGGGGCGTGCAGGAGGCAGCCGGTCAATGTTTCCCTGTCACATGGATGTTTTTATCTCTCTCTCCCTTCCTCTCTCTGTAAAAAATCAATAAAAAATGCAGGCCAGTGTGGCTCAGTGGTTGAGCATCAACATATGCACCAAGAGGTCAGCAGTTTGATTCCTGGTCAGACCACATGTCCAGCTTGTGGGCCTCATCCACGGTGAGGGGCATGCAGGAGGCGGCCAATCGACATTCTCTCTCATTGATGTTTCTATCTCTCTCTCTCCTTCCCCCTTCCTCTCTCTAAAATCAACAAAGAAAAAAAATTAATGAAAAAATAAAAGATAAAAAAATACACACAAGAATGTAAATAGTATTTTAGGGTCATATTCCAAGTTATCCCCGTCCCCAAATGCTGAGATACAAACAAGTAATGTGTCCGATGTTTGTGTTACATTCTAAAGATGAGGCTAAATGACATTCACTATACTCAAGGAAAGAGCGAAGAATGTAATACATTTTTTAAATACTTCCATTAAAAATGACTCGAGTCAGTGCATACAGGAGTCAGCCTCGGTTACCTGGAGAATTCACTCCGGTGAAATAACTCATTCCTTTCTCCCTCAGGTGCTGCTGTGCGAGTGGATCGCAGGAGCAACACGCTCACACTTGAATAGCTGTCACTTTAATATCTCCATGGAGAGGAAACAAAAAGAAGAATTTTTTATTTTCCCCAAACATCTGCCTCTCCAAATATGTCTTTGGAAATGGAGCCAGGTGTGGAAGGCCTTATAGTGGATTACTGGAGCACCCTAAGAGGGAAAGACACCCCTCCTTAAAACACCACTGCCTGCACGGTCTCTGGGGCCACGCCCAGCTTTGCAAACTCCACATTGTTCTTGCTTTTACATTCATGATCTCCCCATGAATGCTGGCCCAGTGCCCTCTCTTCTGTTCTCCAGGAAGAGAAAAAAATATTCTTGAAACACCCCTGTTTCAGTGTGTATTCCAAACACACTGGCCACTTGCCAATTCATTTTGCCTGCCTGCTTGGGGACCTGCCCACTCTTTTCATTAGAAACTCCTTTGCCGCGGTGGCCTGTGATTCCATCGTTATCCTAGGTCCTAAACAGTCCATCACTCCGTGCAGATGTCCATGTGTGTGAAGGCTGTAAGACAAGTGCCATATTTTATAGCAAATCCATATCCATCAACTTAAAAAACCAAAACCATGATCCGTTACTGAAAACAAATGAAACGTAGCTATATCTAGAGCTAAAGAATAACCACATAGTCAGAGGCTCAGTGGTTGGCATGTCAGTTGCTGACTCTCTGAATGTAGGTTTCCCTAGCACCTTCCTAGAAGTTTGCAATGCTGAAGAGCCCTGGTCCTGTAGAAAGTGCTAGCTTCCCAGGAGATGAGGCAGATGTCCTGTAGGGAGGTCTGGTTTCTGGGAATCCTGCACATTTGTCAACATTGCCGGAGACTGGAGGTCAGGAGGTCTCCAGCTGCGATCAGACATGCTGGGATGTCTTCCGATCCACAGCTGGAATCCTGGTGATTTTTTCAAAATGTTCCCCCTACTTTCACAAGAAAGCCTTGTTCTTTGTTTTTCATTGAAATTGAGCCTGTAATCAAAGTTCCTTCAAATGGTCTCCCAGGAAAATGGCAATGATGGGAATATTTACACCATGGAAATTGGCACAGGCTACCAGGCTCCACCCTCCACGCCCAGCCCCAATCAGTTTTAAACATTTACCAGTATACTATAACCAAAGACACTTCCTTTTTCAAATATCTACCATTTTAGGTATTCATTATATTTCTATATTTTGCGCTGTATTTTCCCCTTTATTATGTCTATTTACCTTTTATATTTCAGAGATTTCTCACACCTTCTGATCCACAAAAGCTGACCATTTTTATACTTGAGTGTGATAACGGGTTTATTAAGTCATGTGGACAAAAAGGGGCCTCATCCTAACCTGATAAGCTCAGGGGAGGCCTGCATGGAGGCCTTACAAACTCAGAGACTGCAGTAACCACAGAGGATGGTCTGAAATGACAACTTCCTAACACAAAGTGAGTCATGGCGGGCTGCCCTGTCCTTGGCTGATCTCTTCCTTGACAAAGGTTAATCTTTACCTGACAGAGCCTGTCTATTGTCTTTTTGCATCTGTGATAACATACTTTTGGGATGTCGGAGTAATCCCCTTTTCAAGATCCCTCAGGGCACAATCTCCCACCAGAACACCAAGACCACAGAACGGTTCCTTATCTTGTTCACCTGCATGGCACCTCCATGTGCTGTCGATTGTTAACCATCCTGCACCCTCCCACGTACAAGAAGCACGTGTCTCTGTTTTACTTTTTATTCCTCTCAGAGACTTCCTCGATTTGCTTTCTCCCACCTCCCTGAACTACCACCGGTGGATTCCATGTCACCCCCTACGCCTTCCCCTTTGATGATGATGTAGAAAAAGTGGTAAAACTACCATTTTCGGAAGCATTTTTTCAGTCTTTGGAGATTTTGCCTCCTTGTAGCTGTCATCAGTTGGTCTCAAATAAACTCATAACTAAAAATTCTCTACAGTTTTGAACATTCCTTATGTCAATAGTCCTTAGTCTTTACCTCTTTTCAATAATTTCTAGGGATTGGAGGCATGTGCTCAGTCTGTCTTTTTGAACCAGAGTGTTACCATTATTTTTAATCTTCAATAATCCACCTTTTAAAATATTTTTCGCCCAGCCGGTATGGCTCCGTGGTTGAGCATCGACCCATGCACCAAGAGGTTGCTGGTTTGATTCCCGGTCAGGGCACATGCCCAGGTTGTGGGCCTGATCCCCAGTGGGGGGCGTGCAGGAGGCAGCCAATCAATCTTCTCTCTCATCGATGTTTCTATCTCTCTCTCTCCCTCTCCCTTCCTCTCTTTCTAAAAATTAATAAAGAAAAAAGAATAATAAATAAAATATTATTTTTCCAAATAAAATTTGTTTATCCATTTCTGTTATACAGATCCCCTAATTTAAACAACATATACAAATATTTCACTAGCATTTTGGGAACACAGATGTCCAATGAGCTAAATTCTCCAAAGTAATCCCACTGGAATTTCAAAGGAAATGTCATTGCAACTTTTATTTCTTATTCTTGGATGCTGAACTAACGAGTAAATTGTTCTAAAAATGTGGTTTGATGTGCAAGTTTTATTGGCTGTTTTTCTAAACGTTTCCAAAGTCTGCAGGACCCCAGGTGAGAAGGAGCAGCTTCTAAAATAATATTGGTAGTCACAACAATTCAGCTTCTAACTTGCAAACCCTCAAGGTTCCAATGATTTTCGAACTTGGGAAACTATGCTTTAAGTTTAAATTCTTAAATGTCAATAGTGTGTGTGTGGGGGAGACAATAGGGAAAACGTAAGACAGGGAAGTTAAGACCAGGTCTATGAAAAAACAAAAGCAACTTGAAAGGACAGCAGAGCCTGGGAGATTTAAAGGGGAAAGGGATCATTTAAATTTAGGATTTTCAGATCTTTGTAAAGGCTAAATTGCAACTATTACATTATATAAAAGTTGGGAATATGGATAAATCTCCCTTATTTTAAGAGAGAAGTCTTACCAGTGTACCACTGTAAAAACTTTTAAAAACACTTAAACAATGTCAAAGTGCTTTTTGAAAATTTTCTAGGCTCAGAAAACTATGTATTTAGGATCAAATAAATGTATTCTGGGATTTTAAGCATTTATAAAAGCATCTGACTTTACCAAATATGTACAAATTAGTCTGAAGGTTAGACATATTTTTGTATATAATGTAAGTCCAAAATTCTCCCTGGCTTCGAGTAAAATTCCTCTGGGGCTTATGTCTTTGGGGACACACACTATTGCTGTGTTCATGTGAAAGTGTAGATTGGTGATGTTCCTTATGTATACTTTAATATTCTTGTTAATGCTACTTTATAATATTGACATTTGGGGTTTCAGTATATGAGGGGTTTTATACAAAGAATGTTTGGTAGCTTTATATCTTAGCAGTTCCTCCCCTATAACAAGGCAGGGCTGAAATATGGGAGCTTAATCCATGGTCCTAGCAATAAATCCAGTCTCTCACTTGGTCAGTGTTGATCTCACAATTTTTGTTTCAAATTAAGGGGGAAATTCCAGGCCATTAATTGCAACATTTCCATAGTTATATTTTCCAAAATATATTGAGATTTAATTAACATATAATAAAATTCACCTATTGTTATTGTCCAGTTTGCTTAGTTTTGACTTACTTAAATGTCACCACCACCCCATTCAAGGTACAGAACGTTTCCATCACCCCCAAATTCCCTTGTGCCCTTGGCAGTCACTTTGCAAACACCCCTATCCTAGGTAAACATCGACTGGACTGCTGTCATTACAGACTAGTTTTGTCTCTTCTACGATTTTATATACATGAATTCATACAGCATGTATTTTGTTTTTGTATCTCATTTGTTTTGCCCTTCATAGTGCTTTTTGAAATGTATTCATTGTGTTGTATGAATCAATGGTTAGTTTCTTTTAGCTTCTGAGAAGTCATCTGCAAGAATATATCAAAATTCATCTGTTTACTTATTGATAGTTATTTGGGTTATTTCTAGTTTGAGGCTAATATAAGTGAAGTCACTCTAAACATCTGTGTACAAAGTATATTTGTTGACATTTGCTTTCATTTATCTTTGCTAAATACCTAAAAGTGTAATTGCTGGGTCATATGCTAAGTGTCCATTTAACTTGATCACAAATTGCTCAACAATTTTCCTTAGGGCTTATCCAACCTCACATCTTAGAGTTAATATAGGAGTTTCAGTTGCTTCACATCCTCACTGACACTTGATAGTGTCACACTTTTTAATTTTTGTCATTCCAGTAGTTAGAGGTATCTCGTTACTGTTTGATGCTCATTTCTATTATCAAGATGCTGACCATATTTTTATGGGCTTATTATTCATTCACATATCTCCTTTTATGAATTGTCTTTTCAAATATTTTGTTCTTTCAAGATGGGTTGTTATACTTATGCTGTAAGAATTCTTCATATAGCCCAGATATAAATTATTTTCATCAGGAATAAGTATGGCAAAACTCTTCTCCCTTTCTGTGGCTTGTCTCTTCATTTATTTTTAATAGTGTTATGGGTTGAATTGCATCCCTCTCAAAAGATACCTTAGAGTCTTAATTCCCTGTGTGTCAGAATGTGACATTATTTGGAAATTGGATCTTTACAGAGGTAATCAAGTTAAGACGAGGTCATTAGTGTGGGTCCTAATTCATTATGTCTGGTGTCCTTATACAAAGACAAACATGGACCCAGAGATGCCCACAGGAGAAGGTCGTGTTAAGATGAGACAGAGATCAGCCAACCACCGAAAGCTCGGGGCGAGTCATGAAACAGGTGTCAGAAGGAACCGACCTGACCTTCATCATGGACTTTAGCCTCCAGAACCAGGAGAAAATGCATTTCTGTTGTTTAAGCCACGCAGTTTGTGGTCATTGTGTTATGACAGCTGTAGAAAAACAATACACAGCCAAGTATATCAATCTTTAGTGTAAGTTACTAAGATTCATTTCCATGTTTTCCTAGATCCACATTATTTTTACATCACACAGGCACAGTCCACCTTTTCCTCTTCACTGGGATTCGTGTTTAGATTTTCCAATCCTGAGGGAGCCCTCCCCTCTTGCATAATTTCAAAAATGAATCATGTTTCTACTAACAGAGTCAATATATCAAGTGGCCCTATGTCCATCTCTTCAAGTTCAACTTGAGTAAGTTTTAGTTCCAAGGAGATAAGGCCCCTCCTCCCTTTGGTCCCCTGCCTGTAACATTGGAGACGATCATAACTGATGTTCTAATACCAGGCTCTCGGGGCCCAGCACAGGCATGCCCTGAGGTGCTTCATTTCCTTCCTCCTGCTGCTGCGGGAGAGGACTATTCGAGAACAGGTCAAACAGCTGGGGCTCTGGGTGGCCCTGCAGGTACGAGCGGGAAGCCCCTTTTCTCCTGGGCACACAGCAGCACCAGCCCTTCCCATCGACACTGCCGTGCTCTCCACTCTACTTCAAGAAGGGACCAGCCACCAACTAACCCACACAACCTCGACCTTGAGAAAGTAGTTTCTTTGTTGAAAGTTACTCTTACTGCACCTCTGTTCTTCATAGTTGGGAAAACAGAAGTCTGCTAAGGTCAAAGAAAAGATCGAAATAATAACAGCAAACTTTTCTATGAACCTCCCTTTTGGAATGGAACACTCAACGACTCATGCGTGTGGCCCTTGCTTGTACGTTACTCTGGTCTAATGTTTTCTCAGTCCTGAAGTCTAGACGCACGACAGAATCAAGGGTTCAACGTGCCAACTCTAAGAGCTCTCTACAGGTACATGCCTTACCCTTGACAGACAGGTGTCTCCAGGTCACAGTTGGCTCTGGTCTGCCAATAGCAAGACACAGCAGGGTCACGCTGCTCCCCTCGTTCACAGTGATGTCTGAGGAGATATTCATGATCTGTGGAGGAACTGAAAAGAAACAGAAGAGAATAAATGCATGTGGATGGTTCCTCACACTCAGAAGAAGGTGTTAGCCTGTAAATATTCATATAGCATGTCTTGGGAGTACTTTCTCAATGATAACTTTCAGATTTCTTGATTTGTCAAGGGTGTGGCCACCAACACATCTTTCACCGTGCACATGTGTCCCGTGGCTAGCACACATGGGGGGCGGGGGAGAAGTGCAGGGACTGACGACAGGGACATCAAATGCGTGTTGATTGAAAGGCAAAACCAAAAGGAAACTACTTACAGCTTTCTGAGTTCCTGTCTATCCACACGCTCATTATTTTCATGGAATCGCTGACTTACGCAAATAGTCATGAGTTGCCCCCAGTTCAGCCCTTTTTTAAATAAAGCCAACCACACAGAGTCAGTTACAGTCCCTGAGCACGCCAGCATTTTCACATTCTTCCACCATGCACAGATTATTCCACCCTGCAATTCTTTATTTTTATCCTCACCCGAGGACATTTTTGCATTTATCTTCAGATAGAGCGGGAGGAGAGAGGGGGAAGAGAGAGAGAGAGAAACATCAATGTGAGAGAGATTCATCGACTGATTGCCTCCTACATGACCCCAACCAGGGCTGAGGACAAACCGTAACCAAGGTACGTGCCCTTAGTGGGACCTGAACCCAGGACTCTCTGGTCCGCAGGCCAACGCTCTAACCGCTGAGCCAAACTGGCCAGGTCCATCCTCAATTCTTCCCTTTCACATTCCTTTACCTGAAAATTCCTTCTTACTCCTTAAAACACAGAAAAACATATCCTTTAAAACACAGACGAACTGTCCCTGACTTGCCTAATCAGAGTTAGCAACGCGTTGTCCCTGCAACTCTTGCAACTTCAATATTGTCTTATAAAACACAGGCTTGATGGCACCGTGTCCCGGTGGTTGGGAACAGAGCTCTGGAGCTGAGCTCCTCACCTGTTGAATAGTCTGGGGCGAGGTAAACTGCCTTCCCCTCTTCAAGTGTTGATTTCCTCACCTGCGAAGTACGCACGAGGGTAGCAGCTGAACTCCCTGTGCTGTGAGGTGTCGACCAAACCAGGGCTCAGCAGAGTGCCTGATGGGAAGGGGCACTCGGGGAGTGCTGGCTACTGAGGGGGCGAGGAGGACAGAGTCGGAGACAGCAGTGGTCATGTCTTTGTCAACAAAGCGTGTCACTCTCATGGGCTGGGCTCGGGTCCCCTTACCTTCAGCACATTTTTGCTGTCTGCCTCATCCCACCCCCAGGCCTGATTCTCTTAATTCAGCTCAAACCTCAGCATTGAAAAATATCCCCGTTGCCTTCAACTCTTACTTCTCATCGCCATTTGGTTGAGTTTCTCACCAAATTTCACATGAATGATGGCCAAGGCCTCCCACCTGGGACCTCCCACCTATTCTCTTTACAATTTTGGATCCCACCAACCTATCCCCTCCATGAGCTCAGAGGGACTTTTCATAAAACAGCCTAATCAAACTGTCTCCTACCTGCTCCTTCAGCTCACCATTGCCCACCAGGCTCAACACACAACCTCTTCTGCACAGCCCAGCGCAGCCCTGGGATCTAAGCCTGACCCACGCACAGCGCCTGTCCCACTCACTGCAGACAGTGGGCCTGGCTTCCCCTGGAACATGGCGAAGCATAAGCCCTTCCACAGTCTTGCTTTTCCTTGTCTTTTCATCATTTTCCACCTGAAAAGGTGTGACTCGACTTGCAAGGGATGTCAGGTCCTGAAGAGAGAATCCCCCACGGCGCGTGGTGCAGTCCGCGGAAACCTCCCCACGAGGGAACTGGGTCAGGCGCTGGTCCCGTGCCTGCCTTTGCCTGGAGAGGGAGGGATGAGGACGAGGATGGGATTTCACACACGCCCATTTCTTCGCCTCTGGCACAAGGCTGACGGGGGTACCTGCTTCATTCTTTGAAAGAAAGACCCAAAGACCACACCGAACAAATCCAGACACAAAGTGAGGCAAAGCTTCTAAGGGAGGGTTTCAGGTGCCTAAACTTGCTTCTCAGTTTTCTTTCAGATTCTCAAAATAAAAGGAAGGACAACAGAGACAGGTGGCTCCAAGCTTTCAGTTATGCTGATTTATTCAAACTGCCGGCTTAATTATGAATTATTAATTACCAGACAGGTAGAGTGCTGTGAATTCCAGCCCCCTCCCCCCCGAGCCAGCGGCAAAGGAGAATTATGGCTGATTCTGATTCTGAGGACTGAGCGCCCGGAGTTTTATGGTGCTGAGGCCTTCGCGGTAAGTCTTTTCAAGGAGACGCCGTAAGTAACATGTAGAACATTTGAGTTCTTAAGGGAATCCACATTTGAAAATAAATAAAAATTACCTCCTTATAAATCTGCCATATTTTAGATTATTTCTGCATTAGAAGTTGCCCTGAAATTTCATCGCATATATTTTATCCAGATACACACAGGGAAAAAAAATTGGTGTACATTCTAACTACAATGCATCCTCTTGAGAAAACCGTACTACCTATTTTTCAGTATTTTCTAGCTTGTTAAAAAAAAATAGTTCTGAGCTTAGAAATGTCGATACTTTTTTTCATTTTTATAAAGCAGCAGCTTCTGTGCACCTTCCAAGTACCCTCGGAGGACTGCCCGCGTTCGCTGGAGGTGTCTGAAGCTGGGTTCCCTGGAAGGAGAGGCTCCCTCATGAGGAGGACACAGCTGGGGGCGGGAGCACTGTCCCCGTCAGGTCAGTGGAGGCTCCTATAGTATATACTTCAGCTGACACGCCCAGGGACTCATCTCCCCACACTGTCCCCAATTCAGAGCCTTCCGTTCCATTCTGTTCCATTTCATCTGACAGTTTGAGGGGTCCGGGATGAAAGGCATTTGTAAGAGTCCACGGATATTCATTCAGTCGGACCTCCTCATTCCTGTCCTGGTTCTAATGTCACCCATTAGAAGGAGTGAAATCGCGGAGGTCACTCCAGCATCCACATCGCCACCAAGACCCCGGCAGGGCTCTCTGCCGCCCTCTGCGTGTCCGTCCTGTTCCCTGCCGTTTTCTCAGAGGAGAAAAGACAAAGGATGTGGGCAGCCAGCAAAAACAAACAAAAAAAAAAAAAGCACAAAAAAAGAATTGAGAGGAAGGAATGCTCTTTCTGTTCTCAACTATGCTATTTTATTATTAAAATATAATCCATAATAAAATGTATTATTTATTAATATGTAACTTGATTGTTCTCAAATTACTTGTGAAAACATTATATCATGGGTTTTATATGAATTATGAAATAACTAGAAGAGATATTCTCATTATTAAGTGCATGATTTTCTAACCACTTTGCGGTGCATCTGAAACTAATACAGAGTAATACTGAATTTAAACGGTAATTAAAAAATAAATTTTAAAAAACGAAGGAACTGGAGCATGGGTAGGGTTAAATAAATTGCCCCAAATTGCATGGTTAACAAGAAGCAGGATTCTTTTCATTGTATTATGCTTCCTCTTTGTTTCAGCTCAGTCAATGCCCCCAAAGACAGCATTTCTATTGCACATCTGTGTCCTCTGCTTGGAAAGTCCTCCCTGAGCATCTTCCCTCACGGCGATGACCAAACTGAACGGAACCATCCCCTCCCGTCCGCGTCCAGCCTCCCGAACACCCCTGTGGGCGGGGCCTTCCTGGTCATCCTGTCCCTCCTGGGCCATTGCTTGCCAAGCGAGGTCTTCAATACTTCTAATTTAATTTTAAATCTCAAATGAATTTGGAAATACAATTATGATCCTCCCCTTGTTTTTATAGCTTTTTGAAGAAAGGAGCAGTTGGAAATGACTTTTCCTTTTAACTTTTATTAAATTTATAAAATTATATATGTTTCAAGTGTACAACTCTATAGTACATTAACTATATATTGTGCCGTGTGTTTACCACCCAAAGTCAAATCTTCCATCACCATGTATTTGACCTCTTGTACCCTTTACTGCCCTGTCCCCCTTCTCTCTGGTCACTACCGTAGGCTGTCTGTCTGTGAGTTTTTGTTTGTTTGTCCTGTTTGTTCATTTGTTGCTTTCGGTTTTACATCCCATATATGCATGAAAGCGTATGGTTCTTGGCTTTTTCTAACTTATTTTGCTTATCATGACATTCTCAAGATGTATGATGTTGTCACAAATGGCAGTATTTCATCTTTTCGTATGGCTGAGTAGTGTTCCATTGTATATATGTACCACATCTTCTTTGTCCCATCATCTATCACAGGACACTTCAGTGATTTCCATGTCTTGTGAAATCAGATCAAAACTACAATGAGCCTTGGCCGGTTTTGTTCAGCAGTTAGAGTCGGACTGTGGACGAAAGAGTCGCAGGTTGGATTCCGGGCAAGGGCACCTACCTCTATAGCAGTTTGATCCTCTGCCCTGGTTGGAGTCCTGTGGGAGGTAACCAATCGATGTGTCTCTTTTACATTGATGTTTTTTTCTCTTTCTCTTCCTCCCTCCCTACCTCCCTCTCCCTCTATGTGAAATTCAATGGGAAAATATCCTCAGGTGAGGATTAAAAAAAAAGAAAAAACTACAATGAGATACCACCTAACACCTGTTAGAATGGCCGTTATCAATAAGACAAGCAATGACGAGTGCTGGAGAGGCTGTGGAGGAAAGGGAACCCTCCTTCACCGCCCGTGGGGGTGTAAACGGGCACAGCCATCGTGGGAAACCGTACGGAGGGGCCTCAAAAAACTAAGAATAGACTTACCATAGGAGCCAGCAACCCCTCTCCTGGGTATCTACCTAACAAATTTGAAAGATATATGCACCCCTATGTTCATTGCAGCATTATTCATGGAAATGGCTTTAAATGCCTACATGTATTTGATAGGGGAACTTTGTTCAATTTTCAGACACTTATCTGTGGCAAACAAATAAATGTATTTATATTTATATGTATTTATAACTACATAGATAAACAGAAAGTGCACTATCTTCCTGAAACGTCAAAATTATCCACGAAAATGGTAGTACCCACAGGAGCCTAACTAAAGGACCACAGAGTATGGTGTGTTTGTCGTCCCGTCTGCAGACACCAGGGACCCTCCCCGCCAGCAGTCACGCTTCTGTTATCTTCAGGCGATGGCAGGTTACCACAGGGCCTCCTCACAACTGTGAAGATGGTTCAGTGAACAACTGCAGCTACCTCAGCTTGTGGTCATTTTAGACACATGGGGGGATAGACATCGACATGCAAGTATAGATGTCAACATAGTACAACACTGTCTGCCTCTCTGTATGCTCACATGCAAATGCAGAAAGGGATACAAATGGAGTTTTATCAGGTTGCAATGGAGCGCTTTGAGGAAGAGGCAGACTTCCAACGGTATCTTTGGGCTCCGGGTTACCACGAGGTATTTACACCTTCTCTCTTTGCCCTCAGTATGGCCAGCTACTCTTTCTTTTTTTTTTTTTTATTTCTATTTATTTTTTAAAAATTTTTATTGTTGAAAGTATTACAGATGCCCCTCCCTTTTTCCCCCAGGGACCCCCTTCGCCCTGCTCCCGCCCCTCTTCTGCTTTCCCCAAACTAAAGTCTGTGTCCATTGGTTGTCCGTGTGTGCACATACGTTCTTTGCTTTGTCCCTTAAGCCTTCCAGTATGTCGTGAACCTGTCCCTTCCTCTTCAATATCACTGCCCTTGGCTCAGTTGAGAAACATGTCTTCTCTTGCTTGGAATATTACAAAAGTCTCTTTATTTCTCGATGTGTCATTTTATAGCTCAAACCCCATTCACCTACCGCAGTTACCTCTTCTTTCTTCTTTCTTTTTTTTCTCTATTGACCTTAGAGAGAGATGAAGGGAGAAGGAGAGATAGACAGAAACACCGATGAGAGAGAACATCGACTGGCCGCCTCCTGCATGTCCCCCACTGGGGATTTGGTCCACAACCTGGGCATGTGCCCTGAGCAGGAACCGAACCGGCGGTCTCTTGGTGCATGGGTCAAGGCTCAAACACTGAGACACTGTCCAGGCCCCGCAGTCCAGGCTCAAACACTGAGACACTGTCCAGGCCTCTTAAATTTCTTGCTTCTGCCTAACACCCAGCATCTGCCCCTTGTTAAGACCCTAAAGTCTAAACCATCGGTCTGGCCATGTCTCACCCCGCGCCCCTTCTCTGACAGGGAGCCCACATATCTTTCTGGGCTATGCTAACGCATGTCTGTGCCTTTACACACTATTCCTTTGGTTCGGAAAACACTTTGCTACTTTGGTGCCATACAAACCACTCACTCTTCAACACTCAACTCAAATAGATGAGCTACTTTATGACGACTTAGTTTCTCTCCTGTTTCCAAAGCATTCTTGTTTCTGTCTTTATCATGTCATTTATCTTTGCAATTGAGCTATTGCACGGAAGAGGTCTATATTTATGCTTGTGTTCCTCTCATACAACACAAAACCTGACACAAGGTAAAGTCCTCCCCCCACCCTCTCTAAAGGTAATGAATAAATGCACAGGTTTTAAAATTTGGTAGCTTACAATTTGTCAGCTGTTTTCCATCCTAGAAATTTGACATTTGCCCTTTCCATTCCCTGAAACACCCTCCACCTTATTCCTTACTTGGATAAATTTTTTTCCCTTCTGGGCTTTGTGACTTTATATTTATTTTTGTATGTTTGAAGTCTCTGTGTCCCTAAACCATATACTTTATAAATCACTATATTCTCAGTACTTAGAGATATGCTGGTTACATAATTGGTACTAAATAAAAATGCATTGAATGAATAAATACCTATTATATGCACTGTGTTAAACATGTTATTACATACTTGTGAGAGAACAAACCTGAATTAGAAAGGTTTTCCAAAGGTGAAATATTTCTATGTGCAAAGGTGACTGGTGATTGAATGTGCGATTTTTGACACATTAAAACCACCTACAGAAAGTAATCTGACATGATTGAAAAGCCGCGTGAGAAAGCATGGGCCATAACTTAGGTTCTGGAGCCTGGTGACCCACGTAGCCTTGGACAATTTTTACTTGATCCCTCCGAGTCCCTGGTTCTTCACTGAAGAACAATGAAGACAACAAAATCTCTCTCTCCAGGTTGTGGTAACCAGGGGAATGTATATAGCACACTGGTATAGCACGTAGAAATAAATACGTACTTAATGAATGTTAGTTGCTATTATTTATTTTATGCTCGTTATTGATATTATTCCCGTTATTTGGAATCAGATAAACAGCTTAGTCAGTGTCAAATGGCTCATTTTCTGAATCTCAGTTCCTTGAGCTTTGAGGCAGGACTTATAGACGCAGCTGGCCTTGGGTAGCTGGTGAGATTTCGTTCTATATACTTCCAGAGCAAAAAGTAAACATTGAATCAATAATTGTCAATTTTGTCCTTTTAAGCTAAATATTGTACCTATACACATAGACAGGGCAAATCACACACATTTGTTTTTTTTGTTTTGTTTGTTTGTTTTTTTAATCCTCACCCAAGGACATTTTTGTATTCATCTTCAGACAGAGCGAGAGGGAGAGAGGAAGGAAGAGAGAGAAACATCGACATGAGAGGGACACATGGAGTGGTCGCCACCCACACGACCCCAACCGGGGCCAGGAACAAACTGCAACTAAGGTACATGCCCTTAGCGGGAATCGAACCCAGGACTCTCTGGCCCGCGGGCTGATGCTCTAACCACTGAGCCAAACCAGCCAGGGCCAAATCACGCACATTCGTATAAAGAAATGACTTAGCTCTTCCTTTCCTGTGTTCCTTTAGAGGATACTTTTTTCTGTTTCTAGCAGATTCAAAGCAAATCACTCAACTCCAGCGCCTTGTCCTGCCATTTCAAGGGCAATGATTCCACCCACTACAACACTGCCCCATCTTTGTCCAGTCGTGATATTTGAAAATCACGTTTCAAGTGTTTCATCTAAGACTGAATGGCACTGTTATTTCATGCAAGCAAAAACCATATGATGTAATCTGGACTCATGGAGGCTAAAATTTGACTACCATTTTTTCCCAACTACTTTCTGTGTGATTTCTGCAACTACTTTCTGAGTGACTTGAGCTCATTAAGCTCCCGCTTTCTCAACCATAAAATGGGCAGTAAAATATTTGCTACACGGGGATGTGGAGACTGTTCGTTACGTGCCACCGAGTCCCTCTGACTCCTGGCGTGAAAGACTGACAGCTACATGTCCTGTTCCCAACAGCCCTCAGAGTAATGATTTTAAAGAGACTGAAATGGCTATTGTTGTTATTTTCATTTTATTATTGTTATTATTATCCCTGCAGAATAACAAAATATTGAGACATGTGAAAGCTAATATAAATATTAGCTTTTAAATGCTCAAGGTTTATTTATAAAAATAATAGCAGTAAAGGCTTTTAAATGAATGTTTTATTCTTCCAGGGTTACCTTTTAAAATTTAGGTTAACAAAAGCACGTATTTCATAAACTAGAGGTAGGACTAATTTGGGAATGAGAGTATACATGCTAGGCTAGGCTGTGTCAAAGCTTGTGTACTTAAATAGTATATGTTGATGGAAGCAAGACATGAAGTGTCAGGACAAGTGGATTTTAATCTCGATTCCTCCAGAGTTGTGTAATCTTTTGTAAATCACTTACCCCTTTGGCTTAGGGGTGTGTGTGTACATGTGGTGTTCATCTGTTTGTTTCAGCTCATTGTTGTTGTTTTTTTAATGTTTTCATTGATTTTTAAGAGAGAGAGGAAGGGAGAGATAGAAACATCGATGTGAGAGAGAAACATTGATTGGCTGCCTCTTGCACGCCCCTTACTGGGGTTCGAGCCTACAACCCAGGCATGTGTCCTGACCAGGAATTGAACTGGGACCTTTCAGTCCAGGGGATGATGCTCAATCCATGAGCCACACTGGATTAGTTTTGGTCAGTTTTGAATGAAAAAGTTGGATTGTGAATTATCAAATCCCTTCTGGTCCAAATTCTGTGGGTTGGTGATCTGCTAGCAACATTAAAAGTCCAAGAGGGATATTCTTGGTAAATAGCACCAACAGCAATAACAGAATAACTAGTGTTTATTTCTTTGTGTTTCTCATTAAGGGCTCTATATACATTATTTAATTTAATCCTCAATATATCCTTAGGAAATACTTCTTATTTAAAAAATCAACATAAGGGTAGACATATACAAAGGAACGAAATTGAGTGTCCAGAAAAATATCCAAACTTATACGGTCAATTGGTTTTCAAAAAGGTGCCAGGACAGTTCGATAAGGAAGAAATAGTTTTTTCAACAAATGGTGTTATGATATTCACAGGCCAAGGAATGAAGTTGGAATCTTATTTCCCATCATATACAAAAATGAACTAAAAATGCATCTAATTCCTAAACGTAAGTGAGAAAATTTAGAAGAGAACATAGGCACGCATCTTTGTTGTCTTGGATTAAATAGTGTCTCAGCTATAACACCAAAAGCACAGTAACAAAACAACAACAAATAGGTAAGTGAGACATCAAAATAAAAAAAATACCAAGTTCGAATTGTGTGCAATTTGAAGGAAAGTTGGTGCTTTAAAGAGTGCTATTGAGAAAGTAAAAAAGGAAGCCCACAGAAAATTTTTGCAAATAATGTATCTGCTAAGGGGTTAGTATCCAAAATATATTTTAAAATGCTTATAAGTCAACAATAAAGAGACACGTTTTCTATTAAAATAATAGACAAAGGATTTGAAAAGACATTTCTCCGAAGAAGAAACCCAAATGGCCAATATGCACATAAAAAGATGTTTATCACCAATTTTCATTAGGGAAATGCAAATCGAAGTCCCCATGAGCTCCTACCTCACTCTCACTAGGATGGCTATAATCAAAGACAGACAATGACAAGAGTTGCGAGGACATAGAAACAATGGCGCCCTCATACATCGCTGGTGGAGTTCCAAGATGGTACGACTACCTTGGAAGACAGTTTAGCAGTGGCTCAAAAGGTTGAAGACAGAATTATTGAATGACTCAGCAATTCAACTCCTAAGTATATACCTAAGAGGAATGAAAACATATGTTCATACCACACTTGTACACAAATGTTTATAATAGCATCATTCATAATAATTCATAATAGACAAAAAGCAGAAACAACCCAAATGTTCATCAACAACTGAATGGATAAGTAAAATGTAGTGCATCCATACAGTAAAATACTATTCATCAATAAAAATAAATGAAGTATTGATGTATACTGTAACACGGATGACCCTTGGAAACATTATAGTAAGTGGAGGACACCTGACAGAGAAAGCCAAAATACTATATGATTTCCATTTACATAAATGTCCCAAACCGGAAAATCCATAGAGACAGAAGGTACATAGTTGTCAGGGGCTGGGGAGAGGAGCAAAGTGGCTGACAATGGGTGTGGGGTTACTTTTGGGGGTGATGAAGATGTTCTAGAACTGGATAGTGCGATGGTCGCACAACCTTGTGCAGACACTGAAAACTACTGCACTGTACACTTTAGAAGAATAAATTTTCTAATACATGAATTATGTCCCCATAAAGATAGTACTTTCAAAAATCATGGCCTGTCAGTTCCTGAAAGACAGAACCAGAAGTTCTTGACCATGAGGGAAGAAGGAAAGCCAACCCATGTGGGTTTCAGAAAATACCTTTACATGTTATTGATAGTTCATGCATAATGCTGAACTTCCAGTTGCTTAACTCTGCATCTCCTGGTCATTACTTGCCCACTGTTTCCCCTTTTTTATTCGAGATAACTCACACGGTCCTACCCATGCCACCTGTTTGCAATGCTCCAAACACCCCATACTCACCCTTAAGTCCATATTGCTGCATAGGCTGAACCCCTACCTTTGTACCCTCTTCCCCACTCTGCCAATCCCAGTGCTACTCACACTTGAAAACTGGCACTGAGAGATAACACCCTCTCTTCGCCAGCTCTCCCCATCCTAGAGACGAATGTAAGCCTGTGCTCCGTGGCCACTGGATCACAATGAGGCAATATGTTTATTCTAAACATGTACTGAGCGCCTACTGTGTCTTAGGCATTACTTTAGGGGTAGAGATGCAGACAGACAAAAGTCCTCTTTTATGTAGAAATTTGGTGTCAAGAGAAGAATATTGACATTGATCAGTAATCATAGGACCAATATATCTTTACCACTCTGGATGTGTTATGAAGTAGAACAAGGTACTGATAGCCCCTAATAGAGGTCCAGCCCTGGTCAGTGAGTTTGCCTGAGGGATTTGTTTTGGGCAGAGCTGGGCAGAGGGCTCACATGGGCAAAGGCTCTGTGCAGATAGAATGCCAGGTTAGGTGGGGTGACTGTGTCTGGCGTGAAAAGAGGAAAAACTTACAAGTGGAGGGTGAGTGGGCAGGAGAGAGAATGTATTGACTCTTCAGGAACATGCTAAGGTTTTGATCATTTTAAGGAGAAGCGAGGAAGGACATTAAAATGTGGAGAATAGGTTCCTGCTGGCTGCAGTGTAGAGCATAGATGGGAATGGAGCGAAGCTGGGAATGGGAGGGCCGCCTATGCTACTGTCCAGCGTGAGAGAGGGGTAGTGGGGGACCAATGTGAGAGACACCTAGGAGGTAAAATAAACAGCTTGACAAGTGTGTGTTGGGCTCACACTCTCCTGCTGTTTCCTGTTTTTCTCACCCCTACGTTGGGAGGGGCCTTTGGATTCAAGGACTCCTATTTGTCCTGCTCAGTATCCCTGAGGGCCTCCCAGCACCCACGCCCAGTAGGCGCTCAGTCCACGTGTGTTGAAGAAAACCAGCAGCGCAAAATTTTCACAGAAAACACAACCTCCCAGGATCCACTGGGGGCGCCAGAGAGTCTGGCAGCGGCCTCACTGCCTGAGCTCACAATCTAATGCTCAGAAGACAGGGTGGGTCCCCGTCATTCCTTCCGTCCTGTACATAGTGTGAACCTGGACTTCCTACGTGTCTCGCTGTGATATGCTTGATATTACACTGGGTTATAAGGTTAGACTAGCTGTATCCTTACTGCTTTTGTCTCCTTGGTTCTATTTTGATATGAGGGATATTAGGGAACCAGGACCAATGATTGCGGACTGTGGACCCATGAACACGAGGCAGGAACCTGGTGGCAGCGCCAAGCACTCTCGCTTTGCTGTGATGGTTGTCTCGGGGACCTCTCTCCCAGAAAGTATGTACAGACTTAGACACACATTTTTTTTTTAAATGTTTTATTTGCTCAACTGAAGCAACTGACCACGATCAGAGAAATCACGCGTGGTTCGTGGGTCCTTCTCAACTTGCTCTGGTCTTTCTAGCAGCCGGGCCGCCGCCCTCTGGCAGGTGCTCCTCTTTCTACCCCCCCCCCAGAGTGCTGCTTCCCCCGAGTTCTCACCACACACCCTTCGGACCATAGGGTTTAATCGACATTATACAATTTTCAAGTCAAATGAGACCTTAGAGATCACCTCGCTCAACCTCATTTTGCAGCTAAGGAAACATTGGTGGTAGGCCCTGCTCTGTCAAGTATGTGGGGACAAGACCTCTTACCTCTTTTAACCCAACTTCCTCCTTCACACCAGGCCCCCCGCACCGGTTTCACACCTCTCCTCTTCTCGCTTCGTCCCCTCTAAGTGCGTCCCAGCTGTCCCAGTCCTCGTCCGTCATTGCGCTCTGGGCTCCCCTTCCCCACCGCGACCTTGAACTAAATGTCTCCTCTCCGTTTCTCCAGCTGCAGAGCAGGGCAGTTACCTCCGGTAACTCACACGGTCCTGGCGAGGAATGCATGGTAGAACGCATATAAAAAGGGTTTTATCCCAGTGCCTGGTACATTGTAAATATTTAATACTATGTTCTTCTGGAGAACCTCATCAGTGTCAGGAGACACCTTGCAGAGTCGGCCAAACACCACTTATTTTTGTCCTTTTGACAGAAAGAAGAAAAGTTGAGATTTGTACGCAGTTCTGACTGACTAGAACCCAAGCTCTCAACTCCTTCGAAGCCACGACCTGATGCCGGCCACATGGGCCTGGATCCAAGGGCCAAGATTCCTGCACGTCAGCCCTGGCCTTGGAGCCTGGGCACTGTGCGGTGGGTAGCAGTGAGTCCCCACGGGTTTGGAGCAGAAGGTGCTCCTCACCTCGACGGCCGAAGAACAGGTAGTACCAACGGCACCTGCCTCATGAAGTCGGTGCTGAAACCTAATGAGCTCGTGCAGGTATTGTTCCAGCATCTTATTAATCATCACCCTCTTTTCCTTTTCTGCCTCAAGTTTCTGGACACCTCATTTTATTCTCCTGGGTTACAGACTATCAATGCAAGCAAGAAGCGTGAGAAGGGACGGTCCCGTTGCCATGTTCACAGTCCCTGTTGTCCCGCGTTCCATGGCGGAGATCCCGGCACCTCCATCTTCAAGCCCAGCCCCCCGGGTCGAAGCCCTTCCTGTCTGGGGCAGGTGGGAAGAGGGTGCCTGGGCCGAGAGGTAGGCAGGATGTGTCCACACTTAGGATTTCATGACCACGCCCCCAACCCCACCACCAGCTTCTGGCATCCTGATTTTTTTCTGCCCAACAGACCTGTTACCAGATGTTCTCTGATGTCACTTTGCATATCCATCTTTTCTCCCTATTCTCAAACATAAATGTCTTATTTTGAAAGGGGGTGAGTGAGGAAAATGGGATTTTCTGTGACCCTTTGTCAAAGGTTGTCCTATAACCATCTCTGATACCCAGTCTCTGCCCGGCCTGGAATCCCTTCGGAAAGCTCCGTCTGCAGGGCTGGTCCACCCACCTGTCGAGCCTGCCTGGCTGGCACCACAGGGCAGCCCACCACCTGCTGCTGCGGAGCGTGGCCTGGCTCCGGCCCTGCTGCGCCCACAGCCCAGCCAGGCTCTCTGACGACAAGGAGGCTGCTGTCTACACTGCTCTGCTGCTGACCAGCACCCTTGGAGCCTGGTGGGCTGTCGGCCGAGCTGGCAGCCCCTTTACTTTTATTTTTATTTATTTATTTTTGTTATTCCTCACCCAGGGACATATTTTTTCCCATTGATTTTAGATAGAGTGAGAGGGAGAGACAGAAAGAGAGAGAGACATCGATGTGAGAGAGACACATCGATTGGTGGCCTCTTGCAAGACCCTGACTGGGGCCAGGGATCAAACCTGCAACCCAGGCACATGCCCTTGACTGGAATCAGACCCGTGACCCCTCATTCCGTGGACTGATGCTCTGCCTGCTGAGCCGAACCAGCCAGGACTGAGCAGGCAGCTCCCTTACACATGGCCCTGTCCTCAGGCCTCCTACCTGTCATCAGTATTTGCATTTCCCAGTGATTTCCTTGCCTGTGACTGAATGAATACTTCCCCTCCCCTCCCCGCCCCTCTCCTCCCCTCCCCTCCCTTCCCTCCCCTCCCTCCACCCTCCCCTCTCCTTTCTTCTCTTTGCTGCCAAAAGTAGGTTTTGGGCCTCACCCCTGTACCCTTTTGTACTCATCGTGGGCCCAGGTCTAGGACAGAACTGTAGAAAGAAACTCTCTCGGGTCAGATACAGAAAGTCTTCATCTCAGGAAAGCGGGGTCTTGTAGAACTCTGACAACATGGGTCCATGCCCGTCTCTTGTTCGTGGCTAGACTGTGGCTTGGAGGGAGGCTGAGACCACAGCGCAGACCCCTCCCCCGCTCAGTGGCTGCATGAAAGCGATGATCTCCTCACTCCCGTGATCCAGTGCTTCAGTGTCTGGTGACACGAGGATGAAGAAAATGCCTCAGATGGTTTTAGTTGGGAATAAATGAGATCATAAAATAAGTCTACCTTAAGAACTATGCAATGAGATACACCTATAACTCAGCACTGCCACCAAAGACATAAAAGCCGCGGTTTGGAACTCAGGGCTTCCTCTGGTTCTAACTCCGTGAGTCTTGAGTCTGTGTTTTGCAGCAAAGGGCCTGGCTGCGGGACCCACAGCCATGTAACCGACGTTGACTAGAGGTGCAGCGTGTTCGCTTTCCACAGGCCAGGGCTAACCTCACAACGCCTTCGAGTTTTAAGTCGGCTACCAGGCTAGATGCACAAAAGACAGAATTTCCAATGTGAAAGAACACACTTAGATTTCTAAGTATGAGGAAGTCACCATTAGGTCCCCAGTATAATGTTTATGGGAGTCTTTTCTCAAATTTTTTAAACCTTTCTCAGTCCCAACAAATCTGAAAAGTCTGAAAATAAAGATTGCATCTGCATTTTTTTTTACATTGGGAAAATGGGGAGGGGTTCATGACTGAATATTGCTGATAAAAACATGATAACTGAGTCTCATTACAGCCAAAGACAAGTCTCATATTTTAGCATTTTTATTAAAGCTTTTTAAATTACTGAGTGTCTGGTATATTCAATACCAGCCTAAGTGATTTATATTAGTCTATCCCCAGATACTCCATCTAATAAATAACTTGGCAATCTCCTAACCCATAAATATCCCTGGTCCTAGCAAAAAGCAATTAAAGGATGTTAGGAAAAAAATAAAAAAGAGTGGCTTCCCAGTCCTCCAGAGTGCAGAGTCCATAGGATGCTTCCAATGGACTAATTCACGCCATTTACAGAGGGGTCAGATCTCCCATCCTCGCCACTCACCAGCCAGCAATTTACGTTCCTGTTCCCTTCAAAAACAAAACACATCTGAAACTCTCTTTAAATATTTAACATGCCATAATAATGCAGGTATTTCAGCCCAGAGAGCATTATCTCCAGCCACAAGTGTTCTATAATAGCTCAGACACTTCAGGCTGGGAATTTGGGGCAAAACCTTTTGGGCTGGCGGTTGTGCCGAAAATGTTTAAAGCACATTACGTATCGGGGCAGCCGCCTGAAAGGGTGTTGGAGGCTGCAGTGTGACTAGCCCAGAAAATATTTCAGGTTAATAAGGTTCAACCAGGATGCCAGGTAAAAGCCATTGCTATTTATGGCCGTGGCTTCAAGTTCAGTCCTTTCAACTACAAAAGGCGGCCACTTTTCCTGAAAAGCCTCTTCTCTGGCCGCCCCCCTGAGCCCCAAGGGGTGTGTGGAGGAGAAAAAGCTGAGTCTTTACTTTCCACTTAGATAAATTAGAGCGCTGTGCATTGCATCCAGCACCCTAGCACCCAGGTGGGAGAGACAAAAGTCACACGCCCAGACATTTCTCATTGTAGTCAGGGACGCTTACGGGAAAAACTGCCTTGAATAGGAATGGGTGGCCTCCGTCCAGCTGTCCCAGGGATTCTCCAATTTGCAATCCCGATGAAGTCCGTGGCATGCGCCTCATAAATCTGCGCGGCTTGGAGGCTTTAAATCAGTTTAATTTGATGCATCTTCTAATGACATTTTCAATCGTTTTATTAAACATTGTCTATTTTATACACTTCCCTCCCCAGATAATTATGTACATATTATTGGGAACAGGGTGCAACTGCCTTCTATAATTTCACAGGTGTGAAAAAGCACACTATTTACACATCTTCTGACTCAGGGTACATCAAGGACATACACAGATGGTATACAGTGGGAAAGTCACTTCAGCTTGATTATAGAGCTGTGAGGTGGGCAATTTGGAAAGAAAATATGTATTCTCCCCCCCCCCATTATTTCAGAAGAACAGGATAAAATGGGAGGAGTTTGAACAAGAACACTTATTTTTGTATTAAACAGCGATTTTGCAACCTTTTTCATCTCATGGCACATATAAACTAATAACTAAAATTATGCAGCACACCAAAAAATATATTATGTGTTTTGCAAATCTGACAAAATAAAACAGGTATAATTTTGATTGATTCACACCGGACACCTATGGTCGTGTTGGCTGTTGTCATCTTTTTTTTATTTTTTTATTTGACAATCTAAGGGAAGAGAGGTCAGTGCCCCTGAGTAAGTGGTCAGGTGTTGCATGTTTTAAAAATTCTTGTGGCACACCAGTGTGCCGCGTGGCACACCGGCTGAAAATCACTGGCACAGATAAAAGTTCTTCCCTTTTCTTATAAGAGATATGTTACAACCAGATGCTCAGAGCTCCCCAGGATTCTGGGAGCTACATTGTATCTCATTTTAAAATTATTTGATGTCATCTTTTGAAACCTCAGTACATTTACATGATTCAAACACCAGCCTACTTTAAGGTAGCAGAGTATACACTCTCTTTTCATATTTGTAAAAATACACATTATGCATTTCCCAGCCTCATTGTCTTCCTTTAGATACTTGTGTTACAGTTTATCTAAGTAGTACCCTATTCATAGATGTGTGAGTTATTTTGTATTTCAGTCTTTTGCTATTACAATGTCATTCAAACTAACAAGTGTGTGTGTGTGTGTTTTAGACTTTTGAAGGTGTTTGTAGAGGATAGAGCTGCAGAATAGGTACTGGTTTAAAGTGTAAATACAGCCATACCTTTCATGGTTGTTGGTCGAGTTTTTTCCATGAGGGTTTTAGCATCTTTCACGTCCACTAACAATCTGTGAGACCACCTGTTTCCCAAACATGTGTCAGTAGCGTCTATTACCAAACTTGGATTTTTGCCAGTAAAATAAATGAGAAATTGTATTTTGGTATGGTTTTGATTGCCTCATTCTACATGTAGAAGGATGATTTGTACTGTTTCCAGTGAACTCTCTAGTCCTTTGCTTAGGCTCATTGGACTTCCCCCTGTTGTTGTTCTTAAATAAACTATCATTCTGTGTATGTCAACTAGAGTTCCTTTACCATGCTAGAACTCGGCCTCTGGTCACAGAGGGCCTGGCTCATCTCCCGGAACTGCCATTCCCTTGAGTTTAGCAAGCTGTGTGCCCCAATCTATAAATATCTAAAGCAGGCATACAATTAGCACCTAAATGCAGAGTGCTGTACACACAGCATAAGCTGGTGCGCACAAAGTGCTGAGAACAAGGCATTGTGTGTCTGCAGACACGGAGAGTCTCAGACACTGCTCACTGCGGGTCCCAGGTGCCGCCTGGTGGACGGGCGTGCTGGTCCGTGGGCCTCGGCAGAGGGACGCTGCGTGGCCCTCCCACGGGCACAGTGGGAGGAGGCCGGCCTGGGGACCGGATACGCTCCGTCAGAGGCAGGCTCATCATCAGTGTCTGCAAACAAACACACCTGTGGACTGACGCGGCTTACAAAGTGGGTCCCAAATGTAAAGGTCATTTTAAATACATGTCAGCGGAGGAAATGTCAGGGGCTTGCAGGACATAGAAGATGAGGAAGGGAGACATCTCTCCGGTACATACTCAGCGGGGAAGAGGGGCCCTCACTTTATTTGAGCTAAAATTAATGAAATGCCTGCTTTTCTCTTTGAGAAATGCCAGAAACTACTACACTTCAGGTGGGGGAGCAGTGGTAATTAAGGGGAGAGAAGTAGGCGTGGGAGTGTGAAGCTGACCCTGCCACGTAAGCACTCATGCCCTTCACTCTGCGCGTGTCTCTCGGACAAGGCCCCGTGGGTGGCGTGAGTCAGAGGAAGTGGCCTGCAGGGTCCATGCAAAGGAATGAGAGAAACCCTATGTCTTGGTTGTAGGTATGTTAAAGTATAGCCAAGGCGAGTGGCTATGACCAGAGACTCTTAAAATTGTCAAGCGTCCCTGCCAGTGTGGCTCAGTGGTTGAATATCGACCCATGCACCAAGAGGTCGCTGGTTCAATTCCCACTCAGGGCGCATGCCCGGGGTGTGGGCCTGATCCCCAGCAGGGAGCAGGCAGGAGGCGGCCAATTGATGTTCTTTCTCATCGATGTTTCTATCTCTCTCTAACTCTCTCTTCCTCTATCTCTAAAAAAAAAAAAAAAAAAAAGCAATAAAGAAAAAATTTAAAAAGAAAAATGGCAAGCAGAAAATCTGTCAAAATGAACAGCTAGGTTCCCAAACCAACAGAAAGAACAACAGCCTGTTACTCCAGAGAAAATAAAATCTCCCTCCAAGCTGGACGATGAGGCCTCCATCAGATTCAGTCTCTTAGGGAAAGGTCAGTGCAGTAGCACACTCTCCATTTCACTGGGGGGTGTTTTAATCCCGAAGAGCATTTCCTAACGCTTCTTGAAGTGGGGAAGTGACCACGTTTCAGGAAGAACGTTTCTGGCGCTGGTAGCACTCCTAGTGGTGACAGCTTGTGGAGCCCCGGTGACAAACAAAGGGACCCCCCCGCGGGGGAGGGGCTGCTGTGGAACAATCCATACTGAGGGCAGGAGGGGGAGGGGACCGAAGTAGCTCCCGTATGACGCAGGACTAATTCCCAGTGGATTCCGGCTCCCAGGGCTGTGAGCATGCGCACTTAGGCCCGGAGCCCGCGGCGGCACAAGGCCATGAGCCCCATCACACTTAGGGACTATGCTCCTGAGCGCCTGGAGCGGAGACACAGGGCATTGGGGTGTCAGAGCAGAGACAGAGAGTCGGGCTTATAAGTGGGCCTCGGTGTGGCAGACCCAGAACAGTCACCCCACTTTCTCCCTCTACCTCCCACCAAGACGAATCAGCCTGCCAAGCTTAGAACAGGGACTGGGACAGGGGACAGAGGGCATGCGACATCAGTGAGAAAAGACTGAATGAAGAAGGGAGGAGGCTTGAAAGGAATGCATGCAAAGGAAGGTGGGTATTTTGAAGAATTGGTCCTGGCTTAGGAACAGGTATGGATTTCTGCTCCCCCTACACACACACACACACACACACACACACGTCCAAAAACAAAGGAAAGTGAAATAATGGGCCCAGGGTGGCCCAGGGAGGGCATGCTTAGAGCAGATGAGTCACGCTTACGACCACGACCTTTTCACTTATCTACTCAATTAATGGCATTTAGAAGCTAGATGCGGTAATCAATGAGTATTAATGATCATGTATCAAATAATGATATTTACACAACGGCAACAGAATGGAGCAAAACAAGCAATAGACACTCTTCTATCTAATTCCCTAAAAATATGTTTAAAAATCAAGAGATCTCAAGGGATCTCCTGGTTTAGGAGGATATTTAATTCCCAAAGAATACAGTGAACTACTTTAAGGCGAGAATCATGTTATAGTAAAAGCTAAGGCGAGAATCATAATAAATTCAAAGCTAAATCAGACAAGTAGATTTTACCTCTTGTCTGTTTTCCAGAATACCTCTGTAGCCATGTCAACTTTCTCTTTTTCTGTCATATTGCTGCTCCTTCTTCAGCCCTCTGTCCTCACACGATGGAGGGACATTTTATTTTATTTTTTTAATCCTCACCCAAGGATATTTTTCTGTTTATCTTCAGATAGAGGGGGAAGGAGAGAGAGAAGGAGAGAGAGAGAAACATCGACGTGAGAGGGACGCCAGGGAGGTACGTGTCCTTGACCGGAATCAAACCCGTGACCCATTGGTCTTCGGGCCAACGCTCCAACCATTGAGCAAAACCGGCCAGGGCTGGAATGGAGACATTTTAAATGCATGTGGACTGTATGAAGAAAGATATTTTCACCCTCTGCCCCATCAACTTGATTGATAAGTGCCGTGAACAATGGCTAAAATCATATAAATAAAAACTCACTTTATAGACTCAAAATGGTGCCCAGGCAGGATAAGCCCTGAAACTAACCTGATCTATGGTCTCAGCTTCTGTGAATCGGAAAGGACAGAGAGCGAGTCAGGGAGGACAGTGGCAGAGTCAGCCACTGCTGTCGAGGAAAGGGAGTGTCCCGCCTGGTAGCATCCACCTGCTGGTTTCTGTGTCAGAAGCGATTTGGGTGGATGATGGAGCAACTGGGCGCTACAACATTTTTGAACAGGGCAATGTCGTTCCCCTCTGCCTGATCCTGCCACATTCTAGTTTAAGGTTAGTTTCCCTTTCAACCGTGTGGGAAGGGGAGCTTCCTTGGGGAGTCAGTGCAGCAGGTTTGGGTCACTTGTATGTCAACAAAGTAGCACTTGAGTTTCCCTGTTTGTTTCTGGAAGTGCCTGCTAGTGTGCCTCCTGGGTGGGCCCCTTCTCAGTGCACACAGATCACAGCTTCCAGCCGGAGTCGGGGGCACAGGTGCCTCAGGAAGCTGCCTCTGCCCCGGTGAGGGTGGTCAGCCACCACCTGTGCGCTGAGCTCAGGAAATCAGGCGCGTGGGGAATGTCTCTGCAGGACTTGCCTGAATTCAGGTCTTGACTGCTCGGGGTCCCCCTCTGGGTCGAGGCCTCTATTTGTCCTCTCTGATCGGAGTGGCGTCTGCATCACCTGGAGGGTCTGGGAAAACACAGGTTGCAGGGCCCTCCCCCGTATTTGATGCAGCAGGTCCGTGTGGGGCCTGAGTGTTTCCATGTCTAACAGGTCCCCAGGTGATGCAGATGCTGATGTCCTGCCATTACACTGTGAGAACCACTGCATTAAAAAAATAACAATGAAAAGTAGGGAGACCCAGAGCACATCCTTATTAAAATTGACTGATGAGACAGTACATGAGACCACGCCCTCATTCACAGGCGAGACTGCCACTCTAGGGGGAATGGAACTGTCCCTGCTCTATGGAGTTGACCATTCTCTTGTTCTTTTTTTTTTTTTTTAATCCTCATCCGAGGACATTTTTCCATTTTTTGTACAGACAGAGTGGGAGGGAGAGAGAGGAAGAGAGAGAGAGGGAATCATCGATGTAAAAGGGACACATTGAGTGGCTGCCACCCGCACGACCAACCAGGGCCGGGGACAAACTGCAACCGAGGTACATGCCCTTAGCGGGAACCAAACCCGGGCCTCTCCGGACCGCAGGCGGACGCTCTAACCGCTGAGCCAAACCGGCCAGGGCTCTCTTGTTCTTCACACCCCCACATTTACCTGTCAGTCAGTACCGAATCACTACTTCAATCACTTCACCTTTTTTCACGAGTTTTTTTTTTTTTTTTAAGAAGCACCCTGAATACAATAAACAGTGCTATTGCCCAACCCATAGGCTTAATTCTGAGAGATATGGAAATAGACTTTAGCATTCTCAAACTTATGGATATGTCTCTTGTTCCTTGTATCTAAACATAAGCATTTACTTTTTCTCCACTTACAGGACCCCGACTCATAAAACCTTTTTCAGTCATCACTTTCTCCCTAAAGTCTCCCTGGCCCCTCTCTCACCAAAAGGAAGTAGACACTCTCTTCTATGTCTCTGTCTGTTTCCTTCCACTGATGTACTTCCCGCAATGAGTCAGCTTGGGGACCTTACCTATTTGACATCACTGATAAAGAGGAAGCATCTGTGTGCCTCCCATAAAGGACAGTAACCACCTCGAGGGCACTCTCTGTAATCCTCAGTACCACACACAGCATCCTCACTTAACAGACATAAAACAATTATTTGTTGGTCTGAACTGAATGGTAAATGTAGAATCATGCAGGATATAAAGTTGCTGATTTAATAGGCTTGGTTATTTGCCTTTCCCTGGAGTCATCCATTTATTCTTAAGTCACTGTGGACAAAAAGATTAGAAGTAAGAAGAGAAAAGATGCTATAAACTGATGCGCTGACAAGTGACGCCCACAGGAAGAGAGGCAGCAAATCCATCAGTAAAAAGAGCTGAAAAATGGGCGGCCGCAGAAGGGCGTGCAGGGTGGCTCTCTGAGAGGCAGGGAAACATAATTAACTTCTGTTTAAAGTGTGATGATAAGTAAGCAAGATATAGTTAAATTATAATAAGGTGTTCTCTTTCAAGGCAGAGATGCTTCTAACACACTTTCAACAAAATAGGAAAACATAGTCTAACATTTAAAAGGAGTTTTAATATTTAGAAAGGAAGACTCGGTTATCTAGAAGATTCACTCATTTGGAACATCTCATTATCTGATAATGCAGAATGAATAACGCGCCCCCGCACATCTTCCCTGGGTCCCCGTATTCTCTCCTTCCCAGACTCTGCAATCTGGCTTCAGAGATGAAGGTGCGTGCAGGCGAGCCGGATGGACTGTGATTGGTTTTGAATGCTGAATGAGAAGAGAAAGGATATTCATTTGGAAACGACCATCCACTGCCTCCTTCAACCCTCCCTTCCTCCTCCATTCTCCGGTCCTTGTCATCGTTGCTGAAGGGCCCAGGGCCGTGGAGAGGCAGCCTGTGCAGAGCAAACCTGCAAGTGACCTTTGTGGGAACGTTCTGCCCGCTGTAGCTTCCTGGGGCCTGCAGATGTTAGCGTGAAGGAGAACATGCTGAGACCTGAAATTTATGTTACTGAATTGCTCCCCTCTCTGGCGCTGACTGACAAATAGCCGAATTTCACTTCCTTTCCTCCAAGTCTGACTGCTGTTGCACAGCCATCAAACTGTGTTTATAAAGTTTATCTGCTTTTAATTTGAGCAAAAACTCCAGGCCGAAGCCACAAAATTCTTTATTGGTTCTCACTTCACCCCAAAGGCAGCAGACCCTGGCATGAGCCTGAAATTCACTCTTCAGCACCGCATCAGATCAAAGTCTCTCAGGGTCAGAATGACTCCCCAGGGCTGACAGCAAGTAAACCATTTCCTGCAAGTTCTTGCCAAAGGTGTCAGAAGCCAGCTCACTCCGGAGAAGAGCAAGAGCTGGTCGCAAAGTGCTGACCTGGCTGAGCACAGGTGGGGCCTCTCCCTCAGCACCTCCAGGCCCTCAAGCCTGCGGGTCCCGCTGACAGTGTCAGTTCTCCATCCTACCAGGCCCAGGTGTTTGACCGCACGCCGAGCTGTGTCATCAGGGAGCAGTTCCAAATATTCTGAGCCTTAGGTTAGGAGTTGGCCTGGTTAAAAGGTGGACGGTGACGATGTTTCTTTTTATGTGCTTACATTAGAGTTTCTCTTTGATTGTAAACGATTTCCACTACCAAATGAATAAACAGTTAAAAAGGGAGAAAATAGGAGATAAAGTGTTCTCTTGTTTTGCCACCAACATTTGGGGTAAGATAGCTCTAGAATTGAACATTACTCTTTCTACCTGTTTGGGAGATTTCTGTGAACTATTTGGGGTGCATCTGATGAGAATGCTCTTCCTAACCCAGGTCTTTCATAGACACGCCTTGGGGAGTGTGCAAGAGCCAAATGACCCATGGGAAATGGTAGGATCATTGACTAATTTAGACCAGCACGGCCCACTTGAGAAGCTAGGAGATGAAGTCATGTTTTGTAAACCAGGTAAACTTTGAGAGAAAAAACATAATTTATTGATTAGGAAAAACAAGCAAATTAAAATTAATTTAGATTTATTTTGAGAAGTAGTTTGATCTCCCAAAAAGCTTGGACAACTCTCATGGCTGACAAGTCCACAGGTCTGAAGAAGGAAGAGGAGAAGCTCCCCAAGCTTCTGAGGATAAGACAGTACTCGTCCATTTTGGTCCTCGTTAATGGGAACTGTGGGCCCGGGTACTCCATGGTCTAACAATCAGTCTTGCTCACTTCTGCCCCGTATCTGCTGTGTGTGAGGTTGCATTCCAGCTGTTGCAAACTGAGACACACAAAAGATACTCTTTTTTCAAAGAGAATGTCAAGAAGCTTTAAAGGACTCCACAAAAATATACATTCTTCTAATGAAAAGTACAAGTATTAACCATAATGGAACCAGAACATATGAATCCTAAAATGGACCTAAGATCTCTTGTAAGAAATACAGGTCCAGCTTGATTTTTTTCTTGCATTGCAACCCTACCCAAAGATCTTCAAAAGCATGTAGGGACACTCTGGGCCTTAGCTGTGATTTATTGACTCACGAAATTTTAGAGCTGAAAGTGACATTAGAAATCTAGTGATTAAATCTCCTCATCCTACAAGTGAGAAAACTGGGGTCCGAAGAGAGGACGCTTGGCTGTCTTCGTACATTTGGGGTGCTCTACACAATGCCAAGGGTGGGGCACCAACATGTGTGGAATCAACAGAAGTGTATTTCTCGCTGGAGCCGGGAGGGCTGAGACCCAGGTGTCAGCAGGGTCTGCTCGCTGGGTCCTCACATGGTGGAAGGGCACCACCCAGAGGCCTCACCTCCTAACACCATCAGCTTTGGGAGTGAGAATTTTAACTCACGAGTTTTGGGGACGTAAGCATGTAGACCATACCACTGCTCAAGTCCACACACACAGGAGAATGAATGTGTGGAAGTCCATGTCAGCAACCAGTTTCTGCTGGCAGAAACCCAGTTTTCTTTTTTGTTTTTAATTTTTTTTTTCTTTATTGATATGAAAGAGAGAGAGGAAAGGAGAGGAAGAGAGAGAGAAACATCGATGAGAGAGAATATTGATTGGCTGCCTCCTGCATGCCCCCCACTGGGGATCAGGCCCACAAACTGGGCATGTGCCCTGACCAGGAAACGAACTGAGGACCTCTTGGTGCAGGGGTCGACGCTCAGCCACTGAGCCACACTGGCCAGGTGAAACACAGCTTTCTGTGAATCCTTGCTAGAAGAACAGAGTCAAACTTCACAAATATACACATTAAGACAAAGCAGGAGACACTGCCCCTCCCTCCCCCATTTAGCCCACATCCAGCGGGCCTGCTGTGCACTGTAACTTACATGTTCTGCTGCTATGACACCTCATTTACCTTTCAAGGCTGCTCTGCACTCGCTTCCCCTGCACATAGTGTTGTAGGAAGGACACGTGTGACTTGGGATGGGCCCAGACGCTTCTGGATGGATGTGAGACTCGACTTCCCCTCTCATCTGCCCTCACCCTGGAATTTCACCCACTTGAAACCCCAAGGGGAGTGCAGTTCTGACGCCTTCTCTTAAAATATGCTGACTCAGGCCTCAGCATCTTCCTGGCTGAGAATGAGTTCATTGTTTTATGTGGGAAATTGATTTTATGAAAATGGATATTTTTTAAAAATCCTAAAATCTTACCCTACTTGACTGGTATTTATGGAAAAAAAAAATAGAGACAAATAATAATAAAATAAATAACATCTATTTTATCCTTTTTATTGTCTTTTCAGCGGTTGTTATGAAACGCAGCGCCCAGGGACACTGCCAGACGGGGTCTGTGGGGGCCAGAACTCCGTCTCGGTTCTCACAGAGGCCGTGGTGGGCAGCGGTGGACCCCGAGGTCCTTTTCCCTCAATCACGGGAAGAGGCAGGAGCATCACCTTCCTTAGACATAAGCTGAAGAAGTATCTATAGACACTAAGCTAAGTAAAATCAATGTTTTCGGACTCCAGGTTTTCTTTTTTCTCTATTAACCCTGAGACAGAGAGAGAAGCTCCCTGCACTCCTGTGGAGCCTGGTCAGAGGGGTTCTCTCGGGCCGCCGCGCCCCGCTCTGAGGAAGGGAAATGCTGACGACACCCGGCACCTAGCATGTTTCTGCTGGACTGAGCAACCAGGGAAAGGACTTCCAATGCCTACTTCAATGCACATCCTTTATCAAGCATCCAGTTCAAAATCTGACTCTTCAAGAAAACCTTTGCAGGTTAACCTCGTCCGATTCACGGCACTCCTTCATGTGTGTCCGCAGTAAACACTTACTGAGCACCTCCTGTCGTCCAGCAGTGTGCCAGGCCCCGAGTAATAAAGATAAACCAGGTTCAGTCCTGCATTCCATTCTTGGTAAGAAGAAACTGTGAGGAGCACGCATGATGTGATACACAGAGGTGATATATACCCGGGAGTCAAGGCTTTGGAGAGGAGGTGACACTGTAGCTTTTTGGAGATATTTATAGATAACTAGCTTTAAATTATTATTTGAAAATCTCCACTCTTCTGAGTTTTTTTGTTTGTTTGTTTGTTTTCTTTCTTTCTTTCTGTTTCTATTTGGTGGATTCCATGAGATAAAAAGGAGAACACACATGGTGTTATTCAGTCCTACTATGCACCGGGATTTCACCGGCCTGTCTCCTTCTTCCCCATGAGTTTTGCTCTGCTTTGAGTTCCCTACTATATATTCAAACTCTCTTTATATTTTCATATGCAGCTTACATTTGGTTTATTTCTCATGTCTTTATTTTTCTTAGTGGATATTAAGCCAGGAACATCAACAACAAGAACAGCATAAAATTGACCTCTGTGAAACGCAAGTACGTTTTTATGAATCATCTTGTTTGAGTCTCATAAAACCTCTGTTTTGGTGTATGTACTCCTCCTTCGAATTAAAAATGCAGATACAGCTAAGATGATTAAAAAGCTAACCACACATGATTGTCTCGTCCCCACAGAAGCTGCCGTCTCGTCTTTCGGCTCCTTGTCTATTTCTCTCATGATCCTGGTGCATTACTGTCTAACTGTTGAGTTCTCTGTGTCTTCAACTGGAGCCTGACTTTTGTGTGGATGATACAGACGAGGACAGTGTCCTCATGGTCTCCCATCCAAGCACCCCCACCCCCATCCCAGAGCCCAGGTCATGGTTGATCACAAGCAAGTGCCCAGGTATCCACACTTCCAGCTGTTTGAGAGTCACTGACTCAGTTTCAATCAGTGATTCATAGGATGATAACTTCCATTTATACTTTGTTTGGGAGATGGGACCGAGAAAGAAGAGAACTAAAAAGATAAGGGGAAAGATAAAGGAAGACACGAGAAAAAGATAGAGAGACAGAAGTGAGGAAGAGAAGCACAGGGAGGGAGGAGGGAGAGAAGCGGTCTGTCTCCACTGCCGAGTCCATCTCAGACCCCGAAGGAAGCAGGTCGGCGGAAAACCAAGAGGAGGGCGACAGGTTACGGGTAATAATTGATGTTTGTGTGGGGCAAACGGGGAAGGAGGGTTGAAGATAAAAGAAGTCAGAAGAGAGACAGGAAAGTTTTCAGGGTCACAGGATACATTTATCAGAAGCTTTTAAAGACGTGTTTAAGAGCAGCTAAGCTGTTGCTATGGAAATAGGTAAAAGCTCATCCATTATCTGCAACCTCTGGATGCCACCCGTTTGCCGCTGGGGGGCATTCTGCTTTTCATTATGATTTCTTTTTCTCTTCTCTCTTCTATTTTTTTTTTCTATCTAAACACATCCCTGGAATTATGAAAAACAAATTAATAAAAGCTGAAAGAAATGCAATTCGACTCCTTCAGAGATTATATTAACACATGAGGGAACCTTCACTCCCTGTCAACTTGCAAAGCAAGAGGAGATTATTTCAAGAAGATAAGACGAAAAGAAAACAACAACATAAGAACACCTGGAGGGATAAGTGTCCTGTTCCCCCAGAGGCACAGGGGACCTTGGCTGCTCTATGAAACCCACAGAAGGCAGCAGATGCCTCCTGGTTTAGACCCAGACTGTGACCCTTGATTGGAGCCATTTAAGAGGCTTTGAAGCTTCCAGAAAGAAATGACAGAAGCCACTTTACAACTATCCCTCACTTCACATAAAAGCTGAGATTTAGCTACAGGCAACTCTAAAACAAATTTATGTAAAGCCAGTGCCATTTTTCCACAACTGTGAATGTCTGAAATATAGGTTTGAATCGACTGATGTTTTCTATGTGCATATTTGTGGGAAATGTTAAAGATGTTAATAACACCAATAGTGTAATTATTGCATAATGATCCCTTCCACAGTCTTGCCTCTTTACCATATCCTAGGAAATAGGAATTTCTGCCAGGATTTGGGGTAACTGTGACTCCACACAGACAACTTTCGAAACTTGGTTAGCTTTTTCCACTTGCCTATCAAGTTACAGATTCACAATATTATCAAATTCTTAGTAATTACTAAAAATAAAAATCTATACCACTTTCCACCTACCCCAATACCTGATCATTGATTTGCATCCCTGAAGCCTAGAAACCAATTTAGTCTCCTCCTGACTCCTTAATTCTAGTAGCCAGTCGGTCACCACAACTGGCAATATCCATTGTCTAAAACAACTTGTGTTTCTCCGTTCTTTTTCATCACACTACATGACCGTAACTAGGGCTCTTATGAGTTCTTTCTGAACTAACCCAACTACCTCCTAAATGGTTTGCTTGCTTGCGTTAAGATTCTTCTATTCCACCTGGCCCATTGGTTGAGGGTCGACCCATGCACCAAGAGGTCGCTGGTTCGATTTCCGGTCAGGGCACATGCCCAGGTTGTGGGCCCTTTTCCCAGAGGGGGACATGCAGGAGGCGGCCAATAGATGTTCTCTCTCATCGTTGTTTCTATCTCTCTCCCTCTCCCTTCTTCTCTCTCTAAAATCAATAAAGAGAAATTATTTTAAAAAATGTTCCTCTATTCCAACCTCCACATTGTTGAGAAGCAATATTTCTAAAATGCAGATCTGACCACTGGGTCAGCTTCTTAAAATCCTTAACGGGCTTCTTCTCTCCTTCGTAAGCTGCTTGGGATAAGGAGACTCCTCACTCTCATCCTTGCCTCTCTCCACAGACTCATCAGGTGCTTTACTCCGCATGTGCCCTGGTTTCGAGGACAAGGTGTGCTGTCATCCTCATAAGAGAGGAATTCCCTGATGGCTAGAGCTGGATCCTGTTTCGGGGTCTCTTCCGGGCGGGGCTGGTGCCTGGGAAAACAAGCTTCTCCTACGTGCGTGCTGATTACCAGCGGAGGGGTCATCACCGCACTGTGCTAACGGCAGCTGTCACATCATGCTCCAACCCACTGTGGACATTACTCAAGTTCAAGGCTTCACTATAAAATGAATTCATGCTTTTCTTAATCAGTGCTATGAATTTAAATTCTGAATCATGAGCTCACTTAGAAAGAGACAAAACGACTAACTCAATGGCCAATGACAGCGTGGGCAAGCAAGGCCGTGGGCAGCCAGATAAATGTGCTGACATTGAAACAGAACAAATTATGATCCCTTCACAGCAGATCTCCCTGACCGCTGGAAGCCACTGGCCGTGGAGCCCGAGTCCAGGGCCTGCACGCCCCGTCCTCAGGTTCTTAGAAACAAAGTCACGACAGGGTCACACTCCCATTGACAGAACTGAGCGCTTCCCGGGTTCGAGAGAGCTCTCGGAAGAGTTTTTCGCGGATTGCTTCTCCCCAGTCAGGTGTGAACTGTAAGCTCTGACTAGACAGAGTCAGGGAGGAACGTTTGGGTTACAATATGGGCTCTTGTTTGAGAACAAACGATTAGCAATCCAGAATGACGGGCTGGCCATGCAGGGCCCTCGGACGTGAAGAACTGAAAGGTAACTGATGTTTCCAGGCCAGGGTCTGCAATTACTTAGAGCTTCTACAGGAATGGGGGTCAAGAAAGTAGGGGCACGCAGATCGTCTGTGAAACACTGTTTGGGAGAAAAGAAAGGCTGGTGGGAGGGAAATCTGAGGCGGAACCCGGGGAGTGGTTTTGTTGGAGTCCGGGTGTGGCTCCCGGCGCGTTGGTGACTGTGAGGGAGTCTGTAGTCCACCTCGAAGGGCTGTCCTTCCTCACTGTCCAGAGCAGCGAACATCTAGCTCTGTTAGGACTGAATAATGAAACTGGAATGGATGCTAAAAACCAGAACGACACGTCACATAATCCATATATATGTGAGTTATATATGGATTACTTTCAAGATGTTCCTGTCTCACAGCCCAGTGTGCTTGGGGACAAGAGGGAGAATAATGAGGAGAAGGGAGACCATGGTCCGCGAAGCAGAGACGCGTGATCTGGAGGAGGCTGGCAGGAGGTCATCCGCGGAGCATGATGCTGTCTAGAAGACCTTTGGGTTGGGGTTCTCAGTTCACAGAGGGCTAATAATTTGACTCAGCCTGAGCAAATGAAAACAAATTGGCTCTCACAGAAACTGGAAGCTGGCAGAGCACAAAAGCCATCACCAGCGCTGGCCTCGGACACTGGCAATGCCTGCCCACGCTGAGCTCCGCACGCGGACCCGGAGGCCAGGTAACACGCTCACCGGCAGGAGCGCTCCGAGAACCACGCTGCGGGCCTCTGCACGCGGCCCAGGCTCGCTAGTGCACAGGAAGTGCCCCTGTCTTCCTCGGCGGCAAGTAGCCCTCTTTGTGTTGGGAGTGACTAAGGTTTTCCAATTCACTGAGATAAATAACATGCGTTACTACCTTAAAGCACAATGCCCCTCTGAGACAGGGCTTGTATCTAAGCCACCAGAACACCCAGGACGTGAAGCTGGGGCGCTGACCTCACAGCGTGGGACTCTGCACGCTGCCAGGCTCCGGGATCACACCGCGGGGGGGGAGGTGCGTCCAGTGGAAAGGGTCCTGTTAGCTGTGCAGCCGTAGGTGTGGATGAGGAGCGTGTGAGTGGAGGCGGGTGTGTAGGGGAGAGGCACACCACCTCTCACTGCCTCTGAGTTGGGTTTCGGCTTCTTCAACATTGATCTTCTTGGAGAAACTGCTTAATGGGGAAGGATTTCCCACCAGAGCGGTGGGAATGTTTCAGGACTAGCAGAGACGACTCTGTGAATGTACCAAATGCCACTTTAAAACGGTTATTTGTACGCTGTGTACATTTTACCACAATAAATTATTGTTTAAAACATTTACCTTCTCCAAAGTTCTTCCATGATGAAACGCACTTGGTTAAGGAGTTTCACTTTTTTTTTAAATCTTCACTCGAGGGTATTTTTCCTTTGATTTTCAGATAGAATGGGAGGGAAGGTGTGAGGGGAGAGGAACATTGATGTGCGAGAGGCACATTGACTGGCTGCCTCCCTCCCGCATGACCCGGACCAGGGATCACCCCCAAGACTGAGGTATAGAATCAAACCCTCTCTTTGGTCTGCAGGCTGACACTCCAACCCCAGAGTCACCCGGCCTGGGCAGGGGAGTTTTACTTTTAATGCCCACATGTTCCTACAAGTGGACTAGATGGAAGCCCTTTTTGCAGGTTTATTTCAGAGCCACTGCAACACCGTTGCTCACGTTGGCTTCACGCTGAAACGCCACTGATTTGCAGTTTCTGAGTGGGTGGCAGTTGGGGAGATGGTGCAGACTTTGCACCCCAATCTCCGCGCTTCCAGACAGCGATGGCCCGGGCGGGCAAGGTGGGGTCGCACCTGGCCAGCCGCAGTGGCTCACAGGGGACCTGACCTCCTCCATCCTGGAGGAACACAGCCACTGATTTTTCTTATGAGTAAACAAACTGAGGCCAAGAATGTGAAGCAATTTGGCCAAAATCAGGCAGAAAGTGGGCAATGTTTCAGGCTGTGGACCCAGGTCACCTGAATTCTATCCGGGGCTGTCTTGACCTGAGCATATTGCTGCCAAGGCCCTTGGGTTAAGCAATAAAGTCGGCAAGAGTCAGGATGCCCTTCCTCTGTCCCCAGGCTCGCGAAGGAAACGAACCCCCTCCAGCACACAGCCCTCGCTGCCTTGGCATGTGTGTGTCCGAAGGCTGCCGAGAGCTTGGCCCGGCACCCGGGGGCCTGGACCCGGTCCTGCAAGGACAGGCATCTCGAGGTTGCTTCTGCATCACCTCGTCAGCGTGGACGTGATTTAATGATTCGTCCAAGATTGTCTCTTTCCACGCAGAGGCCTAATCTCTTACCTCTTCTGAATCTGGCTGCAGCGTGTTTGTATGCGAGAAAGGTGGACTGAACACTGTCCCTGGCTGACGAGAGGAGGAGGCTGCCATTTCAGGAGCACAGTCCACACCGGTGCACTGATGAGGCATCACCCTGCCCCACACAGGCACTGAGCCAGCCGGCTCCCTAAACGATGAGGGGTGCAGGAATTCATCTGCACCCCTCCTAACGGATGTTTCCCTGTGTGCATGCTTTTGCACATTATGAGCTTCGTGAACCCGGCCTCTGGGGCTGTGTTGATGTGCTGTGTGCTGGGTTATACATGCTACACAAGCCCACAGGTTTCACAGGCCTGGGGACTGGACGCAGCCAGTGGGGTGTAGTGGACAAACAGCGTAACACTTGACTCCTCCCTTCTTATTAATAGGGTGCTGGGCACAGCACGTAATGCTGCGGAGCCTCTCTTTGCCCATCTGGGGAAAGGGAATAAAGTATGTGTGGTGAGATTGCAAGAAGATGTAAGTGAAAGTGCTTTCACAACCGTGGAATCCTTTCGTTATTAAATGATCATAACATCTCTTCACAATATATCAAAATTTGAACCATTAAGAATCAGAAATTAGCCCTGGCTGGGTGGCTCAGTTGGATGGAGCTTTGTCCAGTACATCAGAAAGGTTGCAGGTTTGATTTCTGATTAGGGTACATGCCTAGGTTGTGGGTTCAGTCCCAATCGGGGCAGATACAGGAGGCCAGTGGTCAGTGTTTCTCTCTCCCATGGATCTCTCTCTCTCTCAAATCAATAAAACGTGTACTCGGTGGGGATAAAAAAAAAGTATCAGAACTTAAAAGGATTATTTAGGCATTCACTGCCCATTTTTTCTACCAGATAGAGGCCCCTGTAGAGCATCTTCTGATTTACCTGCCTGATGCTTCAACTCCAGTGCCCCGTCTCCACGTGGTCGCTGTCTCCGAGACGCTCATGCTTGCGCTCAGCTTCTGGGCTCCGGCTGATCTCTGCCCGTGTGCCTGTCAAGTCCGTGGTGACTTCACAGCAAACCCACAACTGGAAAAGCTCTGGCTACTCGCTGCTCTTTAACGTTAATGTAGGGGCCATGCACACTAGCTCTCATCTCCAAATCTGACCTTGTCCCGGCCCTTAGCTCTCATGACGCCACTGCCTCATAGGCTCATAGGAACCAGCACCTTCAATTTCCACTCACTAACTGTTGCCTCAGTTGTGTCCCTGCTCAGGTCCTCCCCTGGCTCAACCGTGCATCAGGTGCCACACTGACCACTGGGTGACAGAATCTCTCCTGTGCCCATAACCACCTCAGTGTTTATGATTAACTGTTGACTGTTACACCAAACGTTCTCATTGCACTTAACTTTCCAGATACGTAAAAAATCATGGTAGTTTCCACTTTTATTACTTTTGCCACATTGCCAAGGCACGTTTAAGTACTGTGTTTCCTACATATGCGACTTTCCCCATATTTACAAAGCATGGTGGTAGGCATTGCAGGTGATATCACCTGGCAGGGGAGAAAGACAAAAGTATGTGCATATAATCTGGAGCAATAAGCTAAAAAGCTTTTCTTTTCCTTTGTCTAATCCCTCAGGTCAAATTTTAGATAATATTATTGGCAACATATCATTAAGGAAACTAGAGTTGTCTAATGCAGGGTCTAAAATTCGAATTAGTTTGTCTTTGTGAACTCAGCATAGACAGGAAAAGTTCTAAACATTTATCTGACATAACCTCTCTTCCCTCAGCATAGCTCTTTTGGTAAATGTCTTGCCCTGAATCACCCTAATGGTACATAAAGAGAGGAAGACAGTTAGAAAATTCTATTCATTAATAGACTAACTCAAGGTTAAACTGTTGAAATGATCACAGAGACCTAAGATACAGTTCCTTGGAAAGGTGTGGATCGTCACCAATGAGTCACTCGATCTGTGTCAATAATCTTTGTTGTCGTTCTTGTTCTAGGCATTGTAATAAGATTGAGTGAAACAATGGTGAGAGGGACAACCCACAAGAGCGCGTGCGATTCCGTGCTACACGCACGCTGCATTACCGTTTTCTGTTTATTTCCGTGTGTGAAGTGTTCTGATGAGGTTTGCAAACAGATGCTATGGAAGCCCAGTGGAGGGCACCCAGCCAGTCTTGGAACACCAGGGGACGATCTCCTGAAAATAAAATGGTGTCTAAGTCAAATGCAAAAATAAGTTGTTACCACTGGTATAAAATCGGGCCACGAGGAAGGTTACTGGAGGAGGACAGCATCCCAGGTACAGAGACGGCATATGCGACGGGCGTGGTGCCTTCACTAACTCTCTCAGCTCAGGGTTTCAGATGGTGACTACTGCAGCGAGTTTAAGCCAAAGGGAGAACATCTATGTGATGATACGCATTGCTAGCATAGGTCTCAGGACAGGGATAGAGCGGCCTCAGGAATGCAGTGGGGTCAGGGGCAAGAGGAGGGGCCCAGGAAGTCCCCTGTTTCACCATCTCCTGCGTCTGCCTTTCCCTGCATGCATCACGCTTCTTTTCTCTACGAAGAAAAAAGCTTTGACCCAGTTCTCACGGTAAAAAGTCGCCACTGCCAACCGCCACTGAGTTGCCATCACCATGATTGATAATAGCTAAAAGATATCTTAGCTTTGACTTTAAATTCTTTGAGGAAAAAAAGTCAATGGCTTAACCAAGGTCGGGTGGTATGTATGGTTCAATACGCATAAAAGAAGGATAGAGTCCTATTGAACAAGCATGAGATGGGAATGATGTGGAGACGGAATGACTTTGTCACAAAAGTGAAAAACAGTGTGAGCCAGAGAGATAACAGGTGGGTTTCCACTATAGGGAGAATTTTCAAATGAGGTTAAGATTTGTATCACGAAACTCATTATATTACTACAGGGGATGTCAGGTCATAAAAGCATTGAACATTATGTTTAAAAGAATGAATTTTTACCCCTAGAGCGATGAGAAACTGTTCTGGGCTGGGAGAGACAGAGCTGGGTAAAGTGTAGATTTTTTTTACTTTGGAATTGGATTCAGAAGCAGATAAGATCTTACTTGTGCTTTGGAAAGATCTCTCTTGCTGGAGCTCAGGAGCTGAACTGGCCAAGTGGAGAAGCTTTGGTATAAGATGATAGTACTGCTAACTCAGGTACTGGTGTTTACATGACAGTGAATATTGTTTTATTCTGGTCATGCATGTGTGATCCACAGGCAGAAGCCTGGGCAAATTGTGGTATAATTAAGAAAAGTGGACGAAAGTATCTCAGCAGCTAACGTAACATATGAAAATGGAGCCCTGGACAGAATGAGGAGATATTTTCTTTCTTGTTTCTTCCTTCTCTCTCTCCCTCTCTCTCTCTCCTTTTGACTAGTGGTGGCAGGGGGCAGAAGGGGTTGTCAGTTTTCTATTCAGCAATAAAATGTGCTGAATAGATGTACACATGCCAAGAGATGTGGATGAATATAAAAGTAAAAGCATTAATTGAGTGATTGTATTGCCAGGACTTGACCCTCAAAGTATAATCAGTTCCTTGTACAAGGTTGTTTATTGTCATGTTATTAACAGGAGAAAAATAATACCCAGAAGCAATCTATATGTCCAATGTTTAGGGATTGGTTAAGTAAATGATCTCCATAATATAGAATACTCTACAGTTGTACTGGGTTGAATAGTATCACCCCAAAATTCATATCCAACCCAGACTTTCAGTGTATTATTCTTATTTGAAGTCTTTGCAGCTATACTTAAACTAGATTAGGGTGGGTCCTAACTCAATGACTTGGTGGCCTTATCATAAAAGGAAAAGTTGGCCCTGGCCTGTTTGGCTCACTGGTTAGAGCATCGGCCCATAGATCAAAGAGTTGCGGGTTCAATTCCAGCCAAGGGTACATGCCTGACTTTCAGGTTTGATCTCTGGCTCTGGTTGGGGTCATGTGAGAGGTAACCAATTGATGGGTCTCTCTCATATCGATGTCTCTCTCTCTCTCTCTCTCTCTCTCTCTGTCTCTCTCTTCCTCTCTCTCTCTCTCTGTCTCTCTCTTCCTCTCTCCCTCCCTCTCACTCTATCTGAAGATAAATGAAAAAATGTCCTCTGGTGAGGATTAAAAACAAAAGGGAAATCTGAACACAGAGACACACAAACCAAAGATGCCATGTGAAGACGGTGCTGATGTTGGAGTGATGCAGCTGTAAGGCAGAGGATTCCAAGGATTGCCAGCAACCACCAGATGCCAGGGGAGCAAGAGAAGATGCTCTCCTTGAACCTTCAGAGAGAGCATGGCCCTCCAGTACCTGGAGTTCAGACTTCTAGCCTCCAGACTGTGAGAAGAAATGTCTCATTTAAGCCTTGATGCTGTGTCCTCACATGGCCGAAGGCACAGGTGAACCCTCTGGGGCCTCTTTTAAAAGGGAAAAAATTACTCTCCAAAGGCACATTGGGGATTAGGTTTCAACATATGAATTTTAGGGAGCACAAATATCCAAAATATAGCATTAAGATAAAGAGAAAATCTTGCCCTGGCCAGTTTGGCTCAGTGGTTGGAGCGTCGGCCTGAGGACCAGAGAGTCCCAGGTTCAGTTTCCACTAGGGGCACGTACAAAAAATAAAATAAAAATAAAAATAAACAGAAAATCTTAAGTACTAGAGAGAACGTTAGATTACCTGCAAAGAAATGACGAGCAGATTTCTTAGTGACAGCGATAGATACCATGGGAAAACGAGCTATTCAATCTAGGTTAGGACAAGAATGATGGCCAATTTAAAATTACACATTCAGCTTTAATGTCATCCCTGGGTGGGGGCATAAAGTAAAATAATTTTAAAACATAAAAGCAATGACAGATTTTAGCACCCAGAGACTTTTGTCCTGAAGGATGTATTCAGTGGAAAACAAAACAAAACAAAACACACAAAAATGATTAATCCAGAAGAAAGAAATAAGATTTAAGCAAAGGGGAAAAAAGAAATCATTAAAATACAGGCAAATCAATATACTAAATATAATTATAATCATAATTTTACCTTAAAAAACCTGAATCTAAACTTCTAGATAAGGGGTCAGCAATTATAGCACACAGGTCAAAAGTGGTCTTCTTCTTTTTTTGTAAATAAAGTTTTATTGAAAGAGAGTCAGGTGCATTTCTTCACAACTGTCTATGATTTCATGCTAGAGCTGAGTGGGAGCCACAGAAATCATCTGGCCGTCAAAGTTTAAAATATTTATTGTTTGGGTCTTTACAGATCACGTTTATGAATTATTGCTCTATATCAAAATGCCATGGGCATACTCGAGGGGAGACTGGAGGATGACAGTTTGAAGGGAGAGTGTGCAAGGACCTGAAGTTCATGGAGAAGTTTGGCTTGGAAGGAGCCACGACCTGCCAGTTTTCTTTTAATGTCATTAAAAACTATAAATTCAACTATAAACACATATTAAAATCTTAAAGGCTCCCGGACAGTGTGGCTCAATGGATTGAGCGCCGTCCCATGGACTGAGAGGTCCCGGTTCAATTCCCAGTCAGGGCACATACCTGGGTTTCAGGCTTGATCCCCGGTTGGGGGTGTGCAGGAGGCAGCCAATCGATGTTTCTCTTCACGTGGATGTTTCTATCTCTCTCTCTCTTCCTCTCTCTCTAAAAAAAGTAATAAAAACATGTTAAAAAATAAAATAAAATAAAACCTTAAAGGCAACCATTAAAATAATAGGAATAAAATACATTATCTTTAAACTTATAAATTCAAAAATGTAGAAGAACAATTAAAATGTTAAACTTTGTAAATTAATAGAAAGTCAAATAAGGAAGCAGGGGACATAATCATAAATAGAAAATAGATAATAATGCGTTTCAAGGATGTGTGTGCATTTAAAAGTATTGTAAAATATCTTAAAAGGGTTGAAAGAATGGTATTGAGTATGGAACAAAAGGTCAAATGTGAAGGTCATTTTTAAAATCATCTTTTTTTGTAAAATTTTGGTTGTTTATATTAGGAAGAGCCTAAGAAAAATCTCAGTAATTGTCAACTCTAGATATGGGGATTAAAGTTTTTGTTTTAAGTTTACCCTTAATTTTGTATACTCCTAAGTGTCTCAAAATAAAATAACAAGACTTCAGTGTGACTGTGATTCAGCTAATTCTATATGCCTGCGCACTCAGACGCATATGCGGAGCAGACTGGAAATACACGCAAAATCAGACTGTCAGCAACACCCTCATGGCCCTGGCCTACCAAATACACCCACAGCATTGATTATTCTACCGAGAGGGAACAGAAATACCCAAATTGGTAATTTTGGGGTCATTTTATTCTTTTTGGAAAACAGATGACAATGTGAAGGAGCAGGACCAGAAATGAGTCTTTCTCCCTAGCTAACCCTAACCCTCCGGTCCTTTGGTGAGAGTTCAGTAAATACCACACCTGCTGGCCACAGTGCAATTACTTATGTAAGTGGCCATGACTGCTTAATAAACCTGTTCTACACCCCACCCATATAGAGTTCTGTTTCTTTTCAATTCTTTTTATTTCCTAAAGTTTTGAGTTTAAGGTGGGACCATTTGGTCCCTATCTGGACTCTTAGGAAGAGATGGCCTTCAGTGAGTTAGCCATGTTCGGGTTGCACTATCCGGTGATCAAACAGGCCATGACCCCTGACAGTCCAACAGATTACTTGGTATGTAGAAGCACATACAAAAGACACATTGAAAAGATGACTATGTAACTTAATACTGGCATTTTACCTTGTCTCCTTAAAGTGGGCTTTACCTTGTATTTGTCTTATGTATGCATGAATGCCTATTGAGGTCGAATTTTGGGGCTTTTCACAATGAATTAATTGTACTGGCTTTTACATATGAATGCCTAATCTACTTAGCTTGCATTATGAGGTCTCCTATGTTTGTTTACAAGTGCAATTGGAGAATCTTATTCTCCAAATTGAGTTTTCTGAGTTAAAAAATAGAGTCTTCAACCAACTCTTTGAGAGTGCAGATCATATTCTAAGAGAAACCAAAAAAACTCGTGGTAGCAAAACCTTGAAGGCAAACAATAGCAGTAAATTCTGCTGGAGGAGAACAGAGTGTTTTATATCCATCACTAAGCAAAGAGTTGAAAAACACAGAAAACACCCCAAATCCCTGATTCATCTCTCAGTACTAATGGTAACTGGTCAGTATTTCTGGAGCTTTGTAACAAAAAGCTTTTGTCCACAACTTGTATTCATTTGAGGTGTAACAGTTCCAGAGCCTCGGTGTGTATAAGCCGTCCTTGCTGAACGCCACGCATTAAACAGTTCACTAGGCTTACAATGGTTCAGAATGTTAAAAATAAAATTGTACCAGTAGATCTGCCCGTCTTTGTGCCAAAGCAATACCGATGATTTCTGAATAAAGAAAATAGCAGTGTTCATCTGAGCTTGCTAACAACACCCAGTGACACGTGGCCTTGTACCATATTCCGACTCTATCTCGAACACTCATTAGGGAACATTATCATCTCAATATCACGCATTCAGGAGCTGACAACAATTGATGCATGGCTGGAAGAAACAAGATAGTGGAGGCACACTCGGGCCGTCGCCCTGTGGAGATCACCGCGGGCTTGATTCCTGCTCCTCCCGGAATTAACAAGTCCCCACCTTACCCACTGCAGGGAAAACAAAAGCGGGATTCGAAGAAGCACAGTTATCTACTTATTTGTAAAGGAAAGCAGCGCTCTTACAATGCGCCCCGTTGTCATCTCTGCCGTTGTTCCGGGGAGACAGTGAAAACGGAAGGCGGCCTCGGCTAGGCCAGCAACGTGGCTGCCGTGCAGTACAAAGCAGAGTGCATGGGTGCCACCAGCGTCCCCAGGTTGTCTGTCCCTGTCCCTTCTGATGAAGGGCTTCTGTGCACTTTCTACAAGGAGGCTGGTTTCTCCAGGGGAGTGTTTTCTTTCAACACCCAGCGACAAATTGACACGCCTCCGTGACTTGGGCGCTGTTGTCTAGCTGGCAGGCGGGCCCCAGTGTGTGCAGGGGAGGTGGGGGTGGTGAGATTAGTAGCAGAGCAGGTATGATTCCCAGCCGTGGAGTGATAAATAATGGATGGGCAAGCAGCACTATAACTGGAAGTGTCTGGAAATGCCAGGCACCATCCTTTACCGAATGCCTTTGGAAACCAGAGGTCCTGCTTGTCAAGGGTCTCAGGAAGAGTGCATCCTTTGTCCCCAAAGATCCCCAGGGCTGCAGAATCCATTTGCACTCATCCATTAGAGCTGTTGCTCAGCACGGGGCACACGGGCCGGCTGCTCAGAGGGGCCGAGCGAGTGCTGATGGACCGAGCCGTGCCGAAGACGGACGTGCAGCTCAGCGGTCTAATGGGCCCAGGGAGGCAGTAAATTCCGCAGCAACTTGACACATTAATATAGAAGTACAGTCTGTTATATCAAAGGGAGATTGTCTTAGTCCTTCAGGGAAAGCCAGCAATCCAAAAATGAAAAGTGTCCACTGGTGACTTGTGAGAAATGTAGTTAACACTGAGAGCCACAGTGAGGGGCTTACGCCTCCTCCGTGGGGCTTCTCCCCACGGGCAGACTTCCGCCCTCCTGGAGCCCTCGTCCCATCGCCTCCGACCCTCCCCAAACCCCCGACCTGCGCAGCCAGGGAGAAGGGAGTCACACAGGTGTTCTTATTCCCTCCCGATGGGACCACGCAGGCTCTACCTTTATTTTTCTTTAAAATTTCTTTTTTCCTTTATTGATTTTAGAGAGAAAGGGAGAGAGATAGAAACATCGATGAGAGAGAACATGAATTGGCCGCCTCCTGCATGCCTCCCACTGGGGATCGGGCCCACAACCTGGGCATGTGCCCTGACCGGGAATTGAATTGGTGACTTCTTGGTGCAGGGTCGACGCTCAACCACTGAGACACACCGGCTGGGCAAGGGTCTACCTTTCTGAAGTTGTTTTCCCTTGAGCCTTTGTCCACGGGAGCTGCTTGGACCACACTGCTGTGCGGCTCCACAGAAAACAACTCAACTCTCTGATAATAGGAAGATGGTTCAGTAAAATACAGAAAGTCCACACGATGCAATATGAGGACTATTACATTGGTCATTATAAAGCCCCAAAAGAAAAAGCCATGGGAGATACTTATGTGCAATGCTCAATGAAATTGTAAAGTATAATGCTATCAGAAAAGTGCAAAACTATAGATTTATGGTGCTCAGACCTGAAAAATAATCTGGAGGATGAAATCAGTTATGTTAGAAGAAAGATCATGGTTTTTATTTTCATTTTGAAAATTTGCTTTAACATTGCTCTAACCTTGCCCTCTTAAGGCATCTACTTTTTAGTAAACCACAGGCAATAGGAGCTCACTTAATGTATCCACACCCTTGACCTTTCTTGCTTAGTCTTTATCTAACACTAATATTTTTAGCCCACACACAATCGTTTCTCCCAAAGCTAAAGCCACACTACAACTGGAAAGGGAAGGTACTTTCTTCATCATACTCACCACCCCATCACTTTCACTATGACTTGACTTAGTTCTCGGTACACTGAGAAATCAACCTGGTTCTCATCTAACGGAAAGTTTCTTTAACCAGATCAACATGCACTGGTCTGCAGAAGTGTTAGCTCTGAATGACCTTCCCATCATTCTGCTTTATTTTTATTTCCAGTAAAGCTTTGATTGAATGATACCAGCGGGTGAGAGTCTAGGGGGTCTGGAAAGGACTAGTCCAGGTGGCTCTAGGTACAGTTTGGAAGAGGGCCTGGGTTGATAACACATTGGGGGTGACATCATTTTGAGTCTCCAAAAGAAAGTAACTAGTAATGAGATACAATTAGAGAGAGGTGACTAAGTGTGACCTGTTGAAACACATAAAAACACTGTTCCTCACACCAAGAATTATCTATTGCTTCCTATAAATTATTACACAAATGAAGTAACAATGACTCATTCACATGGTTGTGGAGTTAATTTTTTATTTGTGATGAATGCCCATCTATGTTTTAATGTCAAAAATAGTCAAGCTTATTAAAATTAAACAAATCAACGGTGCTATCCATCCATATCCTGCCCTTCTTATCTAGGTGTGTTTTCAGTCCAGCTCAATGCAAAGGGTCTCGTCAGGTTAGAAAGATCACGGCTAACCCCTCTCCTGTGCTTTGGTTTATTGGTGATTATGTACGAAGTTACATCCAACTGTATCTCACTCTAGTCACACATAAGTAACAAAAGTTCTTTTGAAAAGTCAATTATTTTGCTGGTCTCTGATAGCTAAGCAGTGGGGGGAGGGGCAGAAAACTGAAGCAAAGAAGAGATGAGAATTCCAAATCCTGTCTCCACCTCCCCGCCTCTTAAAGCTGATCATGGACTTGACACATTTCAGACTGTTTTATGAATAATCGTAACTATAGAGAAAACTGAACTTGACCAGATTATTCTTGTTCCCTTTGTATGGAAGGTTAGAGGCAGTGTCTATGGGGAGAGACTGTAAGAATGAGCTGCCTGTGCTCAGTTGGGTGAGGTCCAGGGCTCCACATGGCCATGAGGATGCTCTGCGCACCCAACGTGTTATCTCATATAGAAGGGACACACCTCACAACTGCAAATGTGATGCTGGAGGAGAGCTCTACAGGGACCTTGGACTTCCAGATGGATAAGTGGGTCCTGGAGCAAATTAAGCCTGAAACATCACTGGAGGCAAGAATGACAGACTAGAAGCTATCCTCCTTCCAGAACATTGTGAGGAGGCAGGCTCTTTGGAAAAGACAGTGGTTGGGAAAAGCAGAAAGCAGCAGGAATAAAGAAAGACCAAATATGGCATGGGTTGACTCCATCAAAGAAGACATAGGCATGATTCTACGGGAGCTGAACAGGGCTGTTGAGGACAGGACACTGTAAACATCACTCATTTGTAGGATCACCAAGAGTGGGAGCCTCTTAATGGCACATAACAATAAGGACCAGGGTCCAATCTTCCAAGAGCAATGGAGATGTGGACTAGAACATAATGATTCTAGATGCAACATAGATAGATTTTGCTTAATTTGTACAATCTAAGAAATCAAGTGCAGATGATCAAGAGTCTAAGGACAGTTGCCATAATAAAGAGTCATTATTTTTGCCCAATTTCTGAAACTTAAATGGTTTTCACTCAGAACCCATAGATGGAGAGAGCTGGCTTTCAATGAAAAAGGACCCTGGGACATTCCATGAAGTATATTCAATACTAACTCCCTCAGCCATTTGCTCAGAAATTCATGCATTTGGAGAAAAGTGAATTGTTGGGAATGGTGTGAATTGGCAATGATATGCATAATTAAAATCACCATCTTGCTGCCTCTTGCAGTGAAGGTGTGTGGGGGCCAAACGGCCTACCGTCCCGTGCCCCCCTCTCAGTGGGTGCAGTGAAAGGACCACATGACGGTCACAGGTAACAGAATAAGCAACTGGTAGAGCCCTCTCGTTGGTTCTTTTACCTATTAGGAGCTACCACAATGGAAAAGGCCAGTGGAAATCTCCATGCCTGTCCTACCCCAGTACCAACCAAACATACAAGTGAAAAATGAGACTTATCTTAGGTGCTAATAAGAGATCCTCAATTTCAGAGACTTAAAGAATATGCAAATGCTCCTGTCATATCCCCATTTACTTCAGGGGATTTGTCCTTACAAAAGCCAGAGAGATCAGGGCAGATTACGGGAGACTGCACAAACCTAGCCCAGGAGTACCTCCCAGCCCAGTTGCTCTACTCCACGTGCTATCTTTGCTGGAACAGATTAAAACAGTGGCCAGTGAACTAGTGGGTGCATTTTCTTCTTTTCCTACCAGAAAGGAGAATCAGAAGCATTTTGTATTGTCATGGGGTAAACAACAACAAACATTTATGGTTTACCACAGGGTTACAATAACATTCTAGGCCTCTGACATCTTTGGAAGGGACTTGTACTGCCGGGCTTTTGTAGAATATCACATTCATCCACCACGTTAATGATACCATAGACACGAACAAGGAGTGACAAGAATACTGGAGGCCCTGATAAGATGCATTTACTCCACAGAGAAGGGATAAGCCCTGAAAAGACTCAAAGGCCTACAGTATCTGAAATTTGTAGGGACTCACTAGTCGGAGAGATTCTGGGACATTCTCTCAAAAGTAAGGGCTAAAGACAATTGCATTTCATACCTCCCACAACTAATAAAGAAGCACAAGTTTTGGGAGCCCTCTGCAGATTCTGACAGTAGCATATTCTGCACTTGGACAAACTGATCTGGTTAATTTACTGTGTGATCTAGATGGCTGCCAACTTTGGCTGAGGCTTATAATAGGAAGGCACTGTAGCAAGTCCAGGTTATAATATAAGCATCCCCAATACGTTGCCCAAAAGACCAACAGGCCCTCTGGTATTGGAGCTATCTAGCACGAGGAAGACACGATGTGTATACAAGCCCCGAAAGGAGAATTACTATGAAGATGCTTAGAGTTTTGGAATAGGTCACGCCATCTCTAGTACAAAATTCTATTCACAAAGCAACTTTAGGAATGTTGTTTGGCCCTAAAAGAGGCAGGCTACCTTCTAATATGACGTGAAATGGCCATGTGGTCAGAACTTCCAGCATGGTCTGGGTTCTTCAGACCTACCGAGGGATACGTTTGGGAGACCCAACAGTAATCCATCAGGCAAGGTCACACCTACAGCCAGGAGGCTGAGTCACAAGTGATTATCACGGTCACAGTCTTGCCTGTCCCTCAGCTCATACCACTGATGCTGAAGATGGTGGAGGGAGAAGGACTTGCTTGGATTCTGGATGAATATGAACATTTGGTCCACCGATAGGGACGGTGCACAACACTGCCTTGAAGCAGAATCCTCACTATACACAAAGCGGGTGTAGCCACAAGCACAGGGCCACGGGACCCCTATTATTCTATCTGCACTCTTCTGAAGCTCCTACTTAATGGAACTGTGAATGGCTTCTTCAAATGGCCACTGAGGTGTCAACTTGGCGATAATGTACTTGTAATATTATCAGGAGACCATTTATGGAGTTGGTTTTTCAGGTTGTGGAACACATGCAGACAGAAAGTGAAGACTAGACATCGGAGTGGCCATGCTAACTTCACCCCCAATGATCCACCTGGAGAACCGGTTCTTCCTGCTGAGGCCGTCTCTGTGTGACCAAAGGGAAGGGTTGTGACCGAGGAAGAAGAAACAGAGAGTCGGGTGGGAGCGACTGAAGCAGAGTCAAGAAGAGGAAACGTGAGGCATGATGAGAGGGAGACAAAGTCTCTTTTTTGGAAGAGACTTTTTTTAGGAATTGTTGCCAGAAAAAAAAATTATGCTTCTTCCAGACCAGGGAGTGGCACATTTTTCTGTTAAAGTCAGAAAGTAAATATTTTAGTCTTTGAGGACCACATATAATCTCTGTTACTTCTTCTTCATTTTTAAAAACAACACTTAGAAAATGCACAGTGCTTCCTGGCTCACTGGTGGCAGCATGGATTTGGCCTGTTGGGCTTGGTTTGCTGACCCCTCTCCTAACAAGTTAGTATGTTCCCACCGATGGGCAATGCCTATCTTTTACCCAAGCACTTTCCCTCCTTGCTTTGGCAGTCAGGAAACTCACGGCTGAAGTGTGTCTTTCTCTATCAGTTGTGAAGCACTTTATAACATTTATTTTTATGTATAAACTCTGAATATTATTATAATCTAAAGTTTATTTTTCCATGACCCAGATCTCTTTACCTTTAAAGGATCTAATTTATTGCATATCTTCTATAAGCTATCCCAAATATTTCCTGGAATAACGTAGACGTAGGTAAATCAATGGATGGGTGAATCAACGATTCCAAGGCTGGAGCAGAGGCGTCTATCCTGAGACCATGCTGCCCAGGACTGAGGGGATGCAATCAGGAGGGATGAGCTGATGAGAGTTGAACATTCTATTGTTTCCATCGTGGTGAAAACCATTGAGAACCAAACCGATCATCACGGTTCAGTCCCCATGGTTCACCAGGCAGAGAGATAAATGTTTCACATGCATTTGCACATCTGAACCTTCCAACAACCCCACGAGGCGGGTAGAGCTCACACTTGGCAGATGCAGGAAAATAGCGTAGGAGCCTACGGAGCGCGGTGCTGGACCGGTCTTCCTGGCTCCCCATGAAGCAGCTGGTAGATGCCGGGCTTCTGCTCTCTGCACACAGGGCTCCAGCACCAACAGTGGAGCAGCGACTGGCGGCCAGGGCCAGGGCGTGCTCGCCGTCCCAGAGAGCATGTTCCTTTGTGTGTTCTGCTTGTGGGGTGCCCTTTCCTCGGGGGCCCCCCAGACGCTCTGGTTTCCTTGGTAATTTATCTGACAGCTTGCTGAACACTAAACACGCTTTTTAAAAAGATTTTTATAAAGTTTATAAGGCTAAGGTAATTATCTCGCTGCTTTCTGTAATTCTCTGGAAGAGCCAATATTTCCCAGAAACCTTTAAAAAAACAACCTATTTAAAACCAATTTCTCTTAGATCATAGATTGCCTGTGTTTCTCCTCCTCCCTTCCCTCTTCTCTCCTATTCAGATGCGCACAAAGCGAGATTGTTGTTCGGCAGAAATCCATCTCTTTCTGCTAGTTATCCCTCATCCGAGGCCGTATGATCTCCTGTCTGCCGTTCCAGAATCATCCCCACAGCAACCCAAGGGGTGCCTTTGCGAAGCGGGGGGAGCGGCCGGAGAGTCACTTTGTAGAAATGCAGGTCCTCCAGCCAGGCGGGAGCTCTTAATCCCAAAGGGGCGGGAGCCCAGACACAGAAGCATTTCTCTCTCTCTTTTGAGAAATGCATTTCATATACTCAGTGGTTCTTAAGTTAAACACTGAGAAATCTGCCTCATTACTTGTGAGTGAGAGAGAACCTGCACTTTGTACCGTGTCCGTCTGACCTTTTCATAAACTCCCTTTGGCCATATTAAGCACCTGACTCTCCAAGTTCTGAAAGAGGTTGGATACCAGGCGCCGCGTCCGATGGTCTAACGGCAGGATTGGGGCACTGGCCGCTCGGACCATTATCCTCCCTGTGCCCCGGACTTTCCTCCTCGAACAAGTCAGTCCTGGTCCCCGGCTCCTCATTCAAAATGGCAGCAGTGAGGGTCAAGTTTCCATGGGGATCTGAGAGAGTTAATTACTTTAACTATATAAGAGGCTCAGTACCATTTTCTACATGATCAGAAGAGAAAAGTCGGTTTCTGCATTTCAAGAGATGTCGGCACATGTGCGTTTCCCTAGAGACGTCCACGTGTCCGCGTGTGTACAGACGGGAGGAAGGGGAGGCGGGCGACCAGACTGACGCTGTGTCTGTGGGATGAAGCTGTGCAGAACTCGGCGGTGTAGCAATCAGGTGTGATGTACTCAGGTGGGGAACACGCAGCAAGAGAAGATGAACACTTGAGAAAAAATACAGATTCAGTTTCCAGGAAAATGTCCTTAATAGTAAAAAATTGAGAGAGTGGAAATACAGAAAATGTGTGTTCCATAATCAAGGTTGTTTCCCAATTGAAAGCAATACGAGGAGCAATATCTACTCATCAAGCTGCCGAGGGAGCAGATCCTCGAACTCGGCTTTGTCTGAGGGAGCGCGGGTGCCCAGCGCAGCAGGGCCCTGAGCTGCTTGCCAACAGTGTGCGTTTTCCCTGGGCTCCTCAGCGCACACGCGTGGAGGCACCACGAGGGCGGGACCAGGTTGTGTGCAGTGGGGACCGGGGAGAGGCAGCAGGGGCAGTGGGGAAAGAACCCACTCCAGGGTGAGCCAGGGGCCATGGCTGCATCTGGAGATAGGACAGGGAAGTGTGGGGACTCGCGTTACCCCACGGAGCAGGGACACAAACACAGGATTGGGCCTACATGGCTGAAACTCGCTACTGCCTCAGGCCCAGGCCTTGGGGGGCTCTGGGTTACCTGTGTGTGGGTACTGGAGGCTTCTCTCAGTGGGTGCGGGGCTGAACCCCACCTGAGTGGGTGTCCTGAGAATGTGGGACCTCCTGTCTGGAGCACCTCATCTTGGTCTTCTACCCCCCAATCTCCTTGACGTGATTTGCTGAAACTTTCGGAACACAGCCTGGGCCCCGAGAGCGAAGTTTCTCCACTACACACCCACCTGCCACCATCCCGTGGTACCCCGCACAAACGAGTGTCCACCCGGCGCAAGACCAAGGGGAGGCCGAACCAAATCTCACACGGTGATGCCAGGCAGCTTGGCCAAGCCCTCAGAACTGTGCTGAACCTGGCCTGTGGCACCCACAGGACATTCGCGCAGTTATGTGTCTCCGCGTCCCTGACGGCCTGTGCTATTGTAGCGGTCAGATACACGGCGACAAGTGAGACAAACCTTTCCTTGGGAGGAGATGACTTATTTGCGGAGTTCTGAGCAACAGAAGAGAAGCAGGAGCACGTGAAGAAAAGCACAGAATGACAGTAAGTTTAGCTAATAGTGGGCCAATGGGCACGGTGTGCGTGAAGGCCAGGTGAGAGCCAGGGGGCATCGCTGGGAGGAGCTCTGTGTGGGCAGAAGCCCGTGGGAAGGGCAGTGAAGAGCGAGGTCCGTGGTGCTGCAGAGGGAGGCTGGGCGGTGCCAGGACCCGGGCCGGTGCCCTGCCGTGGAGCGGAGCAGAGGCGAGGTGAGGGTTGTGCAGGGCAGGTCGCTCAGGGTCTTGCAGACCCTGGCAGGGAGTTTGCACTTTATTTCAAATGCAATGAAAGGAGTCACATTGAAGGCTTTTGTCTGCGAAGCGGTGTGGCCTGGTTCACACTTGCAGAGCTGGGGACGGACAGTTGTGCGGTCTGGACAGGGGAGTTCAAGGGAGGCGAGCAGAGACTGTTTGGGTCGGGCTAGAGAGACACGGGGGTGATTTGAGGGAAAGTTTAGAGGTACAGCCAACAGGACCAACAACGGACTGAGGGTTGGTGTTGGGGCTTGGAGAAGAGAAGTAAATGATTCCTAGGATTCGTTTAACAAAGAATTAATGAATTATTTAATGATTAAAATAACAAATTATTTATTAATATTGCTTGTTCTGAAACCATGATAAATCAATTCTAGGAGAAAGTTTTATTACCTTAACAAAAAAATATGATCATAATAGTTAATGTTTTAAGGGAATTTGCCAGTGCTCGGCAATGTGCAAGTGTGTGACTGTAGGACTCCATTTTCTCATGGTCATGGTGAAGAAAGCTGTATGCCACTCCACGCGTGCAGTTCTATTAATGCCACGCAGATTGTCAGGAGGAAGCGGGGTGGTGCCCAAACCTGTGTTCTTTTTTTTTTAAATCCTCACCCGAGGACATTTTTCCATTTTTTGTTCAGATAGAGTGGGAGGGGGAGAGAGAGAGAGAGAGAGAGAGATCTATGTGAAAGGGATGCATCAAGTGGTTGCCACCCGCATGACCCAACCAGGGCTGGGGACAAACTGCAATCGAGGTACATGCCCTTAGCGGGAATCAAACCCGGGTCTCTCTGGACCGCAGGCCAATGCTCTAACTGCTGAGCCAAACCGGCCAGGGCCAAACCTGTGTTCTTAAGCATGCTTCTCTCACTCGTAAGTCTACAGAGATGCTGAATATCCAAATGGTGACTTGAATACGTGTGTACTTAGCTAGGATTCAATATATTTACGTGTGACACAAAAAGGCATATTAAAAGAGACAATGCCTAGCACTTAAGTACTCAAATAAATTAAAGTTAAATAATATCGAGGTAGTATTTTTTACTTAGTTATTTGTCAAAAAAAATTTCACGACCATCACTTGATGGGACAACTATAGGAATATTGCAAGTGTCCTGTGTTATTGTCAGTTACTAAAATTCTCACAATATGTATGCGTAAGAGAAAAGGTGGAGAAAGAAATACAGCAATAATTATAATAGAATAATAAAATTATTGGGTAATATAACTGGTATATTTAAAAATATATTGAGACATATGCTTTTGTAATTAAAAATACCATTTATATTAATTATAGCTATAAATTTCCAATTCAAAAATATTATTTGTCAAATCATGAGTATCACTTTTTCAAATATGTTTTTATTGATTTTTTAGAGAGAGAGGAAGAGAAATAGAAACATCAAGGTGAGAGAGAATCACTGATTGACTGCCTCCTGCACGCCTCACACTGGGGATCGAGCCTGAAACTGGGGCGTGTGTCCTGACCTGGAACTGAACCAGGACCTCTCAGTCCATGGGACGACTCTCAATCCCCTGAGCCACACCAGCCAATGAGTATGATTTGGGGGGGGGGGGATCTAATGAACATAAGATATGCAAGAGATACCACAGGACGAGGAATAAAATGTGTGAGCTTTCAGGGCTGGCTCATGCCTGAGACTCTGTTGGCCATGCATGGGTATCAGAGGATATCACCAAGTCCAGAAAAGGAGTGAAATCTAAGCTGGTCCAGTCTGAAGAGAAGAGCACACAGCCTGGTCTTCACGAACTAACCTCATTTCCGATGGGCATCGGCATGCCCCCTAAGGAGGCGTTCTCCGTAACCAAATGATGGAGCCATGAAAGAGTGCCTGTCCCTGCTGTGGCCCATGGCGGCAGGCACAGCAACGACCGTCCTGCCACCCTGCTGTGCACAGATCCCATCACAGCAGATGCCCCTGCAGAAGAGAAGCTCTATGAATGTTTGAACCATTCTGCGTCGTGCCCTCTGTACACCATGCAATCGAAACAGTTAATATGTCACCTTTACAATCGTCTGCTTCTTCAAGTGAGTGAAATCCTCAGCAATGGGACCCCTACCCTTGACCTTTATCAGCTCCAGCCCAGCATGGAAAGTGGCTCTTGGAGGGCAGAGCATAGCTATTTGTTGAATGAATGAGTCCATCCGTTCATGAAGCCAGTCTGATGCGCTCCTTTTATAGATAAAACCTAAGTCTACACTGCTAGTTAATGACAGATGCTTTGCATCTCTCAGATTTCCTAGTTATAGCCCCCACTCGATCTATTTTCAGGAATGTATTCATAGTACACAATTAAATCAAAATTGAAAAAAAAAAACCTCCTTGAAATCATTGGGATAGATTTTGACCTGCATTGGAAAATGCCATTCTCAATATGTGTGATAAGAGCCTTGATTTCAAGTAGCTGAGGGGCTGTTCTTGGTGATGGCCTCTCTGCGGCTTGGGCTGTGGTTTGAGGAGGGTCGGGGAAGTGCAGCTTCGTCCGGAAACAGGAGGAGGGGCGGGGAGGAAAGGGAAAAGCATATTGAGGATGTGATCCAGGGAGAGGAAGAGTTTAAAAAGAAAATAAAAAAATATAGCACGTTGTGCAAGTGAAAATATTTCTACAAAAGTGATAGTGAAATGGAGTGAGGCCCAGCATCACATAACAAATGTGTCTCCACGCTGCCGCAGAAAATCAGTGGGCACGTCATCACCAAGCAGCCGGCTCTCTAGCACCTGTCTGTACCACAGCCCTTTACTGCCCCCCCCCCTTTTTTTTTTTTTGCTGAATTGCAGGTTTCCATTAATGAAAACTCTGAAGATTCTGAAACCTATTTCAGCTCTGGGAGCGGCCTGCAGACGAGCAACTATAGTGAAGGCGTTGGGGGGAGATGGGGGAGGCTTATTGCATGGATTCCACTGAGTCCCACAGAATTAGGACCTGTGCACCCAGAGTAAAATTAAAGTGTTCTTTCATGACATTTAAAGGTCTGGGAGGAAATCAGCACTAGCACGCAGGCAGCGAGGGCTTCGGCATCAACAGGACAGCCTAGGAATCAGCCGTAGAGTGTGGGACTGGCCTGAGTCCTTGGCTCTGTGGGCCCTGTCTGTGTTTTCCCTCCCGGGGAACGACAAAGGTTGGGCCAGCAGAGAGGCGTGAGTTGCATGCACATCATTTAATTTGGCTGTGACTCAAATACAACTGTTCCTAAGAAGTGCGTGCCCTCTATTGTATTTGGCTACCGTTTCAATGAGTAGGTGGTACATTGTTAGAGGTAAGAGAAGTGGCCTTGGAAGGTGACATCTGGATGTGGGCGGTACTCAGCCACCGGGCTCTGTGGCAATGAGCAAGTAATTCAACCGCCCAAAGGCTGCATTTCATGTCTGTAACATCGGCAGAATGATATCCTGCTCTCAGAGTTTTGTGCAGATGAAATGAAAAAATTTCAAATGCTTACCACAGTGACTAACACATAGTGAAGTAATTGGTAAAGTTTGGGCATTTTATTATTGTTATCATTATTATGATTATTATGATTATTTTAAAACTTGGACGAAGTATCAATTGCAAAAGTGCCTAAGAGACCAGAAAGTTTTGAATATATATATGCATACCTCTGTCTATATCTTTCTTGTTTTGGGTCTATCCCTTTCATCTGTTTCTTTTCTTTTTAATATGTTTTATTGATTTTTTAGAGAGAGAGGAAGGGAGAGATAAAAACATTGATGTGAGAGAGAAACATCACTCAGCCGCCTCCTGCACGCCCCTCACTGGGGTTCGAGTCCCCAACCTGGGCACGTGCCCTGACCAGGAATCAAACCGGGACCTGTCAGTCCACGGCACAATGCTCAATCCACTGAGCCACACCAGCTGGGCTCTTCTGTTTCTTTTTTACCTACCAGTTTGAGTTCTGCTTTACAAGTTTGTTCTTAGACCCCAGTTATTCTACAAAAGCAAAATATCTCTTAACGTTTGTGTTGGGACCAGTAAGAAAGCAACCTAGAAAGAGAGAAAATGACAAAGAAGCAGCATATTTCCATACCCATCCCTCCAGCAAACCTGAAGGTGCAGAGGAAGCTCATCTCAGGGCCAAGGGTGTGTGTTCTGTCTCTGTCTCTGTAGAAAAGTGGGAGCCAGGCTGTGTGCTACAGATCTAGGCAGTGAGGGAGGAGGGGGCTGCGTCTGTGATTAGCAGACATGTCTTCTGCACCAAACACGGCCCTCGTCTTGGAGAAACGCTCTCCTTTTACTTTTAAGTCCTAAGTGTCATATCTGTCTTCCCCAAAGTGTGTAGAAATGACATGTGGTTAGAAAAGTATAACAAAATGAGTACACAGGAATTGGCTTCCCATTGAAACAGCTGCACTATGATGGACTGCATTGGACTGCATTGCTTAGACAGGCCCCCAGGCTGCACCGCCCCCTCCTCCTAGCGGGGCACACATCGTGCCTCTGCTCACGCACATGTCGCCAGCACACCCTCTTGAATCCTGTGAGCTTCCAAGAATGTGTCACATCCCTTCCATGCTACCTCTGCTTCTTCTCTCTGGTATAGAATTTGTGGACAGAATTTAGTGTTTATTGAGGCACATCCTTTTGGCTAAATAGAGAACAGAAGAAGTATCTAATCAAAGTGTTTGATAATACATACAATCAAAGAAAGAGAAAGAACCAATGTGCCATTTAGTCTGTGAAGTCTAACCTATTATTCCCTCTGTTCTTCGAGCAACTCTTCCCAGCCACCCTCGCGTTAGAGCAGCTTGATTTGGACTTATTACTATTTCTTTTCAAAACATGCCATATGCAAAGATATTTAATAACAGAGGAACATTTTCTCATTGTTGAATATGAATAAAACTCAAATAAAAGAGGATAACATCAAGGCATTTAGAAGGGACTATATTTAACCTATCTCTAAAAGCTTTCAAGATATGGCTCATATACACCTGTTTGCCGCACGATGATTTAAGGGTTCCTGCTGGCCTCTTATTCTTGATTCCTTCCTGCTAACAAACTTCAGAAAAGCTCCCAACTTTATCCGAACCAAGACAAAGGAAAGAAAAGATCACATTCCAATCAGGGCTTTGAGCCCCTAAAAGGTTTTGTGGTGAGTATTGACAGTGGCTATTGAAATAAATGATTAAACGTGAGGCCTGGGAAGCAGGAGGTGTACATGGAACACAGTGAACACAGAGGAAAGAGCTGCTGCCATCAGAGGGGACGTGGGCCAGGTCTGAGCACAGTCGGTCAGAATGAGGGACGGCCCCGCTGCTACACAGTCTCTGACCTTAGACACAGAGCACAGAAGGCACATCGGGATACAACAGACAAAGATAAAACAAAGAAAGCATAAATCTGCGTCATATGCACACACATGTGTGTTATGTTAAACATGTCAAATGCATGTATTTTAATACTGCATAAATTTATTTTTTTATTTTAAGGTCTTTATCCATTTTCTTTTTCAATGTTTTAATATTTATTCAACTTGTTGGAGTGACATTGGTTAATAAACTTATATAGGTTTCAGACGTACAGTTCTTTTATTCCCTGGATTTGGCAGGAGCATTTTTATTTTCTCAGGTCTCCACCTGGAATATCTTCTTGTTCCTTTACCACTTTACTCATTTCTCTCTTTTTTCTTCAAGAAAAAGCTTAAAGGTCATAAGCTTCGTGCAGCTTGCTTCCAAAAAGTCTCATTGCATTCGCGGTTTATTCCCTTGTCTTATTCAAGAGAAGGTTATTGAACATATGCAAAATACCCGGCGCTGTGCTAGGGGCTGTAGGGTACCAGCATGAGAAACATCCCAGGCCAGTCCCCGCCCACATGCTCCCCTCCTCCCCATCTCTGTGTGCAGTCCCTTGGACTGACATTTTTATGCTATTCTCCTCTCATCAACTAGAACAACTCATCTCTCGATGTCAAGAACAGCTTTTTAAAAAATCAGCACTGCATTCTAGAACTTGCACGCTACCTGGGATATAGATTCTCAATAGATTTGTTTAAATAGAATAAGAATTTTGAAAAGACAGCCAGAGCATGGGAGAGATGTAGAAGCTCAATTTTTCTATTAAAATAATTTTCCAGTAAACCATGTCTATGAACCTGAAATTGAATATGCAATGAATAGTCACCATGAAAACAAGTATCAACACATTTTATTTCAGAAAAAAAACTCTTACTTTAGCTCTAAGCAGTGCTTAGAAAATTTCATCAACACATTGTAATATTAATCAAGAATAACTTCGTACATGATGTTTGGCGTGCCAAAAAACACATTTGCACTGTAATTTGTTTCTTAGAGAATCCATGGAAAGGAGTACAATGAGAAGGGCCTGCCTCTGAACTTAATATAAATAACTCCCTGATTGATCGTCCTTTATAAATTGAAATTTGAGCCACTAAATATTCTTTCTCTCATAGTTTGGTCAATATTTGTGTGCATTTTCTAGTTTATGTTTCTTTTTATACTGAAACCAATGTTTTAAAATATTTTCTTTAATATAACTTGGCTTATATCTGAGAGATTGTTCTCTCTCCTCTAGCTCAGAGCTGAGTTTAAAGGAGAAGACTTTACTAGTTTTGTGATCAATTGTATTGCTAGTCAATTAATAAAAAACCTGAGTTGAGCACAAACCAAAGAACTCTGACCCAGGAAAACAAAACCAAAAAGACAAAACACAAAGTAACAATCTTCTATTTTACTGCCTCAGACAGTCTTTGGTCGTCCCACTCATTCCATTACCAAAACATCAACTCGAAAGAAGCCATCACGTGACCACACCTGCATGTGTATGAAGGCGTCAATACTTGATTCTTATGTATTTTTACATAAATGGGATCATACTATAAATATGATTCAGCAACTTATCTTTTTACAACTTAACACTGTTACTCTGTCTCCCTCTATTGCAGCATATTGATCTACGTCATCCTTTTTATCTGCTGTGTAATATTCCTAGTGATACTGAGCCATAGTATAAACATTCCCTTTTAAGAGAACATTTAGGTTATTCTTAAAGGTGTTTAAGAATAACCTCAATCAAGATTTTTCAAACTTATGAAACTAAATAATCACTTTGTATCTTCAAATGAAATTTTACAGAGCTCTCTCAAACACAGTACAGAATAAATGAAAGCCATCCTCTGGGCAAAGGTAAATGCAGATGACTATAGGGTCTGGAGGCTGCCAGCCAAGCTTTGGTGTTTTTGCTTAAAAGGTTCTGCCCAAAATTATTTCTCAGTTGCCAGTATATAATGTCTACACATATTAAAAGAATATGAGGGCATTAAATAGAATCCAGAAAGTTGATCAAAGACGCCACAGACTGTGAAATGGCTACTTGGGGTTAAAATTAAAACAGAAAATCTGGAACACCAACTGCATAAACTGACCCTATGTAAGTACAACTGCCAACTAGCTCCTTCCACTCAGACCCCTCTCCACTCTTTGTCCGCACCTGCTCTCTCCTGGACCCCGCTCCTGCCTCCCAGCACTGTCATCTGCACCCTGACACACAGAGATCCCACTTCAAAACCTGCCTCACACTTCTTTTTCTAAAAAAGATGTTTTTGATGTTTTAGGGAGAGAGAGAAGAAAACATCAATGAGAGAAGAACATCGATGGACTGCCTCCTGCACGGCCTTCTACTGGGGATCAAGCCCACCGCCCTAGCATGTGCCCTGACCAGGAATCGAACTGCTGACCTCTTGGTGCATGGGACCATGCTCAATCCACTGAGCCATGCCGGCAGGGCTCTGCTTAAGACTTCTTAACAAGACAATCCCCACGGTTACAGAGCCATGGATCTCAGATGTTCAAGAAGGGTCCAGTTTTCAAGTAATCACTCTTGCTTCCCTAGGAATTCACTTGTTTGTCACAACATGTCTAGATTGAGGTACATGACCATGCTGTCCATGGTACAGAGTTATCCCTCCCTCCTTTCACCTTACACCCATCAAAACGACCATTCACTCTGAAAAGGTTTCTGATGGAATTGAATCTTACAATGGGGAGAACACCTGAATAGTAATTATAGTTGTGCTTTTAAAAGACTTATTGCAAATGCACACGTCTCCAATTCCAGTAGGTGCTAAGGCTATTCAAGACCCACCCAACTAGGCCTTAACCGACAGGGGTGCAAACTACTGTATCTGTTTGTTAAGTTTCCTTATCTTCCTTTTCTCCAAAGAAGGCAAGTGTGGTGGTGGTGGTGGTTGCACACCTGTGTACAGGTACATATGAAAAGAGAAACTATAAAAGGCTACAGCATTTTGGTTGCGATAATGGTTACATTGCAGAATGTTATTATCGTATCAGTCTTTTTCTATCTTCATTAATGCTCTTAATCATAAATATTCCATGCATCCTCTATTCCCTCCAGGTATTGTGAGTCATGTCTGCTCAGAAAGACACTGTTCTCATCGGCTGCCACTCACAGGCATTGTGAGAGACAGACACTTCAGCACTCACTATGCAAGTGTTTACTGAATTCACAAACAGGAGACAGCTTCACAGAAACACACATCTCCACGGAGCCTTCTGCACAGATGTCAGATTTCTGTGGAAACTCCCGGAGGCACGCGGAGCCCACGATGGACTATTTTTAGTCCTGATAATTAATATTGGAGGAGAACGGGAGGAGGACGAACATGTAGCTCCAGCAAAAAAGCAATTACCATCATACCATATATTCTCACCTACGAGATGTGTTATTTTCAAAGAAATAATAAGAGGAACCTTCCCCAAACCTATAGATTTTTATACTCCCCCTCCCAGGAGTAGACATTTAATTCTTCCCCGTCAAAATTCGAGGAATAACTCAGTCCCATAGGTTAAGATATGCAGCAAGTGTTATACCAACATGGATTTTACTACTACAAAAAATCGGTTTGTTTCTAAGACCCAGAGAGCAAGAGCTGGCCTCCCGCACGCGCACTCCGGGGTGTCAGAGTCAGCAGGGGGCACCAGGACTTCGGGGGCCGGCCCCCCTTCCCGGGCCCGCGGCTCCTCTGGAAGACGTGTCCCCACGCCCTCGCCCTCACCGAGTGGGTTCTCCGAGAAGACGTTCGCTTTGTCTGTGATTCACCTACAACTGCTAACAAGGGAACTTTTCTGCTACCTCAGTTAAGTCTAGTCCGTGACGATAGGCAGGACAGCCTCAGTGTCCCTCGGGGTCCAGAAACACGGTGCGAGGTGTGGGAGGAGCGTCCCGACGCCGGCGCGGTCTCCGCCGGAGTGCGCATGCTCCGTCCCCACACCTGCAGCCCAGGGGGTGCTGAAGGGAGGGGGGTGCATTATGGGGAAACACTGCCTGTTCTGATTTCTTAATCCAACTCATTAAACAATGGATTTCTCAACATCCTCTCTTTATTGTAATTCTGTGTTCTCGCTTCTATAAGATTTGAACACAGTTTAGTCTCTTTATGACAGTTTCTCTGCTTTTCCATCCCCGCCTGCTCTTCTCGCGGTGCCACAGCCGAGTGGGTGCTGCGCAGGAACCCGCGCTCCTCACCATCTGCGCGTCCAGCCCAGACCCGCTCAGATCGACGCGGGTATATTTACATATCTGCCAGGTGTCTCCTCCCGATAGAGCAGGGGAATTAATGCAACACACCCCAAACGGACCTCAGTGCCTTTCCCTCTTAATCAAGCTTTTCTCCTGTCCTTACACCCCAGTCCTTGGTGCTGCAATCCCCCAGGTCCCCCAAATGGACCTGCACGTGTCTGTTACAGCCCCAGGCCCTCAGTCTGCACAGCCGAGCTACTTCATCTCCTGAAGAGTTCTGGAATCCACAGATTCTCCTTTATCTCCACCACCGCCTCGCTCAGCCCTTCTCGTCACGGGCCTGGACGATTACGGCACCTCCCCCAAGTGTCTCCTGATTTCTCACATTCACTCTCGTATTCACTGTCCACCTGCCAGAGAGATCTTCATGTAACACAAGCAGAACTAGGTTCCTGCCCAACGTGAAGCCTTTCAGTGGCGTCTTATCACCTAAAGGACAAAAGCGTAGCTCTTCAGCTTGGTGTTCTACCTGGTCCCTGCTTTTCTCTGTCATCTCGTGCGCTCCTAGGGACTGTCATCCTGCCTGGCATGGCACATCCCATCGTGCTAAACTGTTTGACGTTGCTCTCCCATGCATGCTTTGTTATCTCTTTAATCTGATCATGCCTTCCTAATTAAGTCAATCACATCTTACCGCCCAGACTTAGCAGCTGTCTCTTATCCTTTAAGATCCAGCTCCAGATCCACCTCTGGTGGAGGTCCCCACACACCTGGGATGCTGTGTGCTCCCTCTATCCTTGGCCTCACCAGTGATACACTACTAGAGGTACCTTGTTTACCTTTGCATACCCAGTGCCTGGAATGCTGGTTGGTGCTCCATGGTTTTTGCAACATTTGTTTCTAAATACTGGTTGGAAAAGGAAGGTGCATAGGATGAAAATGAGGGAGAGCTCCCTGTGTCTATCCTTAGCAGTTAAGGAAAGTCCAGAAGAGTCATGGGAAGTGGAGTCGCCTTGGTCTGAGAACCACATTCTTGCTTCTTGGAATTCACTTTCCTAGAAATGTTTGAAAAAATCTGTTTTTCCTTTGAGTTTCACTCTCACTTCTTCCTATTTGTCGGCCTTAACTGCAGCAGACCCTTGAGCTTCCCCTAAGATTCAGTCTGGGAGTCTGGGATTCTCTTCTCATTTCACGCACTTCTCTTGGGTGACTTAATAAATCCCCAGAGCTGCAGCCATCAGGTCCCTGTGACAGTTACAAAGTTGCCAACTCCAGCACTGACTGCCCTTCTGAACTTTGGGCCAATTTTGTCACCGGAGGCTAGATTGCTCCCCCTCTGAATATTTTCTTGTCAATTCAAATAAGACATTGTAACCAGATTTATCCTTTCGCCCCAAACCACCCCTCCTCATGACTCCTGTTTTATTTGATGGAGCCAGCATTCTGAATCGCTCAGCCTTGAAAATGCAGAATCAGCTCTGTCATCTTCCTCTTCTATGCCTCCCACACTTAATCAGTAACAACAGCCTTTTTAATTAATATGGATGTGGGGGAATGAACAGAGTTTTCAGATATGACAAGCAGTTTGGTTTAATTGACATGGAGGGTATAGGAAAGCGCTGATAGAATGTACGGCCAAGGTACTAACATGGCAGCAGGTGCTTCCGTTCAAATCTGAGCACCTGAGAATTCATTTCTAAAGAACATTTTGAGATGATGAGTATACTGTGATAAGAAATGAGTTTTAATAAAAATCAATCTGATCTTGCCCTGGCCAGGTAGCTCAACTGGTTGGAGCATCATCCCAATATGTCAAGGTTGTGAGTTCGATCCCCGGTCAGGGCACATACCATAAATGCCTACATAAGTGGAGCAACAAATCAGTGTTTTTCTCTCTTCCACTTCCTCTCTCTGTCTCAAATAAACAAAAAAAAAAATGTTTTTAATTAATCTAATCTTGTCATATAGTTGGGTTAGTGGGGTGAGGTATTATTTAAAGTTAAAATGCATAGCATCATAGCTCAGCTGCACGCTAGCTGTGTGATGCTGTTAAGGTACCGAGCTTCTCTGAGCTTAAGAATCCTCTCTGAAAAATAAGTGTAATAATACCTACCACAAGAACGTTTTGGGGGCTGGCTTGGCGATCATGCACATGAAAACATACATCATAGTGCCACCACATTTGAGGCACTAAACATGTAGCCATGGTTTTAAGAATGATTACTACTAAGCAAGAGAGGTCTTTGGTTTCCTGGTAGTCCTGGCCCTCAACCCTGGTACGACTGAACTCAATAACAAAGAACGTTGAGATTCTTCTGGGACACCTCAGCCTCCATCAGTGCCCTTCAGGAACCTGTCTCTTCCCTTCTGCTTAGTCCACGAGCTCCCTCCGAGCACAGCCATGGCCTGTCCATCTCTATATCTACAAAGCAAAATCACACCTAACACAGAGGAAGATCTCGATGTGTGTTGAATAAATAAACTAATGCATAAGCCAAAATCTATAGTTTGCCAGTGACTAGCTTCCTCTCAACTCTGGTGACAGCTATTTGAACAGCAGCATGCTTCTCCAGTCTAGGAACACTTTGGAGTTACCCTTGGCACCTATAAGCAGATATTATCGGGTACTTGGGTTCTTTTTCTCCTTTACAAGTGCTCTCAAGTATACTTTGAAGCTATTCAAATTGGCAGAAGAAATTTCCTCTTATATCTTCAAGAAATAAGGTAATAAAAATGCTTTGGGCCTATTTACATTAAAAGTTAATGTCTTTATTTAGTCATCTACTTTTATGGATCTATTGTGCCTTCCTAAATCCATCTGCAGCTCTTTGGGTTTCTCTCTGGACAGACTTGCCCTGCTAAAGCCGGATACATAGAGAGAAATGGGCAATTAGCAGCCCTATAAACTGCCTGTTGGGGAGACACTCTTCCTGTTCTGATGATGGCAGCTGTCCCAGACCTCTCAGACAGGCTATGACCTCCCTGACCTCCCCCTGCTCTCTTCAGACCTTCGCTCTTTGCTTCCCCCGCATTTGTCTTGGCGTGTCCTCCATCAGGGGAATGATGACTGGCTGGTTCAGATTTGTAGTTTGGGGGATAAGGCATGAAGTCAGAGGCTTTTCCCGGAAGGGCCGGTCCCGGAGGCCTGCCCACACCCACCACCACGCTTGCTTTCTGTCTCTACATAAAGTGAAGCCACCCGTCAAGTACCATCCCATGAATCTCCAAGACTTCTTTTCCCATTTCAGGAACAAAGGACCGACTCCACCCAGCAGCCGATTAAATGTTCCTGAATGTAGGATTTGGAGAAAAAGAAGACAGATCTATTCAGAACTGGGATGAACAAAATAAGTAAATCTCCAAGTTTAATAAGGAAAAAAAAATCCCTTGAAATTGGAACTGGAATGGTAAGTGAAGGAGTGCCCCTTTTTATTTAATTCTTTCTATGAATATGTTTAGAACAAATTTGGAGAGACAGTATGCAAAAATCGCTTCTTAAAGATTCTGATATATCTCGTTTTAGTTCTGTAAGTACGTGTGATGTAACTTGGAAGGAAAAAGTTATTTTTTTGACACGTGATGGCATTCTGTCCTCAGGCATGTCTGAATTTCACCTCCATCCAGTCGCTAATTAGGTCAGTGATGACGTTAGTGCTGCTTCACCGGTGGGTGCCCAGCAAATGCTGCTTGTCACTAAAAACATTTCACTGTTGTTGTTATTGTTATTATTGTTGTCATCATTATTTTTATTTTGAATATTGTGACATAACCAGGAGTGGAATATCTTAAAAGTCCATTTGGCTCCTTATCCTCTTTCATGTTGCCAGGGAGGAGGATACTTTGGAAAGAAGGGGCACCCAGCCAGTGAGGGCCTGGAGTTACAAGATTTGGGGAACTACTAGGGCTAATCCATGTGTAGGTTGTTAGTTTCTTACAGCACAAAATGGAGGGGTCAGAATATTTCCCAATGAGCTTCCCGCCCCAAAGGGCCTGACACTGTCCGTGCAAATAGGAGAGACTCAGTCAACCTGAATTGGGTCAAGTGTGTGGTCTCTGTAGGCGAGTGTTCCGTCTCTAATGCTCTTCATAAAATCTGGCAATGGAACTTCTGGTCTAGATGACACAGTAGGTGAATGCTATCTGGCCTCCTGTTACAACCACATCAAAGTTACAGGAAACCACAGAGCAGCATCACTGAGGACTACCTGAAGTCTAGCTGAACAGAAGTCCAACAACTAAGGACAGACAGAAGAAGCCACATGGAGACAGGGAGCGGGGTGGAGATGTGGGAGGGTCTGAGCCCACACCCATGTATAGCAGTTAAAAATGGAGAGGGCTTATCTTGGCTGTGGAGGTCCCCCATGAGGAATGAAGCACCCCAATCCCACACCAACTTCCCCAGACCAAGGTTCCAGTGTCCGGAAGAGAAGTCACCACACTTCTGGCTGTACAAACCAGTGGGGACTGTGGCTGAGTGAGACGGAGGGGCTGTTGGAGTTCCAGGCACTCCTCTGACAGGGCACGCACCTGAACCTACTTGGATTTACCCTGCCTGAGCTCCACTCCAACACTGGGTCAGCAGCCCAAAAGGTGCCAGGGACACAGCAGGGAGGAACTGAATGCCTGCCTTCAGGGCGAGGGCTGGAGGGGTAGCTCTCTCCTAGATATCAGTGCTGGTAGAGACCTTTGTTTCTTTGCTGAGTCCTCCTCCTGCAGTTACCCTGCCCGGGTGATTCTATGAGACCCTGCCCCGCTCATGTTCACTCAGGCTGCTTCTGCACAAACAGCCTGTCTTAGCTCATGCTGCGGACTTTCCTAAAATCTCTCAAAGGTTCACAAACCTCCAACAAGCACCTGCTGGCCTTGAGGTAGCCCCTACCTCTTCCTAAGCAGCCCAAGTATGCCCCTAGTGGCAGCCAGCCTCAGTTCACAGCCTCGCCTCTCCCAGGTGCCTCCACGGCCCGCACAAGGGGAAGCCATGGGCAGATCACTTGGTAGCTCAGACCAGGTGACTCCAGGAAGCCCCAGAAACAACATACCCAGTGGCCAGCTTCAGACCACACCACAGCATCACCCAACCATCTCCAAAAATGTCACAAAGGGCAGACTTGGCAGGCACCACAGCCCCACTAAAGTGAATCCTGATCCATAGCGTCAGCCTCTGAACAACAGCTCCCCCATTATAGTCATGGCCAGTCGTCACAACCAATCAGCTGGAGGGCCAGTCTCTGCCAATGATGTGCCAACAACAATCGAAGCTCAACTACAACAGGAGGACACACATCACCCGCACAGGGACATACCTGGAGCACCCAGCTCAGGTGACCAGGACACTACTACATAAAGCCACTATACCACAATCCAGAGACATAACAGCTCTACCTAATACATAGAAACAAACACAGGGAGGCAGCTAAAATGAGGAGACAAAGAAACATGTCCTAAATGAAAGAACAGAACAAAACTCCAGAAAAAGAACTACACGAAATGGAGACATACAATCTACCAGATGCAGAGTTCAAAACACTGTCTATAAGGACACTCAATGATTACAGTGAGAACTTCAACAAAGAAATAAAAAACATATATATATAAATGGAGACAAGAAAAAGCCAATGAGAAACAAAGAATACAATAACTAAAATGAAGACTCCATTAGAGGGAATCAGTAGATTAGATGAAGCAGAGTATCAGATCAGTGATTTTTGAGATAATAAAGCAAAAAACACAATCTGAACAGCAAAACGAAAAAACAAACAAAAAAAGAATCCAAAAAATGAGGATAGTGTAAGGGGCCTCTGGGACAACAACATACACATCACAGGAGTACCAGAAGGAGAAGAGAGAGAGAAAGGAATTGAAAATCTATTTAAAGAAATAACGGCGAGCCTGACCTGTATGGCTCAGAGGTTAAGCATCGACCCTGCACCAAGAGGTCCTTGTTCCATTCCTGGTCAGGGCACAAGCCCAGGTTGTGGGCCCATTCCCCAGTGGGGGACATGCAGAAGGCAGCCAATCGATGTGCTCTCTCATGGATGTTTCTCTCTCTCTCTCCCTCTCCCTTTCTCTCTCTGTCTAAAATCAATAAAGAAAAAAAAAGAAATATTGGTGAAAAACTTTCTTAACCTGGTGAAGAAAAATGACATATAAGCCAAGACAGCACAGAGTCCCAACGAAGACGAACCCTAAGAGTCCCACACCAAGACATAGTATAATTAAAATGCCCAAGGTTAAGTTCTGTAGGTGTAGACTTCCCGCCGCAGCGACTGGGCCTAGGAGACTTTGCCAGCGACAAAGCGGGAAGCCGGGTGTATCAGCTGTTTGCCCTGTGCAACCACCCGGGGCTTCCACTGTGGCCACCAACAGCCCTGTGCTGGTGCCAGACTGGTTGGCATGTCTACAGTGGCTCTCATGTCTCCCCTGTCAGTGAAAACCAGGTGGCATCCTGTGAGGGCTACATGCTGTTCTACCAACTAAACAAGAGCCACCCTGGTACCTGTGACACCCTTTAAACCTGGCACCTGGGAAACCTCTTTCAACACCCTTAAGCCCCGGGCTCTCCATTGACCTCAGAGACATCTATTTTTGTGTCTTTTTAATTGGGGGGGGGGTGACTGTAGCTCCCACTATTTTTTTTATTAAAAAGTACCCTTCCACCCGGAGGTCCCCTTGTCTCCCAGCACTATGTACAAAGTGCCCCAGTGCCCTAGGCCCTGCCCGTGTACAGCCCCCGGACTCTACAATCTCACTTTTTGTGAATAAATTTATTAAGAAAAAAAAAAAAGAGAAAGATACACACAGACTGAAAGCAAAGAGGGAAAAAGATATTACATGAAAATTAAAACAAGAAGGTGGGGTAGCAATACCTATACCAGAAGAAAAAAAAAAAAGACTTTATAAAACAAAGTATAAAACAAGGGACAGAGAAGAACCCAGCAATTCTACTTCTGGGTATTTATCCAAAGTAATACAAAACATTAATTACAAAAGACATATGCATCCATATATTCATTGCAGCATTATTTACAATAGCCACGATATGGAAATACCCTAAGTGTCCATCAACAGATGAATGGATAAAGAGGTGTATGAAATGGAATATGACTCAACCATGAAAAAGGATGAGACCTTGCCATCTGCAACAACATGGATGGAACTAGGGGGTATTGTACTGAGTGAAATAGATCAGACAGAGGAAGACAAATGCTGTATAATTTCACTTAAATGTAGAATCTGAAAAGCAAAATAAGTAAAAAAACAAACAAACAAACAGAAAAATTCAAAGATCGAGAGAATATTTTGGTGGTTTCCAGATAGGAGGGGGTTGGGGGGGATGGGTGAAAAAGGGGAAGAAATTAAGAAGTACAAGTTGGTAGTTATAGAATGGTCCCTGGGATGTAAAGTCCAGCCTTAGGATTATTGTGAATGATATTGTCATACCTTTGTATGATGTCAGATAAGAACTAGATTTACCGGAGTAATCACTTCATAAGTTATATAAATGTCTAATCATTATGTTGTGCACCCCAAACTAAGATAATATTATATGTCAACTGTAATTTAAAAAATTAAAATGATTCAAATAATAAAAAGTCAAACCTATTTTTAGAAAAAGAACCTCACAGGTGTGCACTGAATCACACAGAGAACAGGCACCGCCGTGGACCATCCCACAGCTGTGAGGGACTTAGGGTCTACTGTCCACCTGTGTTCCAGCTCCGGCTGTATGATCTTATTAACCGTGTGATCTTGTTGTCTTATCTCTCTAAGGCCCAGTTTCCTTTTATGTGAATCAACACTATGGATGACATTATCAGGATTAAGTAAAAACTCAATGGAAGGGCTACATAAATCAATTGTATACAAACCTGGGACCACATGCCTGGCAGGAAGCATGTGCTCAGATACGTTCTCTTTGTTTTACTTCTGTGTACCTGATTGGATCGACGTGCACTGTGAGTAAGTCAGTCAGCTCCTTGCACCTCCAGATCAGCATTCTTCTCAGAGACACAATGCCATGTCTCTTTTTTATCATTTTGACCAGGCCAGGGATAAGGGACTACTATTTTTATTTCCTCCTGACATTGGAGGCTGTTCAAGCCCCGCGGCTGCAGCTTGTCTTCTTGATTTTAATTAAGTACGGCTTTAAGGTTCTTGCTTCAGTAAAGCTCAAGTAATAGAGAGGAGGTTAGCTGGTTGAACTCAGACTCCAGGGGGTTAGTCCCTGCTTTGCTGACGATGCTGGGCAACGTAGCCTGGCATCTTGTGGAGGAGAATTAATAAAAAAAATGATTATGGTGTTGTTTGCAAATATGTTTTGCGGCAGAAATAGTCAATGATAATAATGTAGGACTCGAGGCCCTGGGGAGTGAACTACCACTTCCCAAAGGGTGGGCTCCTGGAAGGCGGCCCTGGTGTTCAGGCCACATCTGAGTCTTCCAGCTGGAAGTGACAGTCCCCCCAGGGAGCTCCCTTCATCGCTGCAGAGCAACCACGTCAGCCCTGACCCATCATGCTCCGCTACAGATCTCCACTGCAGCATGAGTTCTACCATGTCTGGATTTTTTTTTTTTCCTTGTCATCACCACCATGATGGCCTTGATTGAATCCCTTATTAGTTATTTTCTGGAATATTGCAAACCTTATGTGGATGGCACAAGACGGAGAACCGATGTAGAGAACTAACTTTTAGGACTGCCTACTTTGAGTCAGGGATTCAATCCACTGATGTAACATAACATATTTTATTATTAGCCTCGTGTCCGCTTTAAAGAAACTAAGAATCAGAGAGATTCGGTCAGTCGTCAGAGGTCTTAAAGTGACTATTTGGACTTGTGTTGTCTAACTTCCAAGGACATCCTCTTTCCACCAGACCTTCACCGACGATCCAGGTGCGCTCCTGTTACCATTTCTAGCCACATTTTTTCCCTCTACCTACCTTCTTGCTTCCTATGCTGGAGCCAAACCAGAAAACTCACAATTACCCACAATGATACAAATATTTGGTCCTCCAAGCCTTTGCCTAGACTAACATATGCCTAGCATTCCATTACCTTCCGCCCTTCACCATTATGGCTCAATTCCTACTCCTCCTTGAAAGGATAAGTTGGAATGCCACCTCGCCCAGAAACCTTTCTTTATGAGTTAATTTTTCCTTCCTTTGTGCTACTGTACAGTAGCGATCACCCTTCCATTCATACGTCTATGTGAATGCCAATCATCATTGCATGCATTTACCTATTGCCTGCCCTCATCTAGGCGATGCCTGGGAACAGTCCGATCCATATCTGGGTCTCTGATGCATGACACAGCCCGGGGGGCTGGAAGGAAATCCAATCCACCTTAACGGAACCAGAATAAACTAAATACCAGCACCAGGAATCACTCCGCTCATTGCGCTGACATCTGTCTCTCTTTGTAGTAGTCACCACACAAAATTCTTGCCCTCCTTGTGAATTCATGTTAGGTTAAGTTAACATTTTCCAAATACATTTAACAAGGGAAATGCTACATCAGCTGGGTATGAAGCAGGCGACCATGAATGTGCACGAAACTCATCATTCAATATCCTGGTTCCAAAAAGCAATATTTGTACTGGCACCCTGCTAAAGTACAAACTAACTGGGGTGCACAGATAATTGCATCCTTACCCGCTGCCCCCTAAAACATAACCAAGTTCTGGCATCCCGGGGATTTCTTAGCTATTTCTCAAAATCACTGAGGCAAGTCCACCCAAAGTACTGAGGAGATAAACTGTAGAGCAGATATTGCCGGCAACTCCCATGTCAGTTAGTCACATTTAACTAGAGTTTTCCCCAAACAAAGGGATAGATAACAGCTCTGTTAGCTGCTGACCCTTCTGCTGCACACCCCCAGGCTCCCCCTCGCATTGATGTCATCGTTTATGAGAAAGCACCCTGAACATAAATGGCTGAAACCACTGCAACAGGTGGGGTCCCTATCACTCGATCTCAAGGGATGGCTGAGGGCCAAGGAGCAGCGGAAAGCCACTCAGAGAGCAGCCTGTGCGGAGCTGCCACTTCAGACGGCCGTGTGGCAGCCCAGCACGGGGAGCGGGGGGCCCTGTCCCCTGTGCCATTACTTGCAGCCAAAGAAACCACAGCATTATTTCTGAAGCAGACTCTGGTCAGACATTACATTTGAACACTGTCATTGTACAAATGTTTAATTACTTCTCAAATGCAAATGAGGGCGGCGAATTTGTGATCTGTCCCGTAGGAAGCCATCAACCTCACCCTCTTTGAGTCACGGGGAAGAAAACATTTTATATAGAAAATTAAAGTGTTTTTTCACTTTGGATTTGAAATGATTTTTCTTTCTTCCCCATGGCTTTGTTCTCTCATCTTGTCCATACCTCGGGGGAGATTTCTCAGTTCAAGACCCGTGTGGCAGTGAGGGATGGCTCTCCCCTTCCCGCCCAGCTGCACAGCTGAGCAATCACCTGGGCATTTGGTTCTGGCTTTAATTAGAACCCCATGGTGTCCCTCTGTACTTCTTTGGGGGCCCAGCTCATTTGGTTTTTATATGTAAAGTTTGAAGCTACGATCGTTTGTAATGGGGGCCGTTGCCGTTTCTAACAATGCCGTGTGTTCATTTCAATTTGACAAACATAACCGAGTAATTCAGGGCCCTGGGTTTAGCCTGGAGAGGACACGGAGTGAGCATGAGAAAGTCTTCATGTGCTGAGTCTGCTGGTCTGCTTACCTGGAGTGTTTCCCCACGTAACCCACTGTGGGCCAGTTGAGACCCCTTCTCTCTACGGTCTCCTGTGAAAGCTGTCCCTGAACATAATCATGACTTCCACGAATTTCCTATTGCCCTTTTCCCAGAATGTTCTCCTAACACGGCTAATAAGCATGTGGTATGGTTATTGCTTTTTTCCCTCTCTCCCCCAATAGACCTTAAGTTATTTAAGGACAATATTTTTATCTTATGATGAAGCATGCAATAGTGTGGGCATCCCACATATTTTATTAATGAAAGGAAAATTTCCCTCAAAAGAACGGAGGCATGTGTAGGGAAAAGGGGCGCAGCAATTCAAAGTGGAGAAGGATCAGTATTATAAGACGCAAACCACGCACGGTACAGATTCCAGAGAGAGGAAGGTGTAATATGACTGGAGGACCCGGTGGGATCTCAAGGCTTGGTGACCACTGCCCGAGGCTGCAGGATTTCCCAGGCTGAAGGTGTTTCTGCTAAACCTGGGAATGTCCTGGGCAAACAATGATGAGCCAGTCACCCGACTAAGGCTCCTGCTCACTTCCACTGATGATGGGATAAGACGTGGTGTGGGAAAAACAGCCTGTGCAAAGCCAGAGAAGAAGACCATAGGGCTCCCTTCAGGAAGTACCAAGTGGACTCGTTTCATCAGCATGCACTGTATTCAAGGATACCGTGGGGCATAAGGCTGCAAGTACAGAGAGGTCTACGGGGTAAGAATTTGGTACGCCCATCATCAAAATGGGAGACATGAAACACAGGAGCAGTGATAAGCAATTTACGTGGATGTGTCTGCAGCCTCTTTATGAGACTTTTCTTCACCAGGAACGCAGTGCTGACCTTTCCCATAAACAGTTCCTGGAGAGGAGTAGTTTGGAGTCTTTGGGGCACCAAAGAGATTGGTTTCTCTTCCTGTTCACAGAATTTCCAGCCACTCAGTAAGTCGTTTGTAATGACGGGCAGGTAAGAGAAATTGAGGATGACATTACAAGGCACGTGTTTGGGAACCTAGTGGTTTGGGGACCAAGCAGCATAAATCATCTTACTCATCCTACCTGGCTGCTCTCCAAAAGGGCACCTCTGAAGACCAGCACAGGTGCTACTGTTCAGCTGCTGACTGAGGAGGCCAGCACCCCCAGGTCAGAGGTCACCAGGAGCTTCTGGGGACCAGAATGGAAAGAGGAGATGCACTACTTATGGGGAGTGAAGAGTCTCCTTTCATGACAGCAGAAAAGCTGTAGCCGAGTTTCTGACCTTGACATGTGATTATTTACACTGTTGAGAAAGTGTAGAATTATATCCTATAAATTTCTTTGTGCCTACAAAAGGATATGATAGCCAGCTGTTTTCAGAAGAATGAATTGGATTGCTTTCTATTTCATCCCAAAGGACTTAAGCTGCAGTTCAGGAAGAAATTTTTGACACTAAATTATCTAGAAGACAAAACATGCTGTCACATCCCAAACTCTTTTTATTTTCTTCTGAAAAATCTTGGGGATACCAACCTTCAACATAAATGCTTTGTGCGCTCATTAATGAACCTGCACTTGCTAAATAAACTGATATTATTAGCCAGATACATTCATACAGCTTCCATTTTTGCACCAAGTAAAATTGCAAACTGAGCCAACCTACCTCATCTCATTTTTTTAGCTTTATGTGCATAGCAGATTCTGAGACCCGATTCATCTTGGGGATGTCCTCAGTGTGCTAATTCCGTCACGCTGCATCACCAGAACTAGGGGTTTGGCAGGGAAGAGTGTAACAGAGAGGGGAGCTGGGAGTTGCTAACAGGCAAGGACAGAAGAGAAATGTTAGCAAGACTAAAAGCGTCACATTGGGAATGAGTGGTCACAGCAAAGGCAGAGTCTTTTTTTTTTTAACCCTCACCCGAGGACATTTTTGAATATTTTGTTCAGATTGAGTGAGAGAGAGAGAGAGAAATATCAACATGAAAGGGACACATTGAGCGGTTGCCACCTGCACGACCCAGCCAGGGCTGGAACAAACCGAGGTACGTGCCCTTAGCGGGAACCGAACCCGGGTCTCTCCGGACCACAGGCCAACGCTCTAACCGCTGAGCAAAACTGGCCTGGGCAAAGCCAGAGTCTTCAGAAGCCAAAGCAGGTGCAACCAGATGCTCCCTGGGAGGGCTGAGGGCAGTAGCTGTGGACAGTCCAGAAGAGACGGAGCTGGCAGACCTGCCTCGCTCACAGCAAGGCCAACCTGTCTGCGTAGGGCCTACCTAGCACAGTCTTGGAACATGGTTGGATCCTGCTGCCTAGTCTCCTACTCTTTGTCGTTCCTGGCCTAGGACACTTTGCCCCTGGAGACCCATAAATATTCCAGAAGTGGCTGCTCACAGGTATCAAGGCAGAGCCTCAGCTCATTCCAGACAGCCAACCAGAAGACAGAAGACATCTGGGACGGGGCCATGCATTCAGAAGCTTATTCCTGGACAGCATTCCATGTCTAAAAGGGTCATTTAAATTACACCGGGCAGAACAGATACAAATAAATTTGAGAAAAATATCCCCTTTTCCTGCAGAAGCAATGGCGTGGGGTTGGCTGCTGTTCAGGGACGTTCCACTTGCTGCACATCCAGGCCCCCAGAGAGCCTCAGACAACCTGGGGAAAACAAAGGCTATTGTCCTGCTCGTCGAGAAAAGAGCAGATTGGGCGAACCTTTTCCAGTTTACACACAGGACATACACCCTTTTACAAAAGGAGGAGTTCATTGTTCAAGAATCTAAATCAGGGCATCTTCATTGAACCTTGAATCAATTCCAGCAAAGCTCAAAGACAGCTACATTTTCAGGGTGTAGCAAGAACTACATAAACCCAAAACACGCGTGCAAAGAAAATAACTAATCGCTTTTATGTACCCAAGCATTCACCTATAAGAGAACGCCTAAGGAAACATCGTCTGCTGAAATATTGAAACTGTCCCTAAACACTCTAAAGTAAGTCAAAGAAATATATATTGGAATCCTGGGTGTTTCTCCCAGTTCTTTATATAATTTATCTTAGGTATATCTGCCAATGTTGAAAGATAGAGATGAATAACCTTTCATGGGGTTGAAACTTATAACACAATGCCTTGCATTGAATTTTGAGACTGGACATTTTTCACTTTGGAGAAACAGAAATAGTTAATATTATCGAGGCATGCAGAATAGCTGGACAAAGAAGAATTCTGGGAAACCAAGTGACGGTTGCTCGTGCAATTCTTGGTAGCATATGGTATGTGGGTATGCTTGTGTGACATGTAAGAGCCTACAGTCTCCTTGAATCTCTTCTGGGATGCACTGATATCTTTGTTGACTTCTCAGCTGCTTATTTTTAGAAGTGAAATGTGTTATAAAGCACATGTTTTCCATTTGTATCCACATCACCAGTCAACAAAGCCGATGTACTTTAACTTTAAAGTAGACCTGATAAATATCAAGGTTGTCTTCCATGACGGTGGCCAACAAGGAAGAAGGCATTCAGGGCCTCCAAAAGCATCCTCCAAGGACCACCTGTTCAGTCAGCTAAGATCTGCTGGTGCTTCTTAGACAAGTCCACGTTTTTCTACTTTCTTGAGTTGCTCTCTTTCTTTTTTCTTCTCTCTGAACAACCTTCTTCTTCTTCTTCTTCTTCTTCTTCTTCTTCTTCTTCTTCTTCTTCTTCTTCTTCTTCTTCTTTTTTTTTGGTACGTGCCCCTAGCAGGAACTGATCCCGACTCTCTGGTCCACAGGCCAACGCTCCAACCACTGAGCCAAACCAGCCAGGGCCCATCCTCCTCTTATATCTTCAAATTTTCTCCAACACAAACTCCACTTTCTTGATGCAATTGTGTCATCATCAAAGTTACTTCGATTTTGAGTTAAAATAATTCAAAATGACCTCTAGCCACACCTCTCCTTTAATATCTTTTATATCTGAAGTCCAAAGAAGTTGGACTTGTTCAGGTTCCACGGCAGGTAGCAGGGTGACTTCCCTCCTCTGGCCTTCTTCAGCTCTGTGCACAGGTGGGTTCTCATGTCACACTTGTCTGTATGTCTGTCTTATTATCTTCTCCAAACCCCTTGCTCTCTCACCTCACCAGACATGCTTCTTTAGGAAGCATCTACCTGAAATGCCGAATTCTTGAGAAGCCTACAGGAAGGCCTTTATATGTGTGAATATAGTGAATTGGGACTAGTAGAGTAAAACATCTTTCCTCAAAATTTGATCAATAGTTACAGGGGAAAAAAATCTTTATAATGGCATTGATAATAGAACAGGAATTTTTCCAAATTAAATTTGATTGGAGACCTTAAAAACTAGAACTTATATCTAAGAGAAATTAGGCATATGAGCAATATTTGCTCATTTTAATATTGTCCCACTTGTTTAATTTTTTGTTTGTTTGTTTCTCTTGCCCAAGGTAATGTATCAGAAAAAGTATTGCTAAGAGATGTCTCAGATTTTACTGCTTATGTTTTCTTCTAGGATTTCTATGGTTTCGAGTCTAACATTTAAGCACAGCAAAGAAAAGCTTCAACAAATTAAAAGACAACCCACTGAATGGGAAAACATATTCACCAGTGATACATCTTATAAGGGATTAATATCCAAAATGTATTTAAAAAAGTATAAAATTCAACACCAAAAAAACAAACAATCCAATTAAAAAATGGGCGAGGGATCTGAAATAGACACTTCTCCAGACAGGACATACAGATGGTCAATAGACATATGAAAAAATGTTCAATGTCACTAATCATCAGAGACATGCAAATTAAAACAACAATAAGCCTGACTGGTGTGACTCAGTGGATTGAGTTAGTCCCAACGACGGAGAGGTCCTGGTTCGATTCCCAGTTAGGGCACATGCCTGGGTTGTGGGCTTGGTTCCCAGTAGGAGGCATAAGAGGCAGCTTATCAATATTATTTCTCTCTCACATCGATGTTTCTCTCTCTCTCTCTCTTCCTCTCTCTAATAAATCAATAAAAACGTATTTTTAAAAAACACAATGAGGTATCACCTTACACCTATCAGAATGGCTATTATCAACAAATAACAAGTGTTGGCGAGGATGTGGAGAAAAGGGAACCCTTGTGCACTGTTGGTGGGAATGCAGACTGGTGCAGCCACTGTGGAAAGCATTATGGAGTTACCTCAAAATTTTTAAAATGGAACTGCCTTATGGCTCAGCAATTTCACTTCTGAGTATATATCCAAAGAAACCCGAAAGAATTATCTGTACACCTATGTTTACTGTAGTGTTATTTACAATAGCCAAGATTTGGAAGCAACCCAAGAGCCCATCACTTGATGAATAGATAAAAGAAAACATCTGTGGTACATTTACACAATGGAATACTGCTTGGCTGTAAGAAGAAAAAAAAAAAAAAGGAAATCTTACCTTTTGCAGCAGCATGGATAGACCTAGATATTATTATGCTAAATGAGATAAGCCAGTCAGAGAAAGATAAATACTATATGATCTCACTTATACGTGGACTCTAAAGTAAACTAACACACAAAATAAAAGCAGACTCATAGACAGAGAAGAGACTGACAGCTGTCAGAGGAGAGGGGTGTCATAGGGCTGGATAAAAAGGTAAAGGGATTAAGCAAATAAAATAAATAAATAAATATCTCATAGACACAGACAACAACATGGTAATTACCAGAGGGAAAGGGGGATTGGGGGGAAGTAGAAAAGGGTAAAGGGGACATAAATGGTAATAGAAGGAGACCTGACTTGGGGTGGTGAACACACAATACAACATACAGATGACGTGTTATAGAATTTTACACTTGTAACCTATAAAATTTGATTAACCAATGTCACCCCAATAAATTCAACAAAAAATTTTAAAAAGTATGTGTTCATTTTCATAAGCTCTAAAGTTCAGTGATATATGGAGATTTACATTTTTATTACTGTTTTAAATCTGATTACTTTAACAAGTATTTCCTAATGCTCACCACTATACTGAGTGACAGCCTTTATTGCCAAGGGGCTGATTACCCGAAGTGTTCAATTCAAATTAAAATATGACACGTTTATTGCACATGAATAATGTACATATATTTTATTCAAAAAACAGCTAGATTGTACAAAGAATTAAAAAATGGGAAAAACAATTTTTGGACTTCAAGAAACTTACCTCTTTTACTGGGTTTATGATGTGGGATAAAGAAAATGAAATAGGTCAAAAATAACAATTATAAAAGAGTAAACGGACTCGTGGCTTCTAAGATTTGGGGAAGTCGATCCGTATGGGCTGTTAGTAAATCACTGTAACTTAGGGAAAAGATCACAAGTTATATGATCCATTAGGACTTGCATAAGTCCTTACTCTGCCATTTTATTACTGGCAGAATCTTGGAAGAATTGCTTCATCTCTCTAATTCTTGGTTTGTTCATCTATAAAATATGCTAATGATAGCATTGTCCTTTAAGAATTGATGTAAGGATTAAATGAGGTGATGCATGCAAAGCATTTAACAGAGTTTATTGCAAACATTTAACAAATGTAACCAATTATTCGTTTTAGGAACAGAACCTATAGAGAAAAAGAACCTTAGGCAAAGTCTATGCTTCAGAAATGAGCATATGAGCCGCCAATAGAAAAAAAATAAAATAAAAGTAGATCAGTAAGGGTAAAAGCCTCAACTGCACATGGTGTCGAAGCAAAGTCACACAGGGAAGGAGAGTCGATAACTATTCTTGAAGAAGTAAGTCTGTATATGGCTACCTGGTCCCTGGACTCCTGGCTGGGTAGAAATAAAGAAATCACTTGGCATATTCTTCCCTAAAACATTGACCAACCCGGAGTAATTCTATCTCTGCTTCATAAAAATGATTTGTGGTACTTACTACATCATTCTACTTCATTTTGAAGACACAACGAGGATGCCTTAAAACTGGGTGTGAACTGTGCACGGTGAGAGAAGGCAATGCGCAGTCCCAGTCATCACCCAGTGACCGTAGCTTTGTACACACGAACTCGCTACACCCATGCACATAGATGAGAATGTCCGCAGCATGCATTCCTCAATATACCTCTCTCTGGACTTAAAGCCACAAAACAAGACTCCTCTTTCTGTTGCCAGCCTCGGTGATTTTTATTATCTATTAAATGTCGGGGTCTAAACACAGGAGTTGCGAGATCTATATTAATATATGAACTAAATCAACCTGGCTCATTTCTATTCTGACAATACTCTTTAAAAGGGGCAATATACCTTACTGGTTTTTGTATTCCCCTCACTTTACGGGGCTTTGTATGAACAAGGGCACTGACGTGCAGCACAGACATGTCTTCCGCAGGTCTTTGAATGTGACAGTAGCCCTGGATGTATCTGTCTGCCTCTCTACACTCAAGGGCAGGGCTTCAGGGCTTTTACTTATTTATTTTTCTTTATGATTAGTTTCTTAATATGTTTTTATTGATCTTCCACAGAGAGAGGAAGGGAAAGAGAGAAATAGAAACATTGATCGTCTGCCTCCTGCATGTCCCCCACTGGGGACTGAGTCGGAAGCCCAGGCATGTGCTCTGACCGGGAATCGAACCAGGACCTCTCAGTCCATGAGATGATGCTCAGTCCACTGAGCCACACTGGCTGGGCAAGGGCAGGACTTTTCAAACATTTCGCATTGGTCGCCACGTAGTCCGTGCCTGAGACTAGATACTAGACACAGCGGGAGACACTAGAATGTTTGCGGAGTGGCTGAGCATCCCGCATCATGCTGTATCGGACAGCCATTTCGCTTTCTTAAGAAGAGTGCTCTCAGTTGCTATCTAACTCCACATTACTCTGCTCAGTGCCCTTTATTTATATATTTATTTATTTGTTTGTTTATTTATTTTTATCCTCACCTGAGGACATTTTTCCATTTTTTGTTCAGAGTGGAAGGGAGAGAGAGGAAGAGAGAGAGAGAGAGAGAAACATCAATGTGAAAGGGACACATTGAGTGGCTGCCACCCGCACGACCCAACCAGGGCCGGGGACAAACTGCAACCAAGGTACGTGGCCTTAGCAGGAACCGAACTAGGTCTCTCTGGACCGCAGGCTGACGCTCCAACCGCTGAGCCAAACCGGCCAGGGCTGCTCAGTGCCCTTTAAAGAAGATTAATACAGAAGTTCATGCTTCTCCATGCCACCATTCACTTAAGATTCCATATTATTGGCACCCAAACCCGTGTCTGCTGTCTACAATGTCATTTCCAGTGAGGCGGGCGGGACCCAGGAGCCGCACCGATGAAGTGAGCTTTTCTAACCCCGCAGACCAGACTACAAATCCTGTGAACCCATGGACTGTCCCGAACAGGACACAGCTGCTGGCGAAACCGTCAGGACCATGCGGATGGAGCAGAGCCTGACCGCACGGGTGTCTAATCCGTCGGTGAGAACACACACGCATTCTCTCTCCTGGCTCCTGCTGTCCCTGACAGATACCAGGAGGAATACACCAGTAAGTTAATATCGTAAGAAGGAAAATGGCAGAAGGAACTTAAATGCCATAAACAAACATCCAAACCAAAATCAAAGATGTCAGTCTAGAAGCAGTAACGAGCTAAAATTACGAAATTCAGCCTCAGAGCGACATGGCAGGAAACGTCGGGGATGCTCAGCGGCTGGACACGGGCATGGAGGCTGAGCGCTATTTTTTTTTTTTTTCTTAAACTGCGGTTTGAGGGTAGTTACTGTAGCATCTGAATAATGGAGATTTCTCAACATTTGACTGGATATTGAGCCAGAGGAAGGCTGGCATGTGATTCTTGATATTCATCTCATTTAAGGATAGAACTGGGCACAAAATATGGAGGTGGACTTTCTCAATAAGGAGGCCTCAGAAGCACTTATCTGTTAGGATTAGAAAAAAGCCGAAATAGAAAGCAAGCAGGCACATCATTAAAGGGACTATTTTGTACATCCTGAAGACTGCGGTTGTCACCCAGAGAGTCCCAAGAAGAAATTGGCTTCAAATTCAGTTTTAAAAATCTGGCTCTTTTTCTAGGTTTAACAACTATAGAGATTAGAAATCTCTAAATACACAGCCTGGCCCTGACCTCGGCGTCTGTCACGTGCTGAAGGCCTGGCTGGTCTGTGGAGCGCTGGGTGGAGCCTGGATCACAGACACGTATCAGTCTTGTCAAGAACAGACAGTAACTCGGCTCCATGCCTCTACGAAGGTACCTTTGAACACTGGTTCTTTTTCCTTTCTTTTTTATTTTTTTAGACTACAAAATCGGATCTTTTTTTAGTTCTTTTCAGGAGAGGGGAGAAATATTTATGAGGCTTATTAGTGGGCAGACAGCACTTTACCTGATAAATACAAACTGTCCCTGAGCCCCCCGGAGTCTGTCTGGGTGGCTCCCAGAGGAGCCGAGCCGGGTGTTTGCACATTAACATGACTCTTCTGTGCTTTATCTCCAAGGTCCTGAAGGGGGTGACGGCAGTGACAAGAAAATTATTCAGAGATCTGTCCTCCCCACTCACAGTGGTGTAAGCTTAATTTAGTATATTCTCACTTGCGCTATTTTTTTCTTTTTCCGAGAAAAGCCAGAAAAAAATGTAAGTCAGGATGCCTTACAGAAAGCTCATTTGCTTGGCCATCTGATCACCGTGGGCAATGGGTTCACGTCCCTGTGCCAGAATCATCCAGGAAGAGGCTGCGGCTGCCCTGTGCTCACAGCCTGGTGGCAGTGGGGACGGCCGGCCGAGTGAAGCGCTTAGCGACACGCACTGGATGAGCGCGCCCTTTCTTCTACTTACAATACCGGAGCAATTTGGCAAATACATGCACGGTGGCGTGTTTACCTCGAATCACCCAGATAATTGCGCTAATTCTCCATTTCACTTCACGAACACAGATCTATTCACTGGAAGGTTTCAGGGAGGTTGTTTAAATTTGGATTTTAGGGAAATAACAATTTCCTGAAGCATCATTTATCCACAGACAATTTAGAACAATTTTATTTTTTAAAAAATAATAAAAGCACTTACATCAATCTTAAAAATATGACTACAGCAAATAGGTACCAGGTGCGGAAATCCTCCTTTGCATCCACAAGCGGGAGTTTGTGGAAGAACATGCTCCATTGTGCAGAGACAGATTTCACCCGCACTTGATTGCCTCAAACCGTGGACGTCCTCCATCCGGGGGGTCTATTTTCCACATGTAGCTTTATAAATTTACCATTTCAGCTTTCTTTTCCTTCCGCGTGAACGTGGTCTGAAAGCTGCTAGCTGAGGTTCAGCCTCCCACTGCGCGTTTCTGTTTGGGGAGATGCAAAGTTATGACTCATGATCATGATCGTCTCGCTGCCTCCGTTTCGGTTTCCAGGGGCCGTGGGGTGGAAGTGAGCAGGTGAGACGTCAGGAGTTTGAGGAGAGGGCTCCTTGTCGACAGCACAGATTATCTGGCTTGACAAAGTCAGTTTTGATGTCAACACAATCTGAAATCTTTTTCTGAAGCTGATAATAGAGTAAGTATGTCTGTCTGACAGCTAGAATTTGGTCAACACAATTTTTTTATTTGTCAAATTTCTCTGCTAGGCAGGACAGATGTTATAAATTCTTGCTTTCGTTCTTTTAAATAAAACTCCATTTTAGAAAGAAAAACTTCATGACAAAATATACTGGAAGAAAAAAAATTGAGTCATTTTTTTTCCTCAATCAAAGAGGACTTTTTATATGAGCCTTGTTTACATTGGACTAATTTTTGTTTGTTTGTTTGTTTGTTTGTTTGTTTTTCAGTCCTCACCAAAGGATATTATTCCATCTATCCCCAGATAGAGTGGGAGAGAGGGAGAGAGAGTGAAACACTGATGCGAGAGGGACACATTTATCAGCTGCCTCCTGCATGCCCCCCATTGGGGATCTGGCCCCAACATGGGCATGTGCCCTGACTGGGAATCGAACCGGCAACCTCTTGGTGCATGGGTCGATGCTCAACCACATTGGCTGGGCAGTTTAGACATCTTTAGAGATGAGGACAAGAACTAAGTAATGGTCTGGGCCCAGAGCTAATGCTCTAGCGATCTGTTTAATGCATAATACCACTTTTTAAAAAAAATATGTATTTGTTGAGTTTTTAGAGAGAGAGGAAGGGAGAGAGAGATAGAAACATCAATGTGAGAGAGAAACATTGATCAGCTGCCTCTTGCATGCGCCCTACTGAGGATGTACCCCAAAACCTGAGCATGTGTCCTGACCAGGAGTCAAACTGGGACCTCTAGTCCATGGGAGGATACTCAATCCACCGAGCCACGCCAGGCCAGCTATAATTCTACTCTTGAAGGAGCAACAGAGCATAGGCCCCAGAATGACAGTGATATTTAAGTCTGGATCTCCCGAATGTGTAATTTGTCATGCAGTGACTTTTTATATTTGCAGATGTTCTTTGTATAACTCTTATGTGTAATTAAGGTTGCCACTGTTGCTTTCCTACTCAACAGGTATCCTCATCACCACCACCTTCTTCAACAACCTTCTTTCTCTGTGACAGAGGTCATCTTCCTCTAAAGAGGCTCAGATACCAGACTCTCATTTTTAAACCCCCCTTGCATCTAGGCAGGACACAAGCAGGTCACCAGATCTTAATTAGCAGGATAGCTGAACACAATTGTATGGACCTTGAAACCACTGAGATAGCCAGAAAAATCTTGGAGAAACTTTCTTTCCTTCATTTACAAAAAAAGACATGAGAGCAACACTCCCTCCATTTTTCTTTTTTTTAATTTTTTAAATTTTTTATTTTATTTATTTTTAGAGAGAGAGGAAAGGAGAGGGAGAGAGAGATAGAAACATCGATGAGAGAGAAGATGGATTGGCCGCCTCCTGCATGCCCCCCACTGGGGATCGGGCCCACAACCTGGGCATGTGCCCTGACCAGGAATCGAACCGACGACCTCCTGGTGCATGGGTGGATGCTCAACCCCTGAGCCACACCAGCCAGGCAAACAAGGCACAACTGTGCATCCTTCTTTTCCTTAATATTGCTGTGTCCCCATGTTTGTCTGCAAAGCTACCACCATCTTTTAAAGGTGACAGTTCGAACCTGGTGACCGAAGCCAACACGGGGAAATGCAAAGCCTGGGTCCTGAGGCTACATTGCTAGTCTGGTTCCCACCCACCCTCTGACTTCTTTCATGGGGCGATGAAGGCTTTTGTTGTTTGCGTCTCGTTCAGGTGTTGGGAAGCAAACACTTCTTTGTTACGACTGCTGTCCCTTTTATGCGAGAGACACCCTTGGCCTTTCCCAGGGCTCCCGTGCACACTTTCAACTGCCAGGGAGAGGACGATCTTAATTTGATGAGTGAATTTGGAAAGACCAATCAGGAGATACCAGCCTCCTCCTGGGAGCTGCGTTCACACAGAGGTGCGGTGCTGTGCACAGAAGAAGTTTCTGGCCAGGCTGCTGAGGGTTCCCAGCAGTCCCGTGAGTGACGTCATAGGCGTCTAATAGCTTCAGCGCTGAGGTGCTCGTTTGCTTCCAGGTATAAGCTGTATTACCCACTTTCAGTTTTTATCAGAAATAAAGGTACTATTTTTATCTCTATCTGTTTTCTCCTTGCGGATCTTTTAAGCTGTTCTGAATTGGGGCAGGGAGAACAGATGTCACCAACAACCCTCCTCAAACACCAAGAGTTGGGTGTTTTGTTATTTGCAGCAGAACACATTTTGCTATGTTGTTTGCACAGCCTTTCTTAATTAGATCCAGACCACCTGTACAGATGACACCAATCTCATTTCCTTGGGTTCCCCTTCCATGTGATCTCGGAGCTCAGCATCCAGCTCACATGTAATTCCAGTTGCTGATGAACTGACTTGCTTGTCATGAAGGCACTCGGAATAAATTTGTCACCCTAGAATTTTTCAACATGGCGAGAACATCATTAGTTAGGTATTCGATAGCTGCATGAAAAGGCTGAATAGTCATGTTTCTTTATATTCTCTGGTGGTGAAACTCCTCCCTGCCCATCTGAACAGTTGGCAGGAGCCCAGCACTGAGCACCAGCTTTCCTGAAGGCAAAGACTGACACAGAGGTGTGGAGACGGAGGAATTTGCATAGGTTGGCTAAGTGACAACTGAGAGGCGGATATGACAGTGGATATATATTTCACACACGAAGAAGAGTGACTGCCTAGACTTTCTAAAGGTGGGGAAACAGAAAAAGACAGAAGGAAATAGATACGTTCAGACTTCTCTGAGGCTGCATTATATTGTCCTGGAGATCGAGCGAACACTGAAAATAATTTAGCCAAGGAGACAGACCTCTGTTTCAGTCCCAGCTCTGTTATGAAAGAGATACCTGACCTTGCAAAGATTACTTTATCTTTCTGAATAGCAATGTTCTCCTCTTGAACGTGCAATGGTATCATCTGCTCTGCTGACGTCACAGAGTTGTGAATGCAAAGGGCCTTTTAAAAATCATGAAATATGATATAAATGCCACACATTGCATGAGCATGACCGCCAGATGTTCAATTCCAGTGATATGTTTCTGTCACCAGTCTGTAGACCTAAACGAAAGTTTGGATTTGGCAGCCTGCTACAGACAGATCCTTTGCGTCTCAAGGATGTCTGGGGTGTTAACAGGAAGAAACACGGAGTGTTATCGATTGGACCTGTGCTCCTAACACATGTTCAATGACACCGCTCACTGTGCTATATTATTTATACATATTATCTGTTTATGATTTTAAATATACTTTATTCTACTGACTTTTTAATAATACTTTTGCCATAGGATAATTTTTAAAAATAAACAGAATCAAATATAAATATGTTTTTCTTTTATAAATTAGATTTTAGGTTTCTTCTCTTGTGCTTCCTAAAGCACAGGGGGTAAATATACAAATGTATAGTAAATATGTATATATATATATATATATATATATATACACTAAAACTTGTTCTGAGGTTATTTTATTCTTTTAACATTTAAGTATTTAACCCATTTTGAATTCACCCGGATTTTTTATTGATAAAAATTACATACCATAAATCTTAAGTGTAAAATTTGAGGGGTTTCAGTAAGGAGCACTCCATTGGAAAGTTCCCTCATGTATATGGCCTCATACAATACACTGTAGACCTATTGTGCTTGGTTTCTTTCACTTAACATATGTTTCTGCAAAGTTTCTCTATATTGTATATGTTGGTCGCTCATTCTGTTTTTCTGAGTAGTGTTTCATTGTATGAATATACCACAATTTGTTTACCCATTCTCAATTAATGTATATTAGGGTTGTTTCCAGTTTTTTGCTATAAGAAATAAAGCTGTTATAAATATTTGTATGCACCCTGGCCGGTTTGGCTCAGCGGTTAGTACGTCGGCCTGCGGTCCTAATAGACCCGGGTTCGGTTCCCGCTAAGGGTGCATACCTTGGTTGCAGTTTGTCCCCGGCCCTGGTTGGTTGTGCGGGTGGCAACCACTCGATGTGTCCCTTTCCCGTCGATGTTTCTCTCTCTCTCTCTCTTTCCCTCCCCTCTACCTGAACAAAAAATGGAAAAATGTCCTCGGATGAGGATGATAAAAAATAAATAAATAAATAAATAAATAAATAAATAAATAAATATTTGTATGCATCTCTTTGTGGACATATGTCTGTATTTCTCTTGGGTAAATACCAAAGAGTAGAATTATTGGTCATGGAAGAGGAGCATGGTGAGGTTTGTCAGCACAGGCAAATGCTTTGAAAACCATTGTACTTTTTGTACGCCCACCAGCGATGCATGCGAGTTGCGACTGCTCTCTATTTTCACTTTTGTCTCTCCTGGTAGGTATCTGGTAGGAGATTCTCTTACTACGAGAACACACACACACGCGCCTTTTTTCACTTATCATTGTAACATACACATTCTCTCATAATGCCCAATGCTCTACACCAGCACAGTGTCTGTATATAATCCACCATTTCTCTACTAATCACAAAAGGATGTTTTACTATCATAAATAACGATATGATGAACATATTTATACATCGACATTTGATCTTCAGCTATTTCTTTAGTCCAAGTTAACAGGCTTGTAATCCCGGGCTTAAAGGATGAGAATAATTTTTTTTTTTTAAATATATTTTTATTGATTTTTTTTATCCTCACCCGAGGACATTTTTTTTGTTTTTTGTTCAAGTGGGAGGGAGAGAGAGGAAGAGAGAGAGAGAGAAACATCGACGTGAAAGGGACACATCGAGTGGCTGCCACCCACACGACCCAACCAGGGCCAGGGACAAACCGCAACCGAGGTACATGCCCTTAGCGGGAACCGAACCCGGGTCTCTATGGACCGCAGGCCGACGCTCTAACCGCTGAGCCAAACCGGCCAGGGCAAGGGATGAGAATAATTTTGAAGGCGGTGGTTACATACTGCAAATTGCTTTCTAAAATAACTTATGTCCCACCAATAATGCATGACAGCGACCTTTCACCACAGCTTTCTCAGGACTGAATGTTTTGGTTTTTATTTTTTAATGTCAATTTAGTTTAGCTTTTAGAAAGTTCATGTCAGGCTGGGTAGCTTTTATGAAAGACCTACATTAGCATCTGTTTGCACTAACAGAAAGAACTCTGAAGTGGCTTTTATGAAGAAGGCAAAAGCAAAGGTGGCATCAGCCTGTGCTTTGCAGCGAGCCGCGAGGAAGCAGGCGGCGCACACACGGCCAGCGAGCGCTCCGAGCTCCTGCCCGGGAACCACATCACGTCGCAGCTTCAAGCTGACATCACACTCGGCGGTCTGTGAGCATCTGGGCTTCATCCCGGTTCATTCTGCGCAGCCAAGAGCAAGATGTGTCCTCGGATACCAGAAGAGCCAAGAGAGTTCTTAAGGAGGTCATGCTTAGCTTAAAACTGGATGTTGATTAAGTGTTTCCTTCACGATGAACAAAATAAAGACACGGTGCATGAGCTGACCTGCACCCACCATGCATGCGAGTTACATGTAGAGAGGAAGAATCTTGAAAGCTGCGGAAATCACTATCGGTGCTGCTCGAAGCCACGCGCTCTCTTCCAGTCCGGATCCACTAATGGAACAAATGGAAAGTCTTACTGCTTGAGTGGACTGAAGTGTACAGCGTCCGTGTTCTGTTCCTTTGTGCTTAAGGAGAAACCAATCTTTTTAATAAGTAAAACTACACTGCACAGACATTATTTCTAATGGATCCTGCTTTGCTATATTTTAGGGTTATTTTTGGTTTTATGTATTCTTTGGTATGATTAGTTTGGTTATTTTGGGAGTCTCAGAACACTGAAAAAATGTCCATATAAATCAGTGGTAATTGTTTCTCCGCTTTGTGTTATTCCGGCTTAGGGACATTTCACAGACCCCTCTCTGTTCTCAAGTAGTGGGGGAAACCTGTAATATATTTATAACATGTGAATTAGATTATTTTTGTGAACATACTTGTGTTAAAAATTTTATGTCCTCTTATTGAAATATCTATTCTTGTTTTTTTAAATCTATCAGTGCCTTTTATTTTCCTTAAATCAATTATGATTACCTATTTATAGAATAATGATATTAAGACCCTGCTTGACATATTTGCAGTCAATGAATTTTTCCAGCTCTTGGAACTGTTTGATTTTGTTTTAAATAGACCAACTTTCCACAGAGCGGAGGTGACGAGTGTTATAAACTGCGGAACGTGATGAACTCCAGGCTGCACCTGGGGCCAATGGAGAAAAAGCAAAATAAAGCACAAAATCATTTTTAGGTGTTTCTGACATTTTAAAAGAAGATTTTATTGGTGTAATAAAAAAGTGTGGCTATGTGGTAGCGTTTTGTTACTGATTTTTGAAAATTTCTCTAGAGTTACCTTGCTTTATATACACAATAAGGACATCATTAATGCAGATGAAACCACACCAAAGATGAAAAATAAATTAGCTGCTCATACTTAAGGTCACATCTGTATAGTTGCAATGGAAAGTAGAGGCGATTTTAGATGTACACAATTTTCACAGGCACTGATGTTCTCCTGATCAATTGGGCTAACAGGTAAACCAAGAGTTATCAACTGCACGCACTAGGTTGTGTCAGTCAGGTGCCCGGGATCTGTTTTGTTTGGGTGTGATGGGATATGATCTTGAAGGAAGATGTTTGTTGTACTTACAGATCCCTAGAACTAGGGGGCAGGGCAGAGCACAGAGGCTCCACAGGGAAGCACAGAGCGAGAGAAGAGTGTGGACACGTTTTTGTTGTGGTTTCCATAGGAGAGGCAAGGCAGGTGTAGGACTGGCTAGTTGGAATGATTTCTATGGGATATGGGATGTAGTTGCTGTACTGGTTGTCTGGTACCTGGCCCTGGGGTGTCAGGGTAAGTGGAAAATGTCCGCAGATGTGGGAGTTCAATGGAGAAGGTGGTTGTAGGTGTGGGTTCTGAGTTGCTTGGTTTGAATATGCGAAGGGGTCCTTACTGGCTGGCAAGCTGTCTACTCTCTCGAGGAACTGGCTCCTTCTGGCAAGGGCAGTCCCCCCAAAGTCAGCAATGCCCCAGATGTCAAAGCATCAGAGTACGGGAAATAAGACTGAAGTAATATGTGTGCTAACAGAACAACCGTCTCGAACTTCTTCACGTTGCAAGTAGAATTTGAAAAATACTCTCTTTCAAGGTTTCCACACGTTACAATCATACTGCTCTTCAACCTCCTTATCTAAACCTTCCTCCAGTCCGATCATCTTTCCCTTTGGAACATACCTTGTATTTCTCTCTTCTCTGTTCACCTCTTTCAGCTTCTCATTCCTTCGGTCACGTTACGTTAGTGCCCTCCCCTGACACCCCTGCCTCCTGTGTTCTCTTCTCCCAGCCCCTCCAAATGTCTGGGAAGCCTAATGGGCCAAACGCTCCATCCTTCAGGCCACTCGGCTGCTTGCAACTCTCCAAAAGGCCCCCTATTTTCTTCCATTCAAGTCAAAGTCTCTAATGTAGACTAAAATATTCTTTTTCTGTAAGTTTCTTCTTCTTGATTACCACCATCTTCCCAAACACTACCCATTACGTAAGGCCCCCCGAAAGCTCTGTCTCCATGTCAAAGCACTATCCTATCCTGACCGAACTTCTCCTCCCACTGACAGTTACAAAAATGAACCCCGATTAGGTTTGTTCTAGTGCTGGTTACTTACAATGCATCAGGGTCTCTTCAAATTGGATGCTCCTTGAAGGCAAGTGTTGCCTTTTGCATGTACCAGGAGGCTGGTATAGTACTTTGTACTGAGAATATTGTTCTAAGAATTTCTCCAGCAGGAAGTCACCCGCCTATCATCTCAAACTCGGCTCAGTAAAGACCTCCATGAGCACATCAGATAGTCAATCACTCTCTCCTCGGTAATGCAGTAATGTTTTCCTGGAACACAACTGTGTGCTAGCGTTTGATCAGAGTCATCGCGTTTCCATGGCTGCGTCCACTACCACAGTGTAAACTCCAGAGGCAGAGACCAGGACTTACACACAGACGCATCCTCATAGCCCAGCAGACTGAGCTTACAGAAAGTGCTCTGCATCTGAAGCATGGATGTTGAAGCTAAGAATCTGAATATAACACCTATCTTCAATATCCCTGCTGTAAAGACAACTATAGTATTTTGGTTTGAATATTTTTCCCATTGAGAACACTGTACATTGTACTTAAGATTAAGTGAATTCAATCAATTCATTTAGGGAAGCTAGATTTATTAGATAATTCATATCACAACTTTTTAAAAATTTATTATTTTTTTATCCTCACCCAAGGACATTTTTGCATTTATCTTCAGATAGAGCAGGAGGGAGAGAGGGAGGAAGAGAGAGAGAAACATTGATGTGAGAGAGACACATCAAGTGGTTGCCACCCACACGACCCCAACCAGGGCCAGGGACAAACTGCAATGAATGGACGTGCCCTTAGCAGGAACCGAACCTGCAAACCTGCGACTCTTCCGTCCGCGGGCCAACGCTCTAAATGCTGAGCCAAACCGGCCAGGGCATATAACAATTTTTTTCTCAGGAGACATATAGTTTTTATGGTCATTACATATCTTATATTTCCTGTTCCTCAGTTTTTTAAGCAACTCAATAACCATTTCTCTCTAGTCTGACACCAAAATAATCTCCTAATTGCAATAGATATATAAGGAATATGCTTATATTTCTCTCTCGATTTCTATTCCACTCTCTATTCACAGCTTTTCAATGTTGGCAGGTGTGATAGTTCATCATTTGGATATATCATAAAAAGGCTGTTTTCTAAAAGTTTATATATATATATGTATATCTGTGTGTGTATGTATACATATATAAATTTAGAATGTTCTCTTTAAAATGTTCTATATATCAGATATATTTTCAGCAAAAGAACTAGTGTGAACATGAATATAATCCAAAGCCTAGGCAGCTTGATTAGTAAGTTCATTTTTTAAAAACTGTCTTATACAGCAATAAACCATTTTATTTGAACCCTAGACCCAGTCCCACTTCTCACGGTACAGTCATTTTTAGGCCATGTCAACATGCCCATAGTGGATCATTATTTCTGAGGAAAAAAACTATTCATACAGATAAGCTGATTTTTCAGTTTTTACCAGTCTTTTCCCATATCTTTTGTATACCTTATCTGCATTCATGATAAGATACATACATTTTTAAAATCAAAATCTAGTCACATTAATTGTATTTCTCTTTCAGCTGAAATCTTTTTGTGGTTTCCAAATTCCTTATTTTTGCATTAAGTTCCCCATGGCATCCAACTTCTGCCTTTGTCTGGCTTTATCTCCCCACACGTCCAGCCATCCAGGGCCAATGCCTGTTCTCCTCCTCAGCTGGGTGTATCCCTAATCGTCCTTCCTGGATCTGTTTATTCTCAATCTACCTATAAGATATTTTCCTCTGTCCCTATAAGGGGATGACTGTTTCCTCCTATAGGCTTATCGTACCTCTTCATACATGTATTTTAGTGCCTAGGATGCATTATCTAGATCATGTTTCTTTTAAGATAATTTTTCTTTATTGATTTTAGAGAGAGGAAGGGAGAGGGAGAGATAGAAACATTGATTGGCTGCCTTCTGCATGGCCTCCCCCCCACTCTCAACCCCCACCCCCCACCACCCAGATCCAGCCCACAATTTGGGTATGTGCCCTGACCCAGAATCAAACTGGTGACTTGTTGGTGCATGGGTTGACACTCAACCACTGAGCCACACCAGCCTGGCTGAATATCATTCTTTGTTTTATCCTCACCCCAGGATATTTTTCAGCATTTTGTTCAGATGGGGGAGGGGGAGAGAGAGAGAGAGAGAGAGAGAGATCCACGTGAAAGGGACACATCGAGTGGTTGCCACCCACATGACCCAACCAGGGCCGGGGACAAACTGCAACCGAGGTAGGTACGTGCCCTTAGCGGGAATCGAACCCAGGACTATCCGGACCGCAGGCCGACGCTCTAACCGCTGAACCAAACCAGCCAGGGCTCCTTGTTTGTTTTATTTACACCAAAGAATATAAGCTCCTTGAAGAAAGGGACTGCATGTGGCCTGGCGCCTATCTTACAGGAGGAGCTCAATGAATGCTTCCTGAAAAATTAAACGTAGGCGGGTATTTAAACATATACATGAAATGCAGTACATGGATGTTGCAGTGAAGCGTGCCCGGTGCGCAGGGAGGAGAGAGTCCACAGCTCCAGCACCTCTGACCGGGCATTCAAAGCGCCTGGGCCGCGAGGCTCCCGAGGACCTAGGGTTGGGGTCGTGGGAGTCACTGCCGGCCCGGCCGTGGGGTCCTTCAGGTGTACGCACGAGCACACGCTGAGGGCTCCCGCAGCACACGCACTGGGCTGGGGCTGGGTATATGGCGATCGGAGACTGCGTCCGATTCCAGCATCAGACCAGCCTGTGGTGTGAGTTTAAACAACAAGAAGCAGACAGCACACGGCGTTGTCCCGTGGTGTGTGCGTGTGACGTGGCAGCGCAGAGGAGGGCACCGCGCTTGTTTCTCGGGAACAAAGGCTTTCTGGACGGGGTGGCGCCCGGCCTGCGCCTGCGGGGCTGAGCAGAGGTGTCTCCGCAGGACGAGGAACCGCGGGCCCCGCCATGCGCGATCGCAGTGCTGACTCTGAGGTGAGTCAAGCTCCAAGGGCAAGGTGAGCCTACACGTGGCGCGAGAGGCAACGTCACCAGCCGTCAGAAGTCACAAGCTCCCCCAGATCATGACGGTCAGAAACGCACTTCTTTTCATAGCGTCACTCTGTGGAAAAGCCCACGTCAGCTCTCCCGTGATGGTCACTGCTCATGTAACCTATAGTGACATTGAAAGGTCGCCAGGCCAGCCTTGTGCGGCCCAGACGGAAGGAGGCAAGGCAGGAGGAAAGAGAACAGGAAAGTGGGGAGTCCGGGTGAGCAATGATAGAAACTTGCATGGGGCGTTGGTTTAGAATAAAGAGAAGTGCTCCGGTAATTAAAGACAGGGCTGTGGCATCCTTCAGAGAGAGTGGGAAGGCGGACACAGAGGCATAAGACAATGTGCAGTGAGCAGCAGCGTAGGAACAAGAAAAAGGTATTTCTAGAAGGAAAATGTGTCCAGCATCTTCAACATCTATTGGGGGAAGAAGTGTGAGAAAGACGCAAGGTCAAGGTCAGCTACTTAGACGTTAATGATAACCTCGGCCGAGTGGTTTAATCAGGTGGGGGTCGAAGCCAATTATACAGGCTCCTTCAGCTGCTCAGCTCTCATAAACACTTGAACCCAGTTACTGAACTCATTTGCTTGTAGTTGCCTTTATGTAAATCACAACGTTATTATTTTCATGAGAGGATAGTTTTATTAGTTGACATATTAAGCCCTGCCAATAAATTACGACTAATGGTTAGAGCAGTAAATTGCAAATATTTATTGAGTGCCTGCTATGATCTAGCCAAAATGTGAGGTGCTGCAGATACGCTGACTAATGCTGAAATATGCCCCAGCTTCACGGACTTCAGAGTCTGAAGTAGGTGCCCCAATATATGTTCAATTGGAAACAGTAATCCGTCCAACACAACTAACGGTCATCAAAACCAACGTTCTAGTGTACACAGAAACTCTAAAGTTTGTTTTGTTACTGCTAATAACAGCTGTGACAGATCCTGCGGTGAAAGTGAAAGCTAATCTCAAATCTTACTTTTTTAAGCAAAAGAGTAACCATAGAAAAGCGATTTATTTTGACTGTCACCACCTTAATGATACTAACCAGTCATAGCTGTCCAGAGTGACCCCACGAGGGGTATCAGACCGAGGCAGACTTGGGGAAGTAGCAGCTTTGGGTTACACCTGGCCACCCACACATTTTCAGGGTACCTCAGATGATATATGATACCCATCACTGCCAGATTTTCTTGTTAAAACAGTATACATAATAAAATGAAAATAACAATGTTACACCTACTCTGTAACCACCTGTCAGTAAATTTATGAACAATTAGAAAATGAAAGTACTTCCCAGGGAGTAATTTTTAGAAGCAATAAAATGTTCTTTTTTTTTTTTTTTTTCCCCAGAAATATAATAGGACAACAACTTTTCTCTTTTTTTCTCCCCAAAATACCTTCTGTAGTAGTTAATCAGCTCTGTTGTGCTGCTGTTGTTTTTAATGGTTCGGTTCTTCAGAATGCACTAGGCAAGCAAACTGTGGGCGCTGACGGAGCCATCGGGAACCCAGGCGGAGGGAAGTCCGGAGCCCAGGCTGTTTCAAGATTCCTAGGTAGACATCCTCCTCAATGAACGGGGGTGTGCATGCTCTCTTGGGAGTTCTACCATCTGAAACCAATGCCAGCATTTTCTCTTCTGGATCAAACATTAAGCCCACGACATCCTTTCAAAACATTTGTGTTTTTCCTTTTGACTTCATCAGCAAATGGTGTGAGATCGCTATCTAATCTCCTCAATCACAAAAACTGATAAAAACAGCTCCTAAAATGTCTATCGTGCAAATGTTGGATAAAAAGTCTGTCTTCTCGGTCATCACATTTAGAAGATCACTAGAGTAATCATTATCCCCAATTTGCACTTGAGGATCCAAGAGGTAAAATAAGTGGCCTGAGGCTCCACAGGAACGAGAGGGGAAGATAGATGCCAAGTTCAGGCTTTTGACTTCTTTCTCCTTCCACTGTTTGCAGATGCTTTTCTAACACCAAATAAATCAGATCAATGCTTTCAACCTCGATCAACAGAAGACAAGGGCACTAGAGCCACCCAAACCAAAGGTGGTACCTTAGAGAGAGAGGAGACTCTCACCAGCACGGGGGAGCTCCATCTCAGAGCTGAGAAATCGAAGAAGCTCATGTCATTCTCTAGTCTCTGGGATTCTTCTCCACTGAGGTCCCACGTAGCAACCACCAGGGCCATCCCGGAGGGAGCCCAGCACAGTGGATGGCGCCTGGCCTCCTGACCCTCTTCAGCTCAGCTTCCCTGATGCTGAAAACATCAATTTTCTAGTGTAGCCATGTTTTTCCAAAGAGCAATTGGTTAGTTCCTTTCCCTTGGCTCTTTCACCCCTTTCTTTTCATCTTTTTTATTTTTATTTTTCATCTCAAGTCCTTTTTTTTTTTTACTTTTCGCTTCTTCGGTGGCCTTTTTATAGGTTCCTACACTTCTCTCTCCTCTTTTCATGTCTGGCCCTTTTGTAAGAGGCCCTCTTTCTCGGTTGTCTTTGTTGGCTTGAGCCTGTTGGAGGGTGACGTTGCCCTTCATTCATTGTTATTCTCCCTGAGATTGTTCTGCTGTCACTTTAGGGACTTCAACTTTGATCTTTACTGCTGGACTAAAGCTTTGCATCCTTGTGTGTTTTCTTTGTGAGTCCTTTTTTTTTTTTTTTTTCATCATTTTTCTTGAAGTAAAAAGAAAATATCTTTTAGCAGTTCTATATGATCTATTTGGTGGCTGATGTTTTGAACTAAATGTCTGTTCTCCCTTTGAGAAGTCATTATTTTAAGTGTAGCTGTTCGTGCTCTAGAAGTGAGGAGGCGATGGACGGTCCCTTTCCCAGAGATGGAAAACCAGGTCCTTTCCTCGAGTGTCTCCAAGTTCCATGGAGGACGAACTTTTCCCACGTCTCCTAAACAAAAGGTGTTCATGTGCGGATCCCAGTGTTGTGTGGCTTGATGCTCTTTATTCACATGTTTTCATTGGCAATTTGAGACTTTCTTTTTATCATAAAATCTCAGGAAGGAAAAGGTTTTTTTTTGGGGGGGGTGTGGTTGAGGCATAACTTTGATGCAGCAAAAGACATAGACAAATGTACAGCTATATGAACTTATATATGTGTATGTAACCACCACACAGATCAAGATATAAAACAACCCCTCATTTCAGAAGTTTCCATCTGCTCTTTCCTCTTTAATACCTCCTCCGCACTATCATGACTCCTGAATTTCATATAAATGGAATACTATAATAGGTACTCTTTTGTATGTGGCTTCTTTCATTCATTGTCATATCTGTGAGATTTATCTGTGTTGTTGTATGTTTTAGTACTTTTCTTGAATATATTATGGTATATATATATATTTATATAAAACATTGAGTGGTTTCCATTTTAGGAGTATTATGGATACAGCTGCTGTGAACATTCTTGTTCATGATTTTCATGTACACATATAGAAATACAAATATCTCTTGGGAAACTATCTATAAGTTCAGTTTTGTGGACATAAAATGCGTGCATGTTTAGAGCCAATAGAAACCAGCAAGCCGTTTTCTAGCATAAGTTGGCCAACTCCCATCACAGTGTTTGAATGTTGCTGTTGACGCCCATCTTCACCAAGACAGATTGTTAGTCTTTTTACGTTGCTGCCATCTGGCCAGTGTGAGCGGAGGTTAGAGTTGAAAAGCTAACTATGCCAAACACTCCAGTCTTTCAAGAGCCTGACGTAAGACGTCTCGCATTGTTTTCCACATTGTCTTGGTCCCCTTGACTCCCAGCCCTCGGGCTGCTTGCTCAGCCTCCTCTGCCCCATGGCTGACCAGCACCAGCACCCTCTGCTGCTCCACTGCCTGAGGCAAACCAGCTGAGCACCCAAGGTCTCTGCACCCTCTGCCACTTTCAACATCAGATGAAAAGCATCCTTTGGGCACTAGGATCTGGGTTTCTTAGTGGTCGCTGCAGAGATGATGCAATGCAACCCAGAAGTCTGTGCAGTTCACTTCCTCTGGAGTAAACTTACACCAGAAGGAAAAAACAAAACATAACAAAACTCAAAGCCGGGAAATGAGATGAAGATTGAGTCTGGCCAGTAAGTTTCCTCTCCACTCTTTTTGACAGTAGATTCAAGGTACAATCTCTCCCTGGAACCAGTCTGTAGACTTCCTGCAAGGCGGGTGGAAAAACCTGCTAAGTGATCATCTGTGCCTCTTCACTGCTCACCACTGATCGGTATCCCGCAAGCATCCCCGTGTACTGTTTCCCATCCTGCTGTCCCTCACTTCCTTCTACCTTTATTCTTTCTGTCCTGGGGTTTCACCCCCAAAATGAAACATCACGTTTATTCCCTGCCTCAGGATGTTTTGAAGGGGCCCAGAACTAAGGGAGCTTGCTTAAAACATTTCTTAAGGTATTAAATGGGCTTGATTGATATTATCAATCCATTCAACTTTTAAGAAATTGAAGAATAAGGGTGTTAACTAGACAGAAAATTTGCCTGACAGTCTGAATGACTGAGTTCCTGCCCAGGCTTTGCTGTTTGAGACTTCAGGGCATTACTCTGTGGCTCCGAGATCCAGTTTCATTTCTTTTTAAAGCTCTCAGGGTTGTAGTAGAAATGTCAGAGATACTCTATTAAGGAAACTTTAATATCAAATACAATATCATATGAAATTACTTGCCTAGTAGTTATCATTCAATGATATTGTTTTTCTTTCCTTCCCTTCAAAGAAAGGCATACTCTGGAATTAAGAAATATTCCTGTTTTTTCAATACTATTCTGATCATTATACTATTACCACTAAAATTTAAAAAACAAGTAACATGTTAGAGGGATTTAATGACAAATGAGTAAATAATAAAATAGTAAACTAATTACATTGTCTCCTTCAGTGGGGGAATGTCTTCCTCTTTAACTTAGGCCAATTTTGTCAATGTCTTCATGCTCCTGTATTCCAAACCTTCTTTGGTGTAATTCTGAATTCAACCCTTTCTGGCTGATAGCATGCATCTGCTCATTCATGATTTATTCATCAAGCGCCTATTAGATGCTGGGCCCTATATCAGTTACTGGAAAAAAAAAACAATGAACATAAATAGTATAGTCTCTACCCTTATGCATCTTAAGGTCCAGTGGAATACATTTGTTATAAAATTTTAAAAAATACATGTCAGAATGCAGAGTGTCATGGGAATTGCTGTGGAATGCTGTAACAGGCAGGTTTGGCCTAGTCAGGAGGCTGGGACAAGACTGCCGAGACAGTGGCCGTCGAGATGAGCTGTGAGGGTCTAGGAATGGACACGTGAAAGGGGAGGAAAGGATGTTTGAGAGAAAGCGTCAAGGCAGGGCCCCAAGGAAGGAGGGGGTAGGAGGAACACGAAGCTCTGAGTGGAGAACCCTGTGTCTGCCTGGTACAGAGCAAGTGAGGCAGCTCTGGATCAGGGACCCCAGGGAATCGACGCCATTAGAGCCTTTTGCAATTTTGCTTGAAGCGATGGGAAGTCATGTACAGGTGTAAAGTGTGTGTGTATGTGTGTGCACATGTGTGTGTGTGTGATGATTAGACTCTTTTAGGAGATACTTTGGCTATGGGATAAATGAAGGTCCTCATGAGTGGAAGTGGAGTGGGTACCAGGGGCTGGATGTTATTGTTTAATGAGTACAGAGATGGAGATCATGAAAGTGTTCTAGAGATGGATAGTGGTGATGTTTGCACAACACTGTGAATTACTTAAATGCCACTGAATGAGACACTTGAAAATGGTTAAAATAGTAGCTTTTCTATTATGTATATTTTACCACTTTAAAGAAAATTTTAAAGAGACGTAGATAAACAACTTCATACGTTTTGCAGTGGTTCAGGAGAATGACAGTAGTGTCTTGATCTCTGTGGCTGGCAGTGGGGAGGCAGAGGCGGCTGGACTAGAGATGGGCTTGGCGAGAGGTGAATGGGACTTGGCGTGGCAGGGAAAGACTGCCCACCACTTGTGAGAGTATATTTCCTCTCCCCCAAGAATAAAATCTTCCTTGGCCTTCCCCCATTCCTCCCCATAGTTCCTAACAGCACAGACATAACTGACATTCAATAAATGATTAGGTAGCTTTACTGATTATTTAAAAAGAGATTGTTTGATATCCAGGAGACATAGACCCGCCCAGAATATTTTAGATTGTCTAGGGTAAGATTAAAATTGTGGGTAGCCATTCACCTGCGGCAACATTTCCCAAAGGAAACTTTTATTAATAAAAAAGAAAACTTGATAAGTTAATTATGACTATTCCCTTTTTTGTCAATACTCTAACTCCCCATCTCAAATATAAGAATAAGGGGAAACTTTAGAAAAATACTGGGGTTCAGTTTACTTCTATCTAATATGATTTAATGCTGTCGTTCACATTGCACAATCTACCTGTACACGTTGACACAACCAGCCCCTTGTCCCCCAAGGACAAAGTGTGGAAATAACCCTACGAAAGGCAGGTAGATGACTTACATTACAGCATTGTATCCTCAGTAGGTAGCAAAGTGCCCAGTACAAAGATGATGCTCAGAAAATTCTCATCGAATGTGCTAGCACATCGTAGATACTAACTACTTGGTGAATTAACAAATGAAAAGTGGATCAACTATAATATAGTAAATCCATGTGTGAAAGCATTTAAAAAAATGTATTACAAAATACATAAACCCAGTCCTAAAAGTGTAAAATTTTAGAGCAGGAATCGACTTCAGGGATCATATATAGCAAGAAACACATCCAGGAAAGTTCATCTTTGTCCCTAAAATAGCACAGTTGATGGGTACTTGAGTAGTTCTCTAGATCTTTTGATTCAGCACTCTGTGTTCTTATAATCAAGTGATGATTTTCTACAAATGGGGCTCTGGGCTCTTGCTTTTAAGGGACACTGGCAACGTGGCCCCACCTAAAGACCCCTCTATGCTCAGAAGAAATAAAATGGGTCAGGGACCCAAAAAGCGGTCAACCAGGGACAAAGAGCAGGCTGGTGGCCTGCAAACTTCTTCCAGCAGTAAAGTGTGCTAAGTTGATGAAGGGGAGAGGCTGAGGCCCAGAAAACAGACTTACCGAGACCCCTCAGGCAGCTTTCCAGAGGACACACCATCAAAATGTGAGAAGCAGCCCCCGAACTCCGCCTCGCTAAGGGCAAGACGATGTCCTGGAGATGTGGTCACAGGTGAGCCAGCTTGGAGCGGTCCCACTGACACCCGGCTCCATCATTCACGACCGTAGCACACCCACTCACTCCTCCATGGAGCAGCAATGACGACGCCCTCTTACTCAGTTCTGTTCTGTGGAACCGAAAGGCCCCGAATCCAAACAGAATCCCAAGCTGCGGAGAGAACGCAGTCGCTGTCCTCATTGTCTGCAGGCAATCAGTGTACACGTATGTGAACGTCGGTCAAGCGGGCCTGGCCCTGGGCGTCCCCAGAGGCCATGCCTGCTGCACAGGCTCCAGGAACGCTACCTGCTTAGTGGGGAAGGATTAAGGAAGAGGCAGGAGGTTCAGGAATCAATGGACGAGGAAAGGGAACAAGGGACGACTTTAGAAAGCAGTGAAGTGGGGAAGGACTGAGCACAGCCCCCCTGTACGCAGGCAAGAGACGACTCACTACGCCCCAAACCCTGCCAGCCAGCTCCCTGATTGCGTTCATGCCAGGTCGCCGCAGCCTGGGAACATTTCCGAGGTCAGAGACAGAAAATCACTTGCGAGGTCATAGTTTCCGAGGAAAACGCGAGCATGTTCCAAATTGTATTACACCTAGAAATTATTTCTCTTCCTGAAGTCAGGGAAGTCCTGCAGTCACAATGGCCGCCGCGTGGCTGATGTCGAACCTCACACCCGTCTGCTCGCACTAGCCGAGTTGCCCTGCGTGCACCCCACAGACGTCTGTCCTAGCAAAGGACCAGAGAAAGGACTGGAGCGCGGTGCATACAATAGATGACCTCCCGATTGTCCTGGAGTCTGAGCATGGAGCACAAGCTGAAAACCCGCGGCAGTTAGCCCGCCATCTCTACCTACAGGAAATGAACAGCATGGTGTGGATTGGGAAGTGACAGTGGGTGGCTTGGGCTGCGGTCAATGGAAGAGAAAAAATTAGGAAACCCAGAGTCAGTACAAGATGACAGATGGCATAGCTTATTGAGAAGGGGCGTGTGGGTAGTTACCACCAGACTCACACAGTGGCTGTACCTGCAAAATAAGTAATTCACAATAAACTTGTGCATGCACACGCCAACATCAATTTGTTTCCATTTCCCTCAAGAAAATGTTTTCATCCTCCTTGTTATGAAATAGTATTGACTGTTCATTACATGGCAGACACACTTAATGAGCTTTTTTGAGCATCTAGTCTGTGTTAGGTCCTGTGCCACACATGGAGGTAAAAGTTTTTGTCTGCAGGGAGGTGAAAACTTTGTCCCTATCTTCATGGTGTGAGCGCAGATGTGTAACTCATTGGCCACAGCACAATGTGACAGAGCTGGACCCGAGGTGTGCAACTTGGGGAGTCTGAGCTCAGGTAGCCCCTCCAGGCACTGTTAGGGGAAGCCCATGAATAGGCCGCCGACACAGCGGGGCACCCTGGGACATGCTGAAGGTGCGGGTAGGGAGGTGGTCACCATCCTCCTGGGCTTTCTGGGACTGGCCAGGCACACCACACCACCTAGCGAAAGCCCCGAATTGTCCTAGACAGGTCCTTGTCTCTAAAGCTTCCAAGAAGTCAAGCTCTTTGTTAACACAGCAGGTCGGTGCAGCGGGATGCTCCCGTGGAGTGTCCAGTGTGGGCACTCCCCAGTGCGCCACAGCTGCGGGTCCGCGGTGAGCGCTACAGCCTGGACCTAAACTGAGTCTGCGCAAAGGAAAGGCGACGGGGACCCTACAGTGACAATCAAGTAACTTTGCATTTGAAATGACATCAGCTCATAATCATGCATGTTCCTTAGGGACGTATTAGCCAAAATAGGGGCCCAGGGCACTGCAGTTGAAATGAAGATCCAATCAGACTTCAGACGCTGGTGAGCTGTCCCCACCCCGGGTGCTGATTCTCCTGCACCTTCCCTCCCGCCCACATACCTTCATCTTTGCCGAACAACGTGAAGCTGCCAGATGGCACCTCAAGGCTGTCCCATCTGAGGCACTTTCACCCCCTGCCTGGCACATTTTCAAAGTGAGTTTCCTTTGCAAGCTGCCTGAGCGCCTGCTGATGCCCCCCTGGTCTTCGAGCAATCTTTGGGCGTCTCCTAATGGCCTGACCTTAATTGCATTTTCCTGTGTGTGCCTCTGCAGTCGGTATGCAGTGCAATAAAAGATTTTTAAGCTGCTGGGCCCATTCTTCCCTCCCCACCTACGTCTTATGGAGTAGATTTTAAGCCTTATTTTTAAGGTGATTGATTTGGTGTGTTTTCCGCTTTCTTTCCTGCTGTGGAGACGTTTTGCCTCTATGTGTGATAATTTTTTTAAAAAGGAACTTTGATTTTCCTGTCCCCTCGACTTTCCACCCTGCTGTTGCAGAACCAAGCTCTGGGAAGCTTTATTCCTCAAGCAGCTACTCTTCGTCCTCCGGTTCTGTTATTAGTTGTTGGTGCTTTGAATTAACCATGGCCAGGGCTCAGGGCTTGTCATTTAACACTCTAGCAGTGGGGTGTTAAAAGTGGGCACTCGGGCACTGACTTCTGCAGCCACAAATTTCTTTTCCCCTTTGGAAACGGGAGCATAGACTTCTATTTTATTTTAATTTAATCTATTTTGGATGTGATAACAACAAAGAGAATTTATTACAAGTAAAACTATAACATTCGATCATGTAGTAGTGGCCCCTTGAAGATGTGGTCTTAGGTAGGTCTCTACATTTTGCATTTCTTTATAGGAGTCATATGTATGCAAGGACAGAAGATTCTTAGGAAAACAAAACCTTGACAAAACTTTGGTGATGATTTAGTGATTATTTCTCTTTTGTCTCAAAGTTGTCTACCCCCTCTTAATTCTACCTCAATAAGAACAATTATATATATATTTTATTATTATATTTATTATTATTTTTTATTATTATTTTTATTTTTTTATACAGATAGAGTGGGAGGGAGAGAGAGGAAGGGAGAGAGAGAGAGAAACATCGATGTGAAGGGACACATCGAGTGGCTGCCACCCGCACGACCAACCAGGGCCGGGGACAAACTGCAACCGAAGTACGGTGTCCTTAGCGGGAACCGAACCCGGGTCTCTCCGGACCGCAGGCCGACGCTCTAACCGCTGAGCCAAATTGGCCAGGGCTATATTTTATTATTATAATAAAAATTATATAAATTATATATTTATATATATATATATTTTTTTCAGAAGTACTTCTTGGACATGAGAATATAAAAGTATGACAACAGCCCAACCGGAGTGGCTCAGCTGGTTGAGCGCCATCCCATGTACACTGAAAGCTGCCAGTTTGAGTCCTGGTCTGGGCACACACCTAGGTTTCGGGTTTGATCCTCAGTCAGGAGCATGAGGAACGCAACCAATTGATGTTGCTCTCTCACATTGATGTTTCTCTCTCTCTCTCTCTCTATCTATCTATCTTTCTCTCTCTCTCTCCTTCCTCTCTCTAAGCATATCCTCAGGTGAGGATTAAAAAAAAAATTATGACAATATCAAAAATAGTCAGGAAAGGAATATTTTAAAATACAAGAAGAATGACATGAAGCTTCATGGGTAGAGGAAATCACATACACACTCATATATATATTCGAAGATGGCACAGTTCTTCCATCCTTGTCCACAAAATCCAATACAGTTTATAGGACACATGGAGCCAGGGGCTGTATTTTTGGTGATGAAACTGTTTGAATGAGTAGGATCCTACTTCTAACTATAGTAGTCCCCCCTTCATCTGCGGTGTTGCTTCCTGAGGTTTCATTTACGCAAGGATGACTGCTGTTTGAAAATATTAGACAGAAAATTTCTGAATTAAACAGTTCGTAACTTCTAAACTGTACACTGTTCCAAGTAGCATGATGATATCGCATGCTGCCCCCCTCTGTCCCACCCAGGACATAAGAAGCCCCTTCGCCTGGCGTATCCAGGCTGCAGCTGCTCCCGTGTGCCTGTCACTTAGGAGCCGTCCTGGTTATCAGATCTGGGCCACGTGTCTCAGTGCCTTCGCTCCAGTCAGCCTCAGTTACCCGGTAACGGCCCCAAAGATGCTGTCAATAGACATGCTGAAGAGAAGTCAGGAAGTGCTTTCTTTAAGGGACAAGGTGGATGTAGGTAGGAAAAAGAAAACACAGAGGTTTCGGTACTATCTGTGGTCTCAGCATCCACCAGGGGTTTGAAACCTATCCCTCCCTGCCGAGGGGGGACTCGAGTATCATTGTATATCACCTGTCCTGCCCGCAGGCAACTTCACAGGCATTTTAATAGTATTTTTAAATTGATTTTTAGAGAGAGAGGAAGGAAGAGGGAGAGAGATAGAAACAATGATGTGAGAATGAAACCTCCATCTGCTGCCTCCTGTGCGCCCCCTCCTGGGGATCGAGCTCACAATCCAGGCATGAGCTCTAACCAAGAATGAAACAGGGACCTCTCAGTCTGTGGAATGTTGCTCAATCCACTGAGCCACACTGGCTGGGCTAATCATCAGAGAGACGCAAATGAAAACAACTATGACTTATCACCTCACACCTGCCAGAATGTCTGCCATCAACAAATCATCAAACAACAAGTGCTGGTGAGGGTGTGGAGAAAAGGGGACTCTAGTACACTGCTGGTGGGAATGCAGACTGGTGCAGCCTCTATGGAAAACAATATGGTGTTTCCTCAAAATATTAAAAATGGAATTACCATTTGACCCAGTAATTCCACTTCTAGGAATACATGCTAATAAGTCTGAAACACCAATCAGAAAAAAATATATACACCCCTATGTTCATAGCAGCACTATTTACAATAACTAAGATCTGGAAACAGCCCAAGTGCCCATCAGTAGATGAGTGGATAAAAAAGCTGTGGTGCATATGGAATACTCTGCAGCTGTAAGAAAGATCTCTTGTCCTTTGAGATGACATGGAGGGACCTGAAGAGCATTATGCTAAGGGAAACAAGCAGTCAGAGAAAAACAAGTACCACGTAATCTCATTTATTTATGGAACATGATGAACAAAATAAGTTGTTGATCAAAGTTGATCCAGAGACATGGAAGTAGAGAACAGACTGACAAACTTCAGACGGAAGGGGGATGGGGTGGTTGGAGAGATAAACCGAAGGACTTATATGCATGTATGTACAACCAGTGGACACAGACAGTAGTTTGGGGAAAGCAGGAGGGGGGTGGGAGCAGGGAGGAGGGTGTCAATGGGGGTAAAATGGGGGGACATCTTTAATACTTTCAACAATAAAAAAAAAAAAACCCTCATAGACAGACAATAGCATGGTGCTTAGCAGAGGGAGAGGGGGCGGGGCAGGTAGAAGAGGGTGAAGGGGATAAATGGTGATGGAAGGAGACTTGACTTGGGGTAGTGAACACACAATACCATATATAGATGATGTATTATAGAATTGTACACCTGAAACCTATATAATTTTATTAACTAACGTCACCCCGAAAAATTCAATAAAAAGAAAAAAAAACGTCAACTGTTAAAAAATAATAAAATAAAATAAAATCCTCTTTTATAGGACCTATAAAGTACAGAGTGCCGTCCACGTAATGCGCAGAGACCGTAAGGGAGAAGCAGGCTTCAGTGCCCACGATTTATAGATGAAGCGCCGAACCTTATCGGGGAGAAGGAACCCGCGGAAGGTCACAGAGAAAGCAGCCAAGCAGGGGTCACACCTCGCAGGCTCCTTACCTAGAAGCAGCTCGGTGAGTGGTTTCCTTTCTGTGTATGTTGGTCATTACTGCTGCCTTTGCCCTTGGCTTGGCCTTGATGTTACAGCACGTGGAAAACATAAGCTCAACCATCGGCTGCCAGAGACTGAGCCATTGCCATTGCTGGTGCGGGGAGAGCGTGGAGATGTGAGAGAGGGACCCAGGGCTTCGCCCGGCCTCCTGTCCTGCAGGAATGATGGCGTCACACACCTTCCTGCCTCTCGCAGAGGACACGCTGAGTGAGCTTAGCCAAGGAGAGGAGAGCAGGGTAGAGTGCGGAGGACCGCGGGGTCCTGGGCACCAGGGTGCACTGTGGGGGCAGGGGCAGCCCACGGGGAGTCTCAGGAGCCAAGGGCCTCCGAACTCAGCCCCGGTTCCCCGTGTCCACTAGGGGGCACCTCAGCCCACTGAGCCCTGGCTGGGCTCCTCCTGTCTCCTGTCTCTTAACACTTGATCAGTCTCCACCTTTCTTTGCTCCCTTTGTTTTCATTCTCATTCTCCATTTCTCCCTCGGTGGCCCTCAGTGGGCATCTTTATGCTCTTTTATCTTTTTCCCTTACCACTTTTTTCCTAAGGCATCCTGGCCCCAGCACACCCAGTCCCCTGCCTGCACCTACCTGGGCCACTTAAACGCCTACAGAGAAAAACCACCCGTGTGACAGGGCCAACTCCTCCCTTCCCAAAACCTCAGCTTGACCAGCTCTGAAGGGTTTGCAAGGAGAGAAGTTATGTAAGTGTTGTTCATGTAAATTAAGTATAAAATCTATATCCTGAAACAGAAATGGACTGTGAACTCTGTGTTTGAGGGAAACCAAATGTCTTGTCTTGGAGCAACTTGTGCCTTGGAAATGCAAACATGCGGGCTGCCGTTAGACTCGGGTCACTGCAGGGTTGTGACACACTCTTCATTCCATTCAGATCTCATCTGCATTCCTGGGGCAGAGGATCTCTCCTGCCGACCTGCAAATTCACGTAAAATCTGTGCTTTTCCCCTAAAAAACGCAAATGACTGGAAGAACCAGTAACAACACCATCATCAATGAGTGTATCTATTCTGAAAACGAACGCACCCCTTCTCAAGACTGACCTCAGGTAAGGTGACACGCTCAGTGCAGTGTTTCTCTGCTAATGCTCACACCAGGCAAACAGAACACACCTCTGTTTTCCACGAACAGTAATCCAATCATAAAATGCTACCTCCCAGCGGACGCACGGCTCACTCGCTCGGGGATTTCAGATTGTCCAGGTAGCTGTTACGTTGATTTTGATGGAGGGGAGAATCTATTCGAACCGAAATTAAGAAGGAATTAAGAAGAGAAAAAGAAGTGTGAAGAAAGAGGAAGAATTTAAAGAGAGGGTGAAATCCCCATTCCAACAACGTCTTCTAAAGCTGTTTATGAACAAAAGAGGATTAGGCTGCTCGTATCCCAGCTATATTAAATTAAATCCGGGTCCCTTTCCTAGACACATGCAGGCCTGGGGACATCAGTTCTGTCATACAGAATAGCCCTCGGGAAAAGGGAGCCTGCTGGCACCGAGCCACGCGCCTCTTATAAACTGTTAACTGTGGTAATGAACCAATCCGAGAGACATATTAATAATGACATGAAGAGACACATTTATTGTTGATTGTTGAGATGGTGGCAGATTTATCACCAGCTTGCCAGGAGGGAGGGCTTGGCCCAGAAATGGCGCAATTAAAAACAAATTGAATACAGGGACAAAGAATCAATAATCTAACAGGGCAACTTTTAGTTTGTAAAATACAAATATAAATTAATTGACCTGAACACAGCTGCTAACTGGCCATTAGAGTCTTCTTGCTGGCCAATCAGAACACATCGTCTCTCCCTTGATGCTGCTGCCGCAGGCGGGTGGGACACTTCCAACTCTGTCTGCCACGGCTGCCCTCTGCGACGTCTTAGGGGCTGACGCCCGACACCGCTACAGGAACGTAGCGCATTTTTCCCTAGAAGCTCTAAGTTATGGGAAAAATGTAAGGTTTTCTAAGAACTTTCTTATCCAATAAAAATGTTTTCGGTGCGTATGGCCATCCATCCTAAACATGCAGTGATGTCATGAATACAAGGTGGATGCTGCCTTTGGGGCGTGGTCTCCAATAACAGCCAATTGAGGACATGTTGCTATTGTGTTTATGGATTTGCAACATTTAATATAAATTTGTTAAAGAGCTACCTCTATGGTCATGCTAATCCAGACTGCAATCCCTAAACTGTGCTTGTGTTAAAAATTATGAAGCCACCTCTGGCTCTGGCCTTCAAGGAAGTATAGCCTAGGGCAGAACCAGAGTTAGATCCATCCGTCGCTGACTATGAAATAAAAAGTCACCGTGTCACATGGAAGTGCAGGTAAGGTGATATTCAGCAACTCTTTGACGGGGCTGTCCAGTGTGATAGCCACTAGCAGGTGTGGCTATTTTTAATTAAATTAATTACAATTCAGTAGTACTAAAGTCCAGTTCTTCAGTCAGATGAGACATATTTCAAGTTCTCAGTCGCCACAGTGGCGACTGGACACCAGGTTGGATGGTCCGGATGCAGAGCACCCCGTGATCACGGAAAGGTGGACTGGAGAGAGCTGCAGGGACAGCGTGGCTCTAACGCGTCCGTAGAACTGAATGTCCCAGGAAAAGACGTTCCCGACAGATGGGTTGTGTGAGAAATGGAAAAGGATGCCGGACACCAGGGATGTGGTTTTTACAAGGATACGTTTGGCTCAATTGTGTGTAGGATATCAAAATGGAATAATAGAAAGTTAGAGTGGAAGAGTAGGTTTGATTCTGACTTGCTCAGTGCTTGGAAAAGTGATCCAAGGTGTTCTGCCTATTTTATTATCAACAGGGAGTCATTCCAATTACGACTAGGGGAAGTGACATGATCAGATATGTGCCTCAGGGATATTTAGACAACGGTGTTAAAAAGAGTCACAAGGAGGCAGAGACTGCAGAGTGGGTGGCAGTTAGACTGGACTCTGGAGAGTCACTTTTTTGGGGGGGATTAAGATTCTACTCTCTGTTGGCAGTGGTTGTGGGAAGGAAAAGGAAGAGAATGAACTTATTGGACCTGGTTATCTGCTTTGACAGAAAACAAGAGTCAGAGCTTAAGCCGGGGTGGGATGTCCATACATAGAAAGGCGAATTAAAAGAGGAAGAACGGGTTTTGGAGTGAAGAAGATGTCAGGAAAAGAACATAAATAAAAGCCTGGAATCAGGGAAGAAATTAAAGACTGGAAATATAGATGTAGGAATCAATGATACATACCTGATATTAACTCTAAGAAGGAAGTTATAATTACTGAAATAAATAAACCAGAAGAAGAAAAAACGGTTTAAAGGAAGACAGATTCTGACTGCAGAGGTATTAGAAGAAATCATGTCCACACTGATAACCAGGCCAGGAACGTGCATGTATTTCAATGAACGGGCGAGTCAGCCCGGGGCTCATTTGGGAGGGATGGGATTGAGAGGCAGTCCCAAGCCGGGGTTAAGTGCAGGCTTTCCTTATAGACCACACAGAGCTCAAATCAAACCGCTCTGCTTATCCGCTGGTGACCTAAGGCAAGTCCTTTAGCCTCTCTGAGCCTCAATTTCCTCACTGAACAATTAGGAAATGCGCCCACCTTCGGGGTTAATTGGAAAATAGAGTTGTATCTATAAAGTGACGGCCACAGTAAGTGCTCAGTGCAGATCGCCATGGTGTGTGACCATTAAAACACATGTCCTGGACTGGTTTTCCTGTGGCGATTTCACTTCATCTGTGTTGCTCTTCAGGGTCTCTGCACCCAGAGGAGGCTCGTCAGTGGGAGAGGAGTCCCAGGCTCTTCCGCACCTTCACGAGAAGCCAACACAGGAGTAAGTGCAAAGCGTGGTTATCGTTGCCAAGACGCTGTGTTGGCAAAGGTAAAACTTGTTAGCTAGGGACTCAACATCAGATTTCAGAAAGCAAGTCAGACTCTCCGAATATGTGTACACGTGCTGCATACAGGAAAACATCACTACCTTAAATTCACAGGTCGCTCTGATGCTCTGCTATGACAACGAAGCTTGTGGGTGGTAAAGTCTGAAATCCCGTGTGGGATCCTGGCTACGTGAGAATGGCGATGAACTTCCATCTATTAGGAGGATTTGCTAATTTACCCTTCCACTAAAGATTGCTTCCCCGCCTCACAACAACGGAAAGATCTCTTTGATTTATTTGAGTTACTGACAGACGAGACTCATAGGAAATGAGCTGAGATCACCATACAAATTGAGTAGGACATTATAGGCATTTCATTTTCTCCTCCATCTCCACATCAGTGATGATGTTGAGAACAGACTTTATGACTGTTCCCTTTATTTGATTCTGTTGCAAATCAGGCAGATGACAGCTCCAGGCCTTGCCACATTTGTCTGGCCTCTGCGTATCGCCACACCAGGTGCCACATCTTGGATCATGTGGAAGACCGTCTCTACCTCTGCTTCCAAACAGCCTACTCACTTTCAAAGCCAGGACCCTCAAATTGAATCACAGACGGGGTTAACACAGCTTTAGCCCTGACAATGTGTTCATTTAATGTCAAATTTGAATTTGTTCTCATTCACCTTGGTAAATTTCAACTCTTCCTATTCCTACAATGAAAAGATTACAAGTGTTACAGGAGGAATTAAGCATATGCCCGTTTCTTCCATGGGGAGACTGAACTTACATAGTAGGTAGAGGGGGGATGGAATTCCAGAGACCGCAAAAGAAATAGCCATGAAACCTGTGAAAACTGTATGTGCGTGTATGTGTGACTGTGTGGGAATGTATGTGTTTGTATGTGCATGCATGGCTGACTGCGTGTGAGTATATGTTTGTGTGTGCGTGCATGTGTGACTGCACGCGTGCATGTGTTTGTGTGTGCGTGCATGTGACTGTGTGTGAATGTGTGTGTGTGAGTGTGTTTGTGTTACCATCTTAGCATCTAAGCAGTGCAAGACAAAGCTCCCTATTTCTCCTCACAACCATGGGAATGAATTCTTGATGAAAAGCAAACTATTAGGTATTTTTTTTTTTTTTTTACCAAATGTGTTTGGAACTGTGTTTACACCAATTGCACGTGACATAATGAAAGGTGTGGCAGCCTGGAGACCGGTGGAGGTGAGTGTCAGTTCCATAGGGCTATCTGACGTGTCAAATGCAGGTAATAGCTGGGTGACAGTCTGAGGGTGGGATGGGACCGCCGTGCGGGGAGTTCCCATCCCGGAGAACCTGGTCGGCATGGGGGAGCCGCGTGGGGACGCCCCCTTCTGAAGAACGACCTGGGCCCCCGGCACTGGCTGCAGCGCAGCCTGAGGGCAGTGCCCTCACTCCTGACTCCTCCTTGTGTGCAGTTGCCTTGGTTGTGGGCTGTGGAGGGTGCACGTGTAGGGCGGGACAGGGCGCCAGTGAGTGTCTTCTCTTCCCACTCCCTCCAGCCGGCAGGAGGGCGCAGCGTGGCTGAGCAGCACTGTCACGCTAACGGGAGCGAACAGGAAGCGCAGATCCTAAGGCTCCGAAGACACATGAGTAAGGAGGAGAACAAGGGCGAACTTCCCAGCGACCCTTATGGGTGCAGTCGGGAGACTCGGAGTACCGAGATGCCTGGCTGTGCAGATTCCCCCATGAAATTACACCAACAAATCACGAAATGCAATAACTGGAAAGGACTTCCTTACCATCAGCTCAACCCGTCATGTCAAAACCAAGAAATGATGCCCGAGACGTCCGTGTACTTACTTTGTAGCGTGGGCCCTTTGGCCCATGTGATTTCTGTACACGCGTGCACAGCACGGGCAGCTTACAGACCCCTCTTCAGAACCTCGTTTTCAGTTGCAAAACAATTAACAATAATAATAAACAGGATTAAAGTGTGCATGTGTGTACCCAAAGGAAATCAGTCACATTGCATTGCACCCTCACCCTGCAGTAAGAAGCTAGGAGGTGACAGCCCAAGGACACAGGCCTGGCCGTCAGGCGCAGAGCTCAGGCTGGGGGAGGAGTGGTTCGAGGCCCAGTCTTGCTCATGTCCACGTTTCCGCCCTGCCTCTGTGAAGAGCAAGTATGATTATAATTTAAAATAGAGGTCCTATAAATTAAATTTATTTCAGGTTGACTGCCTGCGTTTCTTTAGGCTCATGATTATACATGTTAATTTAAATGACTAATATTTGGGAGAGGAGGGGAAATATAGCAGACACAAGAGATCAGTGACAGAGGAAGAGCAGGAAGCAGGCAGGTGCTCGGCAGAGCTGTGACCTGGGGACTGGTCTGTGACACCCCCCCCCCCCCCCCCCGCTGGAAGCTTGCAGCTGGAGCCCCGCTCACGGCCGCCCTGCCCTGGCGTCCGCCGGGCCCACCCCCAGCCACCGTCGGCTCCGTGCTCGCCCTTCCCAGTGGTACCCCAGAACTCTATAGTTTCCTCGCAAATGGTACCCCATTCACCTGTCTTTTTACTTAGCTACGAGTTAGTGATCTGGTCTGTGAACAAAACACCGGGTCTAGAACATGAACACCTGGCGCCTTGCCACCTCCTGGCTGCCGTAACTTGGACCGATTTCTTCAACTCTCTAAATCTCAATTTCTTTTCTTGGAATCTGGCAAATTTCTGTTCTGTTTCCCAGGGCTTTTGTGAAGAAAAATCTAAAGAGATAATGCATGGGAAGTGCTCTAACTTTTCATTTGGATGCGTTTTTTCCTAGAGACAAGTCTGGTGGAGAGAATTGAAAGCATTTGGTAGCTCCATCATTGGGCAGGTGTTTCATCTTTCTGAGCCTCAGTTTTCTTACTGTGAAATGTTAACTGTGAGGCAGGATTGGCAGGGTTGGCATGAGAACCAACCAAAATTAGGTGCATACTCCACGTGCCCAAGGCAGGAGCTGGCCGGTGCTCAGCAAAGGCGAGGACTGGTCTGGTGGCCAACCTGACTTCTCTACCTGCTGAACAGAATGTGGGGTCCCAACCAGTCTCACCTGAACCGACTCCAGGCTCACAGACCCGAAGTCTTGCTGACACAGAAATTACATACGCTTGCTCCGGCGTCTCAGATGTGAGAAATTAACGTAATTCATCATTTCTAGCCCTTTACATAAAATTGGGTTTAGCCAGAGGAGTTCATTCCATGAAAGAAAACATCGAGGAGTAAACAGATTTCTGAACTAAGCCAAGAGAGTGTCAGTATCCAAGGAGCAAAGACCCACCGGCTCTCCCTGCCCACTGACAGCGACGGGCAGCCCAAGGGGTGTCCCGACGTGTCAGAATGCCAAAGCAGCCCTGCCCACTCGAGTTGCAGTGAGGCACTGCGTTTTCACAGGGCTCATGTTCTCAGTACTTACACAGGCTAAAAGGCAACTTAAAAAACGTGCGTCGCTGAATGGATGAGCTACACCCACTTTAATTCTCTTCTGTGCTACTCCCTCTCTCTCCGACGCTCTACACTCTTCACGCATCTTGACACCCCACCCCCACTGCTCATTTTCCACCGTGAGCTCTGTCCTCAGCTTCTTCTGATACAGTGCATCTCAGTTCAGAAGAAAGGAAGACAAAAGAAAGGCTAACTGGAAAACCCCCACCAATCCAGGTTAGAGGATAACTTCAGACACGCTTGGCAGGAGGTGGCGGAGTGAGCTAGAGGAACCCCGACCATGGAGGCACATGGCCCGGGTTCAAGACCCAGTCTGCTGCTTGCTCCCAGGAGGCCCTGACTGGTCGCTTAATCTCCGTGATCTGCAGTCAAGTAATTTGCAAAGTGGAGATAATAGGCATTGCCCTGTAGCCTCCCAGGGCTTGTTGTGAGGGTCAAATGAGACAATATTGTGGCCAGTGCTGGGAAGGACTAAATGAAAGCATGGGATCCGTGTTATCCTGTAATCACGCATCTCTTAGCTGGTCACACTGAAGACCCTCGGCCCTCCAGGGAGCTCTTCCCCGTCACTGTCCACTCCCAGTCATCTGGACAGTGTCTGACCCAGTCCTCACCCCTCTGCCTGAAGGGGCGGTCTGATCACCGCCTTCATATCTCATTTCATTTGCTCTATTAATCTGTTCTTTTCATTTTATGAACATTTTCTGAATGCGAGCAAGCCTCTGACAGCGTGCTGTGTTCTGGGGAGAGATGTAAATGTGAGGTTCCTGCTGTTCTCTAGGAGTAGTTACTCTCAGAAAACTCACGCTCATGCTCGTGAATCCATGATGGGTCTCAAACAGGCCCCTTCCGCTCTTGAGTCATACCTGGTCCTTGTTTCTGCAACACCTGCACGATGTTTGTGTTTTCTTTACCCCTAACGTGGCCAGCCTGCCGCGCTCCTTCCCTGGTGTTACAAGAGGCCAGCTCGGCAGCTGGGAGGGAGGCCTGCTCCCCCCAGAGAGGCAGTGATCACCTCTGAACTTCTCCTCTTTCAAGGAATTAACATTCCTTCTCTGTTTTTCTTGGACCATATCTCTTGGAGGAAACATCTTTGTTTCTAGAGGCACCCACAGCCCACTCCTGGCGCACCTTTGGGAGATGGGGGTAACTTATTGCCTGTTCGTGTGCCTCCAGCTTCCTTCCCCCCACCCCCACCCCGCACAGGCTTCCAGACGGATGCTCCCACCCTGCTCATCTGACCCTGCAGCAATGCTGTCCCCTTTGCTCAGGATTTCCGTGACACGGAGCTGTGCCGTCCCACTCCCATCGGCACACAAACGCGCACGGTGCCTTGACATGGTCCCTCAGTGGCCAGCGTGTACCTTGGGTATCAGTGACAGGATTTGAACGAATGCAGCTTCTCTCAGAGGGAGATACTTGGGAACTAATTTCATCAGATATGCGGCAAAGGTCACCTTATTAAACAGTGAGGACAGGCTCCGAGACCAGCGACAGGGAGACGCTCGGCTCCTTACGTTGCAGGCGCAGGATGGAGGAGGCCCCAGGGTGCCCCCTGCTCTAACGGCACCTGGTGGGCAGAGATGTTGCGAGTCTAACATTTGCTAATGGACAGATGATAAATAAACACCTTTTTTTTTTTTTTTCCCCTAAACAGACAAGTTGCAGCTCGGAAATTTTTCAGTTTTTCTCATTGCAAAATCAATACCCATCAGCAGTTTGAAATTAAAGGCAAGATTAGACTCAGTTTTATACATGCCTTATTGTATTCCAAAAGCTTTCTACTCGGTCGGATAAATCCTCTTTAAGAGGATTAGGAAACTTTCATTATCTTTATCTAACCTGAACTAACACTAAGTCTGAGAAATTAATCTATAGGCTGGACAAGAGCCGGCAGCTGCTGGAGAGAAGGGGGACCCTGGACGTCTTTCTCCTGGAGTGCTGGGGTCACCGCTTCCGTCCCTGGAAGTGCGACTGGTGTCCGAGGAAGGAACAAGCCGCCCACTGCTGACGGCGACAGACCGCAGCCCCCCGGGCTCCTCCTTCAACCTCTCAGAAAGGTAAAGCTGCCTGCTGAGTTCCCAGAAAGTTCCTCCCGCCACTCCGCCCTCCCGAGCTGTGAACCGAGTCTCACAGGCCACTTCCGACGGCCAGAGCTGTGAGAGGCGCCTGGACGTGGGGACAGTGAGGAGCTGAGCCCTGGACACGGAGACTCGGCTGCTCACCTCTCGCCTGTTCGCAGACCCTTCCTGACCCAACGTGAGGGGCCCGGGGGAGCCACTGGCTTCCCTGTGCAGCCCAGGGCATGGCTCCAGGTGCCCCGGGAGGAACACGACCCCAGCTCCTGCAGGCCCCCCTGGCATGGCCGCGCGTACCCCATCTGCCCTCGTCCTGAAGAGCGGCAGCCTTGTTCCGGGGGCGCCTGCTCTGTCCTCTGCCTGACGGTTCTTTTTTTGTTTTTATTTCAGTGCCACGTTTTCTTAAACTTGAAGATAACTTTGCTGTGCAGGCCACCAGCGCGCCCGGAGGCATCGGCTTCCAACGCCGAGAACGTCAGCTCTTCCGGAACCAGAGCCAGAAGCCAGGCGGGGAGGGAGAGCTCAGTCTCCACGCTCTGTCCCCCCCAGAAACGTCCGGCCCGTTCCGGCTCACCCCAGAGGACCGGCCGCACCCAGCGCCTCGCCGCCCTTAGAGGGGAAGCCTGAGAGTGACCGTTGTCTTCATCTCCAGACGGCAGCCACCTTGCAGCTCCAAAGCAGTGACCATCCCCAGCCCCGCCTGGGTGGGACGTGCGGAGAAGGCGGGGCAGAGGGCAGACATCTGTCGGATGGCCGGCTGATGTGGGCGTCGGGGAGCACGTGGGGCGAGAGAAGGCCGCGGAGGTGAACTGAGGCAAGGGTTCAAGCAGTATGACAGCGCAGGGCCTGCTGGGGGCAGACACGGCAGGGGCACCCCTGGCCCGGCCTCTGCCATTAGAAATGGCTCACTGAGTCACAGACTCGGAGGCTGTGCTGGCCAAGAGCCCCTCTGGCAAAAGAATGGCCAGAAGCAGGAAGAGCACTAACCCCCCTCAAATGCTCCATGAAACCAAATGAAATGAGCAAAACGATATTTTTCAGAAAGGCAGGGGCACGAGACTCCATGCCAGCTAAGCAAGGGTGCCACACACATTTCCTAAGCGACCCACCCTTCGAGACGCTGAAGATGGGATGTGGGAAGAGGCAGTCACTGAAGACTGAATCACACACGGGGCCCCTCCTGAGAGCCCAGGCCGTGGCCGCCGACACGGGTATAGGACACTCGGGACGTCCACCCCATCTCTCCTTGGGTGGGATTTGGGGGAGGAAGGATGTGTCAGTGGAGGATGGGAGCGGGCTTAGTACTTCCTGGTCACCCTGGTTCCCTAGCTCACAGGAACTGCTTTACATAGTGGGGGCAGTCAGTGGGGAGCAGTTCAACATAAGCTCGTGGGTGCTGCTGTCTTGTCTCACAATGGCTCTCAAACCCCCCTAACTGCTATCTGAATGTGTTTCTGATTTCTAGAATTTAATCATTGATAGCTGAGATTCTGACATCTCTTCAGCCCCACTTTTCCCCCTACAAAGTGAAATTTGAAAAAAAAAAAAAAGTATTAAATAAGATGCCTGGGTTATACTGATACAGGTTTTTTTTAAGGATCACTAGGAGAGACTGTTAGGGATTGAATGTCCCCCTTTTTAATTATACAGATTTACTTCCCACATAGACCTGGACATATAAATTGGACTAATCTCTCTCCTGGTCTCGGTTCCACCGGGGGGCTACGAGAGAGACGTCGGTGCTGCAGCCAGGCCGACCCTGGCGGAGCCGTGCCCTGAACCCCTTCAGGACCGTGCTCCGCCATCTCCCATGCAGAAGCGGGCGTGGGTCACACAATCTCATGTCAACAGTGTTCGCCTCTTACTACAAAAGAAGCTTATAAAAGATGTTTAAAGACAGACCTCTACACAAACATCATCACCTTTGATCACAGTCATGTTTCTGAGTGCAGAAAGTGGATATCGAATCTGTTTTGAGTAAATCTGGCTCCAACTCCGGAGCACCAAGGAACGTAAGGGAGCCCCACCAGCACACGCCGAACAACGTACTGATGAGAACCGAAGGACCTGATATCAAACCGAGAAACCTGGTGATGATTCTCAGTACTCAGTCAAGAACCCAGCAGGGGGCACGGAACCCCGGATGCACGCTCGACCCCTGGATTCTATAGAGAAAGACGGCTTTTTGTGTCTTCATACATAAGTAGAAGCAAAGACAGATTGTCCTTCCCCTCCATCCTTGACAGTAACCCCAAACTGCAGATCTAGCTGTAACTCACCCTGCACGATGAGGTGCACCCGCGAGGTCTTGGGGTGGTTGTCCGTCTGCACGGAGCAGGTGTACGGGCCCTCGTCGTACACGTCCACGTTCTGGATCATGATGCTGTACTGGGTGGGTGTGTTGACCAGGATGATCACACGAGGATCTATGGACCACTTGTCATTCCCAGCGTAGAGGATGGTGCTGCGGTTTAGCCAGGCCACCCGGGTGACCCGGTCATCGATGGTACACCTGTGGGATGGGGTGGATGTAAGGGGAAGGGAAGAAGAAAGGGGAATATTGAGGAAGGGAGAAAGGAAGAGAGAGGAGGGGAGAATGGGAGGAAGAGAGTGTTGAGAGATTATATTATAAATATAGCGGTTGTACTTCAAGGAATAAATAAAACAACATAACCTAGTGCTAAAAGAAAACAATGAATTATTGATGAAACTTCTTAAATATAGGTTCACAGTGACCTGAATCATCCTGAAGAACCGAAGATGCAAAATCATTTGTATTTGATTTGGGAACATATTCAGTGAAGATCTTTGCTGTGTATTTGCTTTCCACTTTATTTCTCCCCTAGGCTGACATGAAAATTAGTTTAAATTTCTTGAGCACATTGAGCATCTTGTGGGAGACGTGGCCCAGGAGCATAGGGGAGAGAAAGTGGATCAGTATTTCAAATAGGTCACAGGTAACCCACAAAGCAAATACCTAACTGATTGTTGATCAAAAGTTCAGCGTGTTTCCTTCCAGACCCCCCGGTGCGGATAACCCGCTGTAGCCTCAGCTGCCCAGCGCCTGCAGACTACAGTTTATACAACCGGTCGGTGAAATTCACCCAAGAAAGCCAACAATTGTGGAGGAAGCAATGACGCCCTCTTCACCAGAGAGAAAACAGTGTGGCTGGTGTCACCAGGTTACCGCCACCCTCTCACCGACGTGGCCCCACCATCAGAGGCAAATGGAATTTGCTCTGCGGGGTGCGTGACCTGCTGGCTACCAGGCTTAATGGAGAGATACATATGCCTGTTGGCCAGGAAGCAAGTTGTGTGTGCCCCAGGACCTTAGACCCTGTGAAGGAAAGATGCAGAAAAAGAAATCCTTTGTAAGCCTGGGTCTGTGGTGCAGGGTGCGAGTCCAGGGGTGAAGTCATGCACACCTGGTACTCAGCGCCCTCGTCTGCTAGTCAGGACTTCAGCTGGGGTATCTGAGCAAACACAGGTGCGGCTCCAGCCCCTCTCCCCCCAGTGTCCTAGCGGAGGGTAGGAGGTGTGCCTCCTGGGGACAAGGAATGTGAATCCAGTGCCTCCATTCCTTACCCGTCCGACCCCATTTGAGCAACAAGAAAGATCCTTCTGACAGGCTCGGAAGATGGGCAGCACGCCAAAGATGCTGGCCGTGGACGACAGGACACGTTTGGACCTGCTGCTTCCCCTTGGCAAAGGGGCCAGTCTGATGGGTCAGGGGAACAGAACGGGGCAGAGGCACCCAAACGACACTCTCCTAGAAAGGGGACAGCGTCAGGCTAGAGAGGGACTCTCCCTGGCTGGTAGGAGGAATAAAGATAACACGAGCTTCCAATTACTGAGGTCTTTTATGTACAGGTCCACTGATCATCCAGCCGGAGCCGGGGCCATGAGGTAGGGGTGGGGTGATAATTAAGTGCTATCAAATTATAATAGAAGATTCTTCTCTTCTAAATTGTCTTTATTTGCTGTTTTTCTCAAACAACAAAAATAAACATGTTTAAACATGTGAACAAATAGAACACAAAGACAGAGGCCAAGCTATTCGGTACCTTCCTGACAACAACTCCGACGTCGCGCTCCTCACAGACATACGTTCACATGTACACACTTTATGTTGATTTGTTTTTGCCCGAAATAGAACCATACTCTAATTTTCCTGTGAAGCTTTTCTGTTAACTTGACCACACACATCTCTGCACACCAAAAGTTAGAGATCTAATTTTTTCTAGTTAACATAAGTGAGATGAGTTGGGGGGGTCCCTTAAAAATATATATGTTATATTGATTTTTAGAGAGTTAAGGAGAGGGAGTGAGAGAGAGAACCATCCATGAGAGAGAAACATGGATCAGCTGCCTCCTGTACGCCCCCTACTGGGGATCAAGCTCACAACTCGGGCATGTGCCCTGACCAGGACTCCAGCTGGTGACCTCTTGGTGCAAGGGTCCAGGCTCAACCTCTGAGTGTCAGTGATTAGATAATTCAGATATCATTAAATGACTCTTTCTCACCTTAGTAAGTGTGTCATTGGTATGAAGAAAAATTGAAGTCTTGTTTTTCCCTCCATACCCTGGATTGTTAGCTTTACTTTCCACAAAATCATTTCATTCTATGGAAATGTTTACATTTTGCTTATGCAGAAGACCAAAGCCCAAAAGGAATTTCCCTGCTTTGAACTTTCAAAAGCATTTTTTTAGAGAGAGAAAAAAAGATAAACTCATTAATTCACTCTCAGTTGTAAATGATTGATAAGGTAACCCCTATCCTAAGAACGGCTGTATTGAAATACCTCCTAACAGGGAAGTTCCACGTGTGCAGTCCAGGGATTAGCAAGCCTGAAAGTGAATGGTGAGTTGGGACAGAGTGAAGAGAGTTGTCTTCCAGTCCCTGGAACCACACAAAGGCGAGTAATAACATACAAACAAATATTTTTGCTTTTATTTTGGTCAATTATGTAACCACTTACACATTTCTAAGTGGACATGATTTTTTAAATTTAATTTGTAGTTGCAAAGAATGCATTTTTGGTCTGTGGAAAATATTCACATTGTTAAATTAAACAACACAATATTTATATATTTATATATTGTTTAATGGAATTTAAATACTGTAGTAACTTGATACTCCTAATTATCTATTTTCAACATCCACGAACAAGTTCTTCTTTAACAGTCATAAAATGTGCATTGTTCCTTTTTTAAACACAAAGTTGTGTTTCCATTATGTGTCCTCTGAGGATTTTATCCTGATATATTTTATGATTGAAAATCTTTTATTGATCAGCTATCATATTTATATATAATATATTTAAATTACTTTTATGTTCTGTGACCATAAAGCGCTGAGTGATAATATTTTCTTTTAGGATGAGTTATTAACACAAGGATAATATTGATAAAACAGCATAAATATATTGTACATGTTGTTAAGTAATAATTAAAGGTAACGAGTAAGCTTTTACTGGAAATACAGCTCTTAGTAGGCAAGAGGAGGCTTTTTAAACGTGTGTGGTGGAGAAACGCCATCCCTCTGGAGCCAGAGAGCAAGGATCAATGTCATCCCTACTCCTAGTTCTGCTTCAAGCGAGCCTACTTCACAGCAGCAAGGACATGGAAATGAACATCTCGTATAGAAATGTCGCTCAATTCTTTGAACCTTTTCCAAAACACACGCCAAAAAGCACATAGTAATATAGCTTCAAAAATTATTTTAATGATCGCACAGCTGACAATTCAATTAGTTCCTTCTTCAATTTCTTTTAAAGCGATGAATTGGAAAATACCCGACTCGCGAAGGGCTTTGTAATTCAGTATTAAATTCATTCAATTTCTCAATATGTAGACGGTATACTGCTAATATTTTACCAGGCTTTATCAAATGACTATTAAAGTAAGAAAGTAAAGAAAAATTCTCTCCTGAACAATTACTAAAGTGGAAGCAGTCAGAAAGGAGAATTAGAATTACAGTCCAATTTCAGGCACTTTCTCAGGTCGATTTGTGGAAATTTGAGATCTTGAAATATATTACCTTCAACCTACCATGCCGTTTATAACCTACAATTGCCGGTTGGAGTGTATGAAACCAGGTCAGATGACCAGGGGGCACAGTAGGGGCTGATTTTGAAGCAGGTCAGTCCACATCTACCTTTCAGGGCCAGAAGTCATTCTCATGCCTGGCCACATACCCTGTGGAAAGCCTTATGCACCCCTAAGACAGGGCGAGACAAACCCCAGACGGATGGCCAACGCCCATGTACCTACTCTCAAACCTGGGCCTCATTAATGGGGAAGGAGGGCAAACAGAGGAAAATAACTGGATAAAAGCCATCACTCAGTGGGCCAGTCTGTACAGTCCTAGAGTCTGATGAATGCTAACGAAACTTGGCACAATGAGGGTGTTGGTTGAGAACAGTTATTTTCTTCCTAAGGTTTCGGTGCTTTAGAAGAAGTAGTGTCAATGCTCCGTACTCTCTTCCATCATAACAGGGGCCCTTTCCTGTCCTCGATCAGCAGGAAGAGGATGGTAGGGAAGGACCTACAACGTATGTTTAGGCCCTGGCCAGCGTGGCTTAGTTGGTTGGAGTGTCGTCCCATACACCAAAGGGTGGCAGGTTTGATTCCTGGTCAGGGCAATTAAAAAAACATATATATATGGTTTTGTAAATGGGCGATTTATATATATATATACACATACATATATAAAAATAAATGGGCAATGTTCTGCCAACTCTGGCTCCTTCCTGCTGTTTATGGCTATGTCCTACACTGTCATTAACAACAAGCATACGGAGGAGGATTTTTGATGTTAAATAAGAGGATCCAAGAGGAAAATTGAGCAACATTAATGTCAACTTTCATATTTCTTGAAAACTCTTTCAAGCATTTAAAATTTTTATATTCCAAACTAAACCTTCCTACTGGACCTTGATAAGAGAACTCATTATAACTCGATGACAAGAAATGTTTAAAATTATATAGTGCTTATTCTGGGCCTGGCACAGCTTAAAAACTTTCCGCGTATTAAATCACCCCATCTGTCCACATTTTACAGCGGAGGCAACTGAAACGCAGAGAGGTTCGGGACTCCTGGAGCCGCAGCCAGTGCTCTCAGAGCAGGGGGTTCACACTGAGGCAGCCTATACATAGAAATTCAAAAGTGATGTGTTGACCACTGCTGTGTGCGAGGAGGGGAGATGGGAATGAGAACCAACAGCCAGGGAGCCTGAGAAACAGAGCAGGAAACGACCCCACAGGCCAAGTAGCGTTGCCAGCGCCACTGACCATGGAACCTGGGGTTAAACTGCAGGGTCAGTTTGGTTTGCTTCAGGGGAGGAGGTCCAGTTACGGAGAACCACTGCTCTGAAGCAGTGTTGTACCAATTTTAGCATGCATCAGAGTCACCTAGAATGTTCTTACAGTGTAGATCAGTGAGTCTGACTCCCAGGAGCTCCTGGTCCAGTGGGTTGAAGGTGAGCTGAGAGACTGCATTTCTAACAAATTCCCACGTGAAGTCCACGTCGAGACACTAAACTGAAGGAGGACATAGGAGGCTGCTGGCCTGGAGCCTCGCGTTTGAGAACCACTGCCTGAAAGACACTGGACGAGGGGCAGGTTGGAACGTAATCAAAATGATAAAACCTTCCTGAAAATTGGCGCGCTTTCATTTTTTCATTTGTATTTGCTTTTTGTTTTTACTTTTACATTTTGCCTCTGAAAATACAAAATTAAAAAGTGCCATGCTTCACACAGTGTTTCTAATGAGTGTCTAATGTGTACTGGATAACGTCTAGGAGTTGAAGATGCTGGGACAGGGACAAAGCCATGCCCAGTGAAGCCATGTCCTGTGAGGCAACGCAAGTGTATAAATAAATAAACATATTAGTCTCAGAAAATAAGTAGTTAAGGGAAAAAACAGTAAGAAATGACATGGACCATAGGGGCTGGGAGTATATTTGAGGCAGAGTGGTCAGAAAATGCCCCACTGTGGCCAACATGCTGGGTGTTGAAGTTTTACAATCTCAGACCAACTGCAGTAGGGCGTTAATCTGCAAGTCATGTCTAACTCAAAAGTGCAAGCCACCTCTCACATGCACAGAGAGCTGCTAAAACTCTGAGGTAACCTGGGTAGCTGGAGAAAAGTCTGTGAAATCGCACTCCAAATTGCCTCTCTTATAGGAATAACGTTACAGGTGTTAGGGTTCAAAGAATTGACAATTGACATTTTGAGACACTCAAGTTAACTAGGAAATGCCTTTATATTTCTCCTCTTGCTGTTGGGATAATAGCTAAAATATGGTGCGTGCCTGTCTGTCTTAACGAGGACACATTGACAAATAGAGGTTAATCTCTAATACAGACTCATCATTCTAAACTTCTACATCTCTTTGTAATCCGATGTTAATATCAAAGATCCCGAACTTCATAGAATGTACAACACTGGACTTAATTCTTTACATAGTCATTTGTGAGACTACAAATACCACATGGCTAAGAACCTTGTCAGTGGTCTTCGTTTTGTATCACCAGCACCTCTCACAGTCCACCTGACATCTAGTAGGTGAAATATACATATCAGTGATTATTAAAAGATGCAAGACACTGTTCTTCATACTGGCATCAGAAGGACACACTAACTGGCCTTAATTAATTAATTTGTTCTTCTTAATCCCGTCCCCTTTTGCACCAATCCCCCAACCCCCTTGCCATCCGACAACCACCAATTTGTTCTCTGTATTTATGAGTGTGTTTCTGTTTTGTTTTTCATTTATTTTGTGCTTTGGATTCTATATATAAGTGAAACCATATGGTATTTGTCTTCATCTGACATTTCACTTAGCAAAACACCCGTTAGGTGCATCCATTTTACCACAAGTGGCAAAATTTTGCTCTTTTTTCTTGGCTAAATAATAGTCCATTGTATACACAGGGATGGGCAAAAGCAGGCTTGCACTTGTCATACAAATAAGTAATGCAATAATTAATAAATAAGAATATAAGAATACACTGTTTTGTGCACTCTCAAATGTAAACCTACTTCTCCACCACTGTATGCACATATTCTAGATGTGCTGTTACCACAGCTAGATTTAAATGCTCAGAGTTATGTATGTTATTGCAAACAGTACATTTTTCATTGTCTCAACCTAATGAGAAAAATACAGAGGTGGACTGACGGTGTCATCATTGCATTTATGCCAAGGAAAGCTGAGTGGCGCCAGGGTCCCTACGTACTGAAGGCGGAATAAGCCGCGGAAGGAGCATCGGCGGTCCTGTGGCCCGTGAAGTCAGCAGTGAGGCCCCTACAGCAGTCGGTACCGTGTTCACAGCGCAGCCAAGACGTGTTTTAATAAAACACCATCTGTTCCATTAAATTGATTTTGCAGACTTTAACTTTAGTGGTTATATATGTGTTTGATTTATAATTTTGGATTTTAGAGTCTGTAAGGATATGCAGGTAAGGCACTTATACCTAGTTTTATGATTTTATGTATATAAAATTTTAAAAATGATGTCACTGCTGAGAATCCGAAGGGCCTTGCCTCTGCCCACCTCTGGCCTCTGCCTTTAAGGTGACATTCCAGAGAGGCCGCAATTCCAGAAATGCTGATAGAGGTGACAGGGTTAAATGTTAAAACCACAAATGCATTTTTTTCAATTTTCTCTTTAAATCAATCCACAATATTTTTGTTTGTTTGTTTTTGTTTCTCTGTGTGTGTTGCTTTCGCTTTGTCATTTGCCTTTTTTCATAAGTTGAAAGATAATTAAAATTCAGGTAAGAACCCCACATGTATCAAAAATAATGCCAGTTTGAAAAGCGAGAGGAAGATCTTGCTTTTTTTTAGAATTCAAAGACCAATAATAAATGGATTTTTTAAGGGAAAGAAGAGAAGGCAATCAAAAATGAAATATTTTTAGATCAATCCCCAAAGTATTTTCAATTGCACAAAGCTGTTCTCCTGGGGAGTTTTAACTACTCCGTGATTTCCTGAATTACACATCCAGCCAACTCCAGAGCATTACCAAGGACCCTAAATTATGTAAGAGGAAACTTTATGATACAGACAGTCAGGAATCCAACAAGAGTAACGACTCTGCTGCAGCTAATATTTGCCGGGGAGGTGTTGGTGGAGGGTCGAGGGGGAGCCTCTGCCAAGGAGCGGGGAGGAATTAGAGCTGCTCAGAGAGAGTCCGGGATGGAAATATTTCAGCCTGCAAGACATCGGCTCTGAAGCTGCCGAATGCATGGCGCCTGCACCTTGTCCCTGGGCGCTGGTGCCACCCGAGCAGCCGCTGGCGTGGAGAGTCGCACTGATACACAGAAAGGGTGCTGCGGTGTGTGTGCAGGAAGGGAGGGGAGAGGCGTTACCCGGGAAAACATAAATCAAGTACATGCAGAAGGAGGGCCTGGGAAAAACAGAGGCTAAAACCAAACCGAAGGAGATGTGGGTTATCCTGGACGTGGTGTCACCTGAAGCGGAAAATCAGCCGCGGGATGATGATGTGGCGGTTTCGGCCGTGACCGGTGATAGATGAGCCCATCAGAGGGTGCGCGGGGCGCCCCGAAGCAGGCAGAGCAACTCCCGGCCCCCACGGCACAGGGGGCTCCCAGGGGCAGCAGGTCCACACCTCGCTCCCGCGTGACGCGGCCGGGGCCTCCGATGTGGTGAAGGAAAGAGAAGGGAGCGATTGCGTGGAAAGAAGGCTCCACAAAGGGGAGTCGCTCACACCCCAGAAGAGGGGTTCAACTGCGGCTGCGGGGGGAGAGAGGAGGAGAACCCCTGTCTGGAACAGAAGGTACAGCCTAGGGCAGTTGGCGTAATTATGGAAGGGAAGGGTAGGGAAGGGGCAAGACCACTGGGGAGAAACCATGAATGACAGCCGGCTTCTCCCCACGCTTCAGTCGCTCTGTAAACCTCAGCCGTGTTGAGAGAGAACTTCCTGACTTGGTCTCCGTGAGACCCAGGGAAGGCCAAAGGGACACAGTCCCCAGCACCATCCTGAGAGCACGGGCCGCCTCCAATATTCTTCTGATCTCGATGGACAGAATGCTAAGGGCATTGGACAGGCGCCCTCTCGCCTTCATGGACACAGCAAAAAGTGCACTTTAACCACTCATCTAACCAGTATTTACTGAGCACCTACTCAGCCAGATGCTGCTGGGGATGAGATGTTGAGCAGAGAATCACTCTCTCTACCCTCATGGAACTTTCAGATTTGTGGGAGCAGTGTGCAATCAACAAACCCTGACAGTACCTGGATACCACTACAGCCTGAGCCAAGGCGACCAGGATGGTCATGCACAGGGGGTGGCGTGGGAAGTCCTACTCAGACACAGCCTGTCTCTAGAAGCGGCGATTAATCTATGGTTGAAATCCGAGATAATACCAGCAACATGTGCTGGTCGCGGAAAGCATTTTAGAGAGGACAGGGCAGAGGCACAGGCCCTGGGACAAAGGTTCACTTGGGTAAGGAACAGAATGGAAGCCGGAGGGGCCCAAGCAGGGCCCACGGGAAAATGGGTAGATTGCATGAGGCTCGGGAGCGAACGCGGCTACGGTAAAGCATCTGCCTTGCACAGGTGTGACGGAGAACCCCTGAATAGGTTGAACTAGAGGCGTGCCACGCTTCAAATTATGTTGTTCACAAGAATATGCTGGGCTCCTTTTGGAGAATACACTGTGGCAGGACACGGGGCCCAAGCATGAGTGAAGGGACTATTGTGTCTGTGGACAGGAGAGAGCAGCCACGTGGCAAGTCTGCTGCTGAAGGAAGGGCGGGAGCCTGAGGGCAGAACGGGGATGGGAGAAGAGAGCGGAGTGTTGATGACAACACATTCAAGAATGTTGCAGCAAAAGGAGGAAGACAAATAACATCGAAATGGGGGATGTTGTTTTGTCTTCAGAGGGATTTTGTTTTGTCTTTGTTTCTTTGTTTAAGTGGAAACACTTGGGAACTTATTTATTCATTTTATAAATATTTACTAAATATCTACTGGGTCCTAGGACTTTTCAGACTTTTATATGCTTGCAAATCACCCAAGCATCTTGTTAATGCACTACGTCTGTGTGGGGACCAAACTTCTGCACTTCTAATAACCTTTGAGATTATGCTGACGTCCTGGACACCGCATTCTGAGGGGCCCAGTTTCAGTCACTAGAGCCGAAACTGTCAATGAGACTAGACCCAGCCATCTTACATTCCAACATGTAAGTAAACACTAATGAGAGTAATCTTGTTGAAGGAGAACAACCGATGATGTGGGGAAAGGTGATAACTGACAGAGAACCCTGGCAGAAGAGGCGAGACAGGATGGGGTTTAAAGCACATGAAGGAGGGTGCTTCATCTGTGGTATCATCAGAGAAGATACAAATAATAGAAGCCCAGATATAGTTGTGGACCTGGCCATGGGAAAGCAACGGGGCTGGTGCGTGATGTTTCCTATTTTCTCCAAAGTGCAGGGCAGAACGATCGGTTGAAGGTAAATGGGAGAGTAAGAGAGCGGAAGCAGATGCAAGAGAAAGCGAATTAGCTGTTGTCCGTGCAGCGCAGGCCGAGGGCTCGTGGCGGAGGGCCCTCCAGCCGTGGGAACATGCTCCAGCACTGCTCAGCTGCTCAGCTGCAGGCACGGAGTGCGCGAGGTGGGTTCATCTGGTGGTGGAGTATGCCAGATGAACGAGAGAGAACAAGCCAAGGATTAAGGAAATTAAAATATGACTGAGTAAAAGGGTAAGTGAAGAGAGGAGGGGCTGATGGATAGAAAGAACCTGTTGGGTCTGCTACAGTAGAAGCCTTAATGAGGCCCTTGAGCAAATGAGCTGGAATGAAAGAAACGACACATGATGGAAAGTAGAACTATGTGACTGTGCCATGATGGCTCTTGTCAGCAGGCGATTTAACTAACATTGAGGCCAGATGGATCAGCGAGGTGGATCTTCATAATGTTGAGAATGATGGTGGGGGATGAGAGTTTTGATGAGTTTTGATGACATATGCAAATTGGGTACTCGAGAGCCTGTGCATTGTGGTGCTGAGGAGAAGGCTTTGTCATCAGACAGATAAGGGGTCTATGACATGCAAGGACAGGCCCGGGACAGGCATTTTGTCTGGCCTCGCAGCACCTGCACCTCCTCATCCGGGCAGTAGAATGAACATATTCACCTCCTAGTTTTATTAAGTATTATTTTGAAGCTGAATGAAGTAACGCATGCTAAAGGGTCAGAACGGTACCTGGCAAACAGTAAACATTCATTTGACAGAGTCTGCTCTAGTATTGTCAGGGAGCTCTGTTGCTTCCCTTGGAAAAATATGATTCAACTTCTGTGATCGGGGTGTGTAGGTTAGTTTAAGCAAGTGATACTGAATCCATCTGCTTAACGTTTTTCAGAGTTCTGAAGCCTTCTCTTTCTGGATTTTCAACTCTATGAAAAATGAGATTTAGTTCAGGGTTGTGTAAGCCCATTTCAAGAAACGTTATTCTGCCAGCTAATAGATGGGAAATAACATGAGATTTACATTTTTAGCATCACCTAGCAAATCAGGCCAGTGTTTTTCCACTCTACCTATGGATTAGTTCACTTCTAGTGAGATTTTCCTTCTCCCCTAAATTTCTCACTCTTCAGAAGCATTTTTGTACTTGACCTGTGCAGAGTTCTGCAGTCGAATTTCATCTCCTGCTAAGGTTGATTTTCGCAGCTGTAGCCATTGAGAGAATTTTAACTTTGTATTTTTATCAGGCGTTGTTCACAGTGTGTTGACACAGTGGTTGAAGGGCTGGTTTCTAGATTAATGACCAGTGGTTGGTAAAATGCTGTATTTCTAAAAATACATAATTGAGAGATCAATCAGTACAATTGTGCACACCTGAAAGGGAATTCAGCCGGCCTGCAAGCCACATAGCCTAGGAGGCAGTGTCCTTGAGTCCTGGGCAGCCTCACGGTATAGATAGGACAAGCGTCATCTAGAAGAACCGGACACGCCGACGTCCCCTTCTCAAGCTGACTGACATTACAGCAGTTAAATGCAGGCCGTGTCAGTGCTGAAGGAGCTGAGAGTAACGGGGACCAGGGACAGGCTCCCCGTGAGTGGGCTGCTTCAGGCCGCGGTTTCAGAGCAGTGTGGTCCATTTCTCTGGGAGGCGCTGGCTGCTCGTACGCAGCAGGACGCTAGGGCAATGCCAGTTATTCCGAGGACCCCGCTCCCTACCCAGGAGACATCGTTCACTGATAAAGCAGCTTTTCGGAAGCAGCGTAAGGGTGCATTTTCGGGTAGATGAAGGACAAGCACTGATTGTAGCAAAGGGTCTTTCCACAGAACTGAGAAAGTCACGCGTGGATGGCCAGCTCATGTTTGGAGTCACCACATGGCTTTGGGAGGTCTCCTTTTTCCACTTTCTTCTTTTGTGGCTTTGTCTTAAAAGGTAGTGCTCACTATAAGGCAAAACCGTTTTGGAAGCAATGAAACCCCGGGTAAAGAAGACACTTGTTATTTAAGTTAAGAATGATAAAAGTCTCTTCTTTTCCATCATGCATCCCCCAATTCCTTGCCCCTCGGGCCTTTGCCAGTGGTGCAGAATTCCACGGGGAGCTGTAACAGGCAGCGTGGGCCTTCGCTGTGACTGCTGCTTGCCTGTCTTGGAACCCGCCCCGTGGCTCACCAGGGAGGCCGTGCGGAGCCAGCCCAACGACTCGTGTTATTTATTTGTCACATGGCTCCTACACCAGTGTCCCTTCCTCCACATCCTGCACAGCTTTAAAACTCAGTCTCCCGATTTGTTCATTATAGTTGGCAAAGAAGTGAGCAAGATGAAATTAAAATGTTTCCCAAGCACACACCGTTTTAATTCCATTCAATAGATTATCCTGACATATTTACTCATGGCCATGTCTGTCTCAGTATCATCCGTGGAAAAGTATAAATTAAAATTTTAAATTAAAAGGAGAGAGTCTGGGGAGCTTGATATCTTTTTGAAGAATGGAGCGAGTCAGCCACGGGCTCCCAGCATGAGTACCGTGGGAGCCGAGACTCTGGCAGAGCAGAAATTACAGCCCCTGGATTCCCGCAAATACCTCCCCACATCTAATCTAAGGGATCACGGAATCCCAACGACAGGCAAAACCTCGGAGGTCATTCTTCTTTCTCCGAAACTGCATCAACAAAGCCCTCCCTTTTTGGGTTTAGATGAAACATCCGAAACTGCTAATGGACTGATTTATTTTTGAAACCAAAAAACATGCCAAAAATTGATTAGCTTGTATATTATTACAGGAATCCTGTGTAATCGACTGGTTAAGAGAATAAATATTTTAATACGAGGTATAAAAGTTCCAGTCATGGATCTATAATTTACAAACTCTCGATCCTTTGTATGCATCAGTTTTCTCACTTACAAATCATAAAAATATAATCATTTTAGCACTATTGTTAAAGTTCTGAGAGCACAGTACATAGTCGATAAATGGTTGCTATTATATTTCCATAACGACTCAAAACTAAAGAGGAAGATACCCAAAGCATGATCATGATGTTGACTTTCTCTGTGTCCATTTTCCAGTCTACACAGGCATCAGTTACAAAGTTTGGGAAATTAAGTAGCAAATCCACCTCTTAGGATTCCAACCCACAGTCCACACCGTCTCGAGTTTGGAAATAGAGACTGCGTGTACAAGTGCCGTGGCTGTGTGGCCAACCAGGAGGCCAGCCAGGGTGCTTGGTCACCGGTGTCATCCTGCAGAGACCATGCGCCTGAACAAAACCTCCTGAGAGTTAGAAACAAAACCCTCATTAAGCACACAGCTGGCAGGGACAGCGGGAGGAGGAATGAAAAGTGGTACTTGCACCAGCACCTGTCCATTCTCACAAGCACTTCTCCCGGAGAGTGTCAATTCTGTTTGTTTAAAAATGTATGGTATATATTTTTAATAAGCCAATCATCTTTTCCGGAAGAGTGGCTTATTTTATATAGATTATGAGAACTAGCTCCCCTTAAAAAAATAAAACTGGAGGCAGGCAAAAATCTTTCCTTGGGCCATGAGAAGCCCAAAGAGAGAGATTCCCTGAGGGCAATAAAGTCACAGGAAACTTTGCAAAAGTTTCCAGTTTAGACCCAGAGAGTCCTTGCTGTTAATTTAGATCGCCTACAGTTCTGTGCCACAGGTTGCCAGTCTGGGAGGAACAAGGTGTTCTTTGCTCCTGGAACTCTCTGGAGTGCTTAGAGCAAACCAAAAGAACAGGAGTGCGACTTGAAAGCAACCCAACTTCTCTGGCCTACGTTTTACTCAGGTGTTCAGTACGGGACAGAAGCCTGTATGCAGGGGACCTCAAAGGATGCGAACCTCAGGCTGAGCTCACGGCCTTGTGTACGGGGAGGGTCTTTCCCCAGAAGCTGTCACTCTGAGGGTTTGAGAAGGTACAGCCCAGGCATTCGTTATAATGTGGGAAGTCTGAGTTCCCTTACCATGGGCTTTCAATCAATAAGTCTACAGAGAAGGGAAGAGAGAAAAGAAGTAGGGAGGGAGGGAGAAAAAAGAAAAAAGAAAGACCGAAAAAGAGGGAGAAAAATCTTTAGATTGGTTGAAAAATGCAGAATTCACATCACACTTTTAAGCCCACGGAGGCAGGTGGATATTAAAAATATTTCCAGTCTTGCGTTTCACTCAGGTGACTATGGAAGATAATTATGCACTCCTGAGCACACATCGGCGACAGATGATTCCTTTTCCTCTTTGTCAGTGCCTTGGTAACACTTCGTGACGTGGCACCCCACAGACCTGCCGCCCGTGCTGTGAAACCTGGACTTGACGCTGTCCTTGCCCACAGCGGGGCAGTCCTCCCACTCGCCTGTCCCCAGGCTCACCACAATGACCACAAGTCCCAGTTGGGACTCATGTCCTGAGAGTGAGTCTCCTTCCACTCAAATTAACTGTAGGGAAGCAAGCTGAGTCTGGTGGAGTTAAACCCTCGGGGATTCCAGCAGAGTGGAGAATTACTCCTGTCTCAGTTCATTATAATGAATAATAAAGAGATACTTACATGTGCTTTTTGGTAAATTATTCATCTTATGCACTGAAGAACCAGGGCAGTAATACATCAGGGGGAGGACCGGTGCATCTAGGTTCCTATAAATACTCAATAGGAAGCATTCCCGAAGACCTATCTCCTCCCCTCATTAAGGACTGAAGTCGTCAGGAATCTCGCAAAGAAACGGCTTAAATCAGGCACTTCTACCTCCCTCCTGGCTCTGTGTAAAGCTGAAGCTGTTTATAACATATTTGTTATTTTATTGTAGCTCCAAAGCACTTCCAGCCACCTGAGGAGCGCGGCAGGGACTCCACTTTATCTCCTGCACCATCCTCGGGAGGTAATTAGGAGAGTGAGCGTTGTTTCCAAACCAACAGAGCTCCTATAGGACCACCCACCCACTGCGGTCACCAAAGCCCTGACCCCTCCAGGGGGCGTCCCAATGCCTCTGAGAGAAGCAGGCTTCCCTTGGTTTTCCACTGCTCCCTATTAGATGGTACTGTCACTGTGGTCTCTGCAGATGAAACATACCGACACATTTTGCAAATCCTCACCCAGAGAATCACCATCTCGCGAGCGGCGTGGTACACAACTTGGGGAATTAGAGAGTCTGGGGCCTTGGATTTCACCTCTTTAAGAAACAAGAGAGATTGCTTTTTCTAGGCATTCACTTGTTAAGTTGGAGAAGATAAAAAGTCCTAATTATCACGTGTCCTGGTGATACTCCTAATCATTCATACCTATTAGAAATAAGGTTAATGTTATTAACCTTCAATGCTACATTTTGCACTTGCAAGTGGTGCCATCCTTCCTCACACTGGGAACAGTAAACTGTGTTCCACCTTTGGCTGGTCCTTAGTGAACATGCGGAAGGCTCAGAGCTGAGGCCCGTAAAACAAAAAGTAAAACAAACGTGAGACTAGATGATGATGATGATGATGATGATGATGATGATGATAGAGATGAAATAGTGGAGCATGTAAGGAGACACAGACCAAAGAGAGATGGCCGTGGTTGGGACATTGGACATCCCCAAATGTGTACTTGACTGTTTGCACAACCAAGGGAAGAAACCAACCAAACTGAGCAAAAGTTCTAGATTCCCTGCTGAAGAAGAGACAGGATTTATCCAATCAGGTAAACACGATTTGTGACTCCATGATCTGTGCTCCAGTGGAGGCTGGGACAGGAGGGGCCTAGTGTTCGCAGAGCGCCTCCCCAGAGGTTCAGAGAGCAGCCACGCCCTGCTGTGGCCACAGGGCATGGGCACTGCGCTCCAGGCAAGAGCGGTGTTCGTTTCTAAATATTTAGAACTCTACAGGGAGAATTTTTCCATCCATATTTTCTCACCTTATGATGATTCATCTAAACAGCAATCTTAAGTTCTCCCAGAAATAGAGTTGGGGTCAAACACTGAATAGTAAGTAGATAATAAATAGTAACTAGACGGTAAGAGTACTGATCTCTGCAATTCTGTAAAGCTTCACTTTCTCTGTCTCTCTCTTCTTTTTCTTTCCCACTAACAATTCGTCTGTGCTACTATGTTCTACCCTCTTCCAACTGGCTGGCGTTATGAAAATCTATAGCATAAGCATACAGGCGATACATGGGTAAAGAGATGGCTTCAAAGTGTTTCGATGAAGCAGACGAGCTCCGACAAAGCTAGATAATAAACCAGGCCAGGAGGGTCTCCCTTGAAGGAATCTCATTAAGAACAAGCACATGTACATTAACATTCTCCTAAAGACATCACTTTCACCTCCGAAGACACTTCATTGTTGTAAACACAAAAGACAAACCTCAGTGTCAGAGCTAAGGGGGGAGCGGGAGTGGGGGGAGCAGAAGCTGGGGGAGCTAGAGAGGCCTGAAGTTTTGCTGTGGGTGGAAGGACTGTCTAGGGAACGGAAATGCAAGAGCATCTGAAACCGGAAACATTTAAATTTGCAAGAAGCTAAGCCAGGCCCAACAGATGGCCTGGGAGGAGACCTGGCATCGCCGTCCAAGGCTGAACATTTTTGGCAAGGGGAGAGCCCCGGGGAGTAATCAGATTTATTTTGTTTTGTATATTTTAAATGGAAAATAGGCCAGTTTAAGTTGCTGATCTCTTGACAAAGAGGAAAAGTCTCCCCAGATCTACGTACATTCCAAGAGTCCCAAGGTGGGGTAGCCCTTGTCTTAGAAAATTAAATTAATTTCAAAGACATCTTTTGGTAATTTTGAGGGTTGACAATGGTGCTTTTTTTTTTAAGTTCATTAAATTCTCAAAACCATGATACTTCTGAGTAAAAATTTTCACTTGATATAAATGATCCAGGAAGCTTAGGAGAAGCATATTACCCCAACAAGGAGTTTATTCTAATGTGGAATAATTGGGTTTGGAAAGACCTTACATTGGGTTGTAATCCACCTCTCCAATGCCCACCCACCGGTGCTAGCTCCTCCTCTTGTCAAACAAGTACAACTAGCTCGTCCTCCCCATAGTGATTTTTCTTGAAGATGAAGAAAACTATAGTATTCACTCTAAGTTGACGCATTTTGAAGTTTAGCTTCTCCAACTTTGCATCTTTAAATAAGTTACTCTTCATATGTCAGATCCTATGTGTGGTTAGAAGCAACACCCTCCAAGAAGAGAGGCCAGACTTAACAGGTAAGTCCCACTAGGAAGCAAATAGCAGGTATAGTTTAGTGATTTGCTTTTTGCCATGCCTAGAAATATGACAGCACACATATGTGCTTTACATCAGTGCTCTACATATAATACACACATACACATAAATAATGTATCCCTCTAGTTGCACCTTTACCCTACCCTTATAGGAGTTTTAGTTAACTGTTAAGTACATTTTGTACAAAAGGGACACTTAAACACTTCAATTCAATATTGTATTGGAGGTTATAGCCACAGCAATTATGCAAGAAAATTATATGAAAGGCATCCAGATTGGAAAGGAAGAAATAAAACTCTCTCTCTGCAGATGACATGATCTTGTATATAAAAATTCTAAGGAATCCACTAAAAAATTATTGGAATCAATAAACAAGTTCAGCAAGATTTTAGAATATAACATCAATATAGAAAAAAAAACCCACAATTGCTCCCTAACCTCAGAGGGATAGGGGAGAGGGGTGGGAGGGGTGGGAAGAGATAAACCAAATAATTTATATGCATAAATGCACAACCAATGGACACAGACATTAGGTGGGGGAAAGCATGAGGGGGGTGGGAGTGGGGAACAAGGGGGACACCTGTAATACTTTCAACAATAAAACAATAAAATAAAATAAGAACTTGAAAATAAAAGAAAATTCCATTTGTATACATTAGCAATAACATAACTAAAAATTAAGAAAACAATTCTATTTACACTAGCACCAAAAAATAAAATGTGTCAAACTAAATTTAATAAAAGAATTATGGCCCTGGCCAGTTTGGCTCAGCGGTTAGAGTGTTGGCCTGCGGTCCAGAGAGACCCGGGTTCGGTTCCCGCTAAGGGCACATACCTCGGTTGCAGTTTGTCCCCGGCCCTGTTTGGGTTGTGCGGATGGCAGCCACTCAATGTGTCCCTTTCAAGCCGATGTTTCTCTCTCTTTTTCTCTTCCTCTCTCTCTCTCCCACTCTATCTGAACAAAAAAATGGAAAAATGTCCTCAGGTGAGGATAAAAAAAAAAAAAAAAATTAAAGAAGTATGAAGCTTATACTCTATAAACTGAAATGTTGAAACAAATTAGAGAAGACCTAAATACATAGAAAGGCATCTCATGTTCATGAATTGAATGATTGAATATTGCTAAGATGTCGATATTCCCCAATTTGATCTACAGGTTCAATTAAATCCCTTTAAAAGATCCAGTGAACTTATTGGCAGAAATTGGCAAATTAATCCTTAAATTCATGTGGAAATTCAAGGGCCCCCCA